>NC_092862.1:111444379-111685823 GCF_032062135.1 Pyxicephalus adspersus
AGATGATCCCCATACACATATAAAGGAGATGGTCCTCACACACAGGCGTCTCCCCTCTGCAGACTTTGCTGGGAGTCCCTGTGACAGCTGTGTGCTTTGTGTTGCTGCCATGCATGTGTGTGTAATGCCCCTGAGATGTGTGCACACCATATGCTGCTAGCCGGACGTGTGATCCTGACACAACGTGTGTGATCCCCCCGGAGCAGTGTGTACATGTGGAAGGGTGTGTACGGGCTGCCAGGAAGATGTGGGCACATGTATGAGGAGTTGCATGCATGAAGCGGATAAATCATGAGTACAGCGGTACATATGTCAGCGGACACATCGTACAAGTCTATGGCAGTGTCAGTGAACACACGGATCCTCCCGTGTCATAGCACTCACCCAGATTCCCGGACTCCCCGGCCGGAGCGCCAGCCGCTACCACCGGCACCCTGAGCAGCCTCTGCACTGCCGGGGTGAAACCACAACACCACTGGGGGGCGGGGCTTTCCCTGCCTGTCAATCAGGCAGCCTGCTGCTCATTGGTCTCCCAAACGACCCGTGAGCTGGCTTCCCTGCCGCTGACCACACCCACCTGTCAGTGCTTTGCCACGCCTACCTGCGGCCAGGCATCCCTATAGCAGCTGTACTAAGGGCACAGGCAAGGCTGCCACTGCTCCCACTGCCCTCCTCTGCTGAAATCACTGCCTGCCATATCTGATCCTCTGGCTAGTGAGCTGACATCTTCTTGGAAGGAAGTTAACGGTAGCAGCACCTTGATTTCCTCTACTGAAGATTTCCTTATTATTATTATTAATTTTATTATTAATAAACAGTATTTATATTGCACCAACATATTATGCAGCACTGTACATTAAATAGAGGTTGCAAATGATAGACAGATACAAATATTGGCACAGGAAGAAGAGAAGACCCTGCCAAGAAGAGCTTACAATCTAGGAGGTGGGGAAGTAACACACAAAATGGGGTGTAGTGGGGTGGGCACAGGTGGGAACGCTGTGCCACCACTTTTTTCCCACTCTTTTTTTAAAAATAATTTTTTGGTGGTCAGGAGAAGGACCGGCACCATGCCCCCATACAGATCGCAGGCTCAGGGTGTGTAGTGTCTCCAGAACCCCCCCACACACACACACACTGTCCCAACTGACCTGCTATGGGAGAGTGGGGGGTTCTAGTATCATTACATCACTCTGGGGGAAGTATCTTCCCCTTTGAGTGACACAGCAGGGGTCTCTTTTCATTCACACAATAGGATGGGAGATATGGAATGGTGGGTAACTAGTGAGGACTTAAGAGACAGAAGAAGACAAGTAGGCAAGTTTGAAATATAAGTGCTCTTTTATATGAGCAGAAAGTAGGAGCAAGCCGAATAGGACGAGGAAGACAATTCCAGAGACTCAGGGCAGCTCTAGAAAAGTCTTGTATTTGTGCATGTGATGAGGTTATGAGTGAGGAAGTCAGTAGTAGGTCATCAGAGGACCCGAGAGAGCGGCTGGGGGAATATTTTTCTATCAGGTCAGAAATGTAAGTGAGACAAGAGCTGTGGAATGATTCAAAAGGCAAAGCACAGGAGCTTGAATTTGATTCTAAGGTGAAAAGGAAGCCAATCTCTGGGAATAGGTAGGAGTATATTTTAGAGGTGGCAGCTTTTGTACCTTCTTCTGAGTTTTCACTAAGGCCTCTGAATACAAGTGACATGATTAGGACACACACACTCTTTGTTCCCCACCAGAATAACACACTAGCATATGGCAAGATTCTACGTCTGTCACATGCACTGTTCTATGTCTGATCCTTGGTGCATGCTATGCTCCAAGAAACAGTTCAGCTTAATGCAACACACAGCAGCGTGCCTTCCCTGTAACAGACCATCTAAGCATGAATGGATCATTAATGGGATACCCAATAATCACTGAATGCCCAGGTACAAATGTAGTAAAGGTGAAATGTAGTGCCCCTTTGAGGTTAGGTCTAGAATTTGCTAGAACATTCTGGACTCGGGTTCTCCACTCTGTTTGGTTGTCTGAATCTTGTTGCCGGGAAAAACCTTAGTTCTACAAAGATTGGAGCCGATCACTAACAGAATATATCTGTCCACGGGCCAATTGATGGGTTTGGTGCCCATCCATATCTGGAGGCAGGTATTCAAAAGTTGAGAAAAAGGGATTCTGGGCCATGCAGTACTTGAACTTGATTAAGTAAGGAAGGACGGCCCTAAGTCTGGCTAAACCAGGGTGTGGATTTGGAACTGCCAGGGAGGAAAATGAGAAGCTTCCTGCAGTCTGGAACTTGCTTTGTGCTAACCCAGAAGAGAGAAACCTGTCAATGATGGGACCCAGTCAGGAAAACTAGATTGACAGGAGCCCATGTGTGCTAAATAGTGGGACTGTCCTTACCAGGGAATCCCACTTCAGAGAGTTCCTCATAGATGTCAGACTTTGAGCCTTGATCAGTACCTAAAGCCCCTAGTCTGGGTCTTTGCTGGAGATTTGCTATTGAGATTTTGACTGTGTCCACCAGATTGGAAGTTGCCACATGCTAGACACTCTGCATCCCTCATCCTTCTGTCCTTTTGTTCAATAAATACCCCTAGACTAAAATCAGAGTATTTATTTTAGCTTCATCAGAAGACTGCCTGTGGAGGTGAGCGCTATCATCAGATCATAGATAGAGCCATCCATACATAGATGCACTAGGCGTAGGTGGGATACCAGTTTTGCACACCATGCAGCTGCACAGGAGTCCTATGGAACTTAACCCCCCTGGTGGTATTACCGAGTGTGGCTCGGTGTGAAATGTCTTTACAGAAAGTGGTAACCCCCGAGCCACACTCAGGGTGGTATTGAGGACTTACCTGGTCCTCACAAGCCCGTGGCATCCTCCAGCGATGCCGGCCCGGCATCTGTGTCCACTTGGTGATGCTGGGCCCACTTAGGCGTCCTGTTGGCGATGCCCAGCATCTGCGTCCCCTGACTTTGCATCCCGGCGTGTGAATGTTGGAGACGTGAGGCCAGGGGATGCTGATGCCGGCCAGACTACGTGACGTGTGAGCTGGTGGCGTGCGTGCGTTGGGGGGGCAGGACCAGCAGGAAATTTAAAATTAGAAGTATTTTTAAATGTCTTTATTATTAATAACTATGGTCAGACACCTAACATCCTCCCCACACATCCTGCTCAAAATATACCGGGAGGAAGTTGGAGAAGCATTCTGTATGTAAGTGCTGGTCAGTATGTTACAAACCAGAAGTATGGTCGGGGCAACATCAGCAATGCTTCTCATTTCTTACTAACACCATTTATGCAATGTTCAGATGTGATAACATGAGTGGGTCACAGCAGCTACGCATTCAGCACAAATGTGTCTGCCCATACATCAGACATTGCAAAATCAATTTTTGGAGAGGTGTTCTCTAGGTATGTTATATGCTCAGCATGAAATCCTGGCCTACCCTGGTGTCAGAAAGGAATTAACTCATTCCAGCCTGGCTAATGAAGATGGACCCCATCCAAGGCAAAGTCCAGGGGAAGATGATAATCCCAGAGATAGAGGGAGGAGGCTTGTGTTTGGTTCTGCTTTAATATCATGGACTAAGCAATCCCAGTGTTGTTAAAGGAGGAGGAGTATGTTAATCTTTATAAGAGATACGTTCATGCTTTTGTGATATAATATTGTTAATATTATTATTATTATTATTATTATTATTATTAATAATAATAATATTATTAAATAGGATTTATATAGTGCCAACATATTACGCAGTGCTGTACATTAAATAGGGGTTGCAAATGACTGACATATATAGACAGTGATACAGGAGGAGAGGACCCTGCCCCGCAAAGCTTACAATCCAGGAGGTGGGGGAAGTAAAACACAATATTGGTAATTGAGTTTATAAATCTTTAAAATTACAGAAAATTAGAGTGGCAAATATATTGTTTTTGTTTTCTTTTTATGTAGTCATTTTTTAAGGGAATTATATCTGTCAGTCATGCCGTAACCAACATATTTAAATTAAACAGCAAACTGCAATGCACCCCATACTTATCTTACATTTACACCTAAATTATGGAGGTCCTAACAAATATGCATATTTTTCTTTTTAAAGAACCCCAGCAAAAAAAGATGAATATTTTTTACGGTACCTCCCCAGCAGGCTGTGGAAGGGGGATGAAGAAGAAGTTTTGCTGTCTAAAGTGTCTTCTGTACCTATCACACTTCAGGTTCATCCCCTAGTTCAGTGGTCTCCAACCTTTCTGACAGCAGGGCCCAGTAACATAGAATAAAAATTTGCTACAGCCCGGTATATGTACAGCTTACATTACTCTGATATTCTCAGCAGCTCGGCCTCCTGTCAGCACAATAACTGAGAATAGCAGAATAGTGTGAGAGAGTTGGTGTGCTGTCAGGTGGCAGAGCTGCTGGGAATGGCAGAGAAGTGTAAGCCTTACATACATTGCTCTGCCATTCTCAGCAGCTCCTGTGTAAGCAGTGTGAGGAGAGCCGCCATGCTCCTGCTGGTTGCTCCCTGCTGTCACACTGTCACTAGCTTTTGAGGGCCACCAGAACTACTGCTGCAGTGCCAGTTCCTCCTGTCATTTGGGGCCCCCAATTCACCAGCCACTGATCAGCACTGGTCCATGGCTGGAGGGTGGGGACCACTGCCCTAGATCACTACAGAACATAAAAAGTAGTATGCAAAAAAAAAAAAAAACAATTAGAGAAGGTCAATCTTCCACCCCTTCCCTGAACCCCTTCCCTGCTCCCTAGCTTTTCCCCTGAAGTGGGCATCTGCTGTGCCTCTTTGTTAGCACCCATGCTAAGTTACTGCATTACTGCTAAGTTATTGCATTTCTAACTGGAAATTATTTGGCATGAAAAGGCATGGTACATTTTTCACTTTTTAGAACTGAAAGACTACAAGTAAGTTATTTTTTTTATTCATGTTATATTGTAAAATTTGTACCATCTTTAGGTTCCATAGGGTTCCATCAAAACCACTGACAAAGAGAGTAAAAAGCATTGATTATCTTTGGAGATGATCAGATTTGTCTCAGTTTTGTCAAATGAACATGAAAGTTTAACAAAAATTCAAGTCAGTTTTGCCAATATTTGGTGAGGGGTAAGGAGAACCCGTGGGGGCCCAAAAAAAAAGTATGTTTTTCATAAAGTTAAAGTAGGCAGAACCAGATGTCTTTAAAGTTAGCAAAAGGTTCATTTGCATTTGAATAGCTTCCTAATGCTTCCACCAATAATTCATTTTTTTCTCCAAAGTCAATTGGCACTGCCCTTTCTTTTTGCAAACTTTTATGAACAACTTTTTATTAACAAATTCTATGTCTGGAGAAAGTCTGGCTGCTATTTTAGGAGGGTAACCCACTCCTTTTCTTGGGGAATGGATTTTGGTGGTAGTTTATTGGAATACATGTGGGTCCTTTAATAACCAGACAGCCACCCCCATACCCGGCAGATATATTCGAATGGCGCACCGCACTACTAACCCACTTCTGAAATTAGTAAAAATGTAACTAAACACACTGATACCTTGGGAAAAAAATTCCACACTTACAGTTTTTAAAGTAATCTTTCTAAAGTAATCCAGGGTCAATTAAAACATACAGCATTGTACATCCATCGTCAGTCATGACAAGCGACAACCTGACAATGTAAATATGCCAACTAAATGACACATTCCTAGATGTAATTAGCACTAAGAGCCCTGTTTATTTACATTTGCAGATTCTACTGTGGAAACTGTTAGTGACAGATTCTGCAGCGAAATCTGTCAATTCATGTTCCATGCCTGGAGAAAGGGCTGGTTGTAGTATTAGAGGGGCAACCCACGCTTTCTATTATTTAAAAAAAATGTACAACTGTAAGGCAACACACAAGCATGGGAATTGAAGGATTTGTAATGTTTTTCTCTATGCTTCATTCACAAGTGGCCCCACTGTAAAAAAAAAAAAAAATATGGGTTTCCGGGGTCAGTTTAGGTTGTGAATAGAAGTTTACGCACTCCGAGGGGCAGTTCCAATTGACTTGGGACATTAACCTTTTGTTGATTAAATTATTAAGACGTTAACACCAACAGACACAGCTAATAATGGGCCCTTCTTCAGAACTGTTCCCGTTCACCCTAACCAACCCATTCCAGAAGCAAAGATTAAATAAGCAATATATTACTTGCTATAGTTTCAGGAGCCACTATTTATGCAGATCAGGATAGGAGGTATATATTGCTCCCCCACCCCCATGAACAGAGAACAATAATGTGAACATGTAGTTCACAGCGGTGAACGGAGGGTATGGCAACACAACACTGAGAAACGCTTCAACAGGCATAGTTAAATATGTCCCCTTCCCCCTTGTGCTCTCCCCCATAGCAGTGAACAGCACTTGTTCCCAATCGATCATTCATCAATCTGACATTGGGAGATAACCATACACATGTCAGATTTTTTGCCTAAGACAGACACCTTCAGTGGCCTTCCAAAGTCCCCGTCTGATCAGACCAGAGCTGTTTTGGTTGTACAAGGGGCACCTACACAATATTAGGCAGGCGGTTTTGATGTTTTGGCTGGTCGATGGTCATGAAGCACTGTTATCTTGAGCAGAAAAAAGGAACCCTTTAAAAGTGGAAGTTATCTTTAATTATCCCTACAAATGCACTTAATGTTAAAATATAAAAATATTAAAAGTTAATAGCTCCCCCACTTAGTTTTGTATTTGATATTTTTGGAAATTCCCTGTACTCCAGCACTCTAGCTTATTTTACACCTAGCGTCCAGCTTATCTTTATAATGATTTAATAGAGGACAAGGCACAGCTCCGCAGTCTTGGCAGTACTCATGTTAAGTAAACATAAAGTTGACCAAGCTGATCATCTATTGCAAAAACTAATCCATATGTATTTATATCTTATCTTTAACAATTAAAAACATTCAGCCACATCTTAGGATTCTTTCTGCACATATACAAATCAAGGATCTCTTTATTGATGGTTCCCATGCTGCAAAGCTAATACATTTGAGTTCCAAAGATAATCACAGTACCTGGCTTATCTAAGTATTGAAGCTAACAAATTGTGTGACCTCATTGTATAAACAATTATATCCCTCTCTACAAACAATAGAACTCTTTATTACTTCCTAGCTTTCCCAATTCCTGCCTTGTGGACTTAATCAAGCTTCTCACATTGTTTGGCATGGTAAGAGACTGAGGATCAACAACAAATTATGTATTATAAAAAAGACTAGAATGGCTTTCTGTTCCACACCTTTTCTATGGCCACCTAATTAGTCTCCACCTGCAAGCTATAATTCCATAGCCAGGGATTCTACATTTTCCCCCAATTTCTTATCTTGGAGGAGCACAATTGTAACATTACTAACCAAGTTTTTCACTAGCTCTGACAAAAAAAGCAACATATTTCAATGATGTTTTAACAAGCGCCTAAACTGTACATAAACTCTATCAATTAATTTTACTTATTGCTCCCTCTTCATCTGTTAAATAGAAAAAAAATATTTTTTTTTAAACCTGTTTGATAAGTATAACAAAATACATGTTGCTCATCATAAATTGAGGACTGTCTTTTCTTACGCTGCCTGTGCCATTTAAACAGTCTAATTAGCCCTCCAGGTTTATCTTGGGCAGATTAATTGGTGGTTGTGTTCTGGAGAATGTACAGGGAGGAGGGGATGTAACCAGGGCAGACACCAGTCTGGAATTTTTCTATACTCTCTAAAGGGGTAAAACATGAGGTCGATGTTGATGTATTTCAGAGCTATACTGCATGTATTTATATCCTAGACATTTGCTTTAAAAATTCTTCCACGATTCTCAGTTAAGAATTATTTTTCTACCAATACCAACCAGTGAACAGTACCACATCCTACAAGGATTCCACTTTTTTAAATAAAGGTAAATAAGTTATTTCAGGGGTCAAGTAAATGTTCTGCACAGAGTGCAGGGGATAGAGGTATGTAATACACAGAGTGCAGGAGTAAGCATTATACAGCCAGTGTACAAAGCTTTATCTGTCACAAAAAAGAAAAACTCCTGGTCTGGCAGTGCTTTTGACATATTTCAGGACGTCACTGCAGAGTTTAGATTCACATAATACTAATAAAAGGCTGCTCTTCTAAATATATTTAATTACAGAATATCCACTGCAATTATACTCACACCACTATCAATGTGACTAGGATTCTTTTAAAAACAATAGGCCTGATTTATTAAGGCTTTCCAAGGCTGGGGAGGATACACTTTCGTCAGTGAAGCTGGGTGATCCAGCAAACATGGAATGGATTTCTTCAAAGTCATTTGCTAATAGCTAGCAAATGTTTTGAATTCTGTACCAAATCCATTCCAGGCTTGCTGGATCACCCAGCTTCATTGATGAACGTGTATCCTTCCCAGCCTTGAAGAGCGTTGATAAATCAGGTCCAATGTTTTTATCGATTGCAAAAAGTAAAAGAAATATAAAACTCCTCCTCTAGGGGTTAAAAAAGCAATTCCTCCTTAGGGTTTTAAGTATCTTGGTAACAGAAGCAGCTTGTGGCATCCTTTGTGGTATAGAGGGAGATGCAGTAAAGAGCTGCTACAATGCAGTTTCCCTCAAGGGATCTCATAATTTAATAATATTACATATCCAGGTCCAGGGCCAGGTTTTAATTGTTAAGAGAATTATGCAGTGTCTGCAAGTAAAAGATATATCTGCTGTTTGTTATATGAATCCTAACAAGACATACACAGACATGACTGTATAGCTGAGGCTGATGCTTATTAACAATCTAAAGTCCATCTAACATGTCATTTGAAATGTAAAATATGCTCCATTTGCCACCATCCAGATGTAATTATTATGACTTATTAACAGACCAGCAGCTTTGGTGATTCACTACACAGCAGTCCCCTCTATTTATCCAGCCATTCATTCAAAGAGTATAGGGAATCTGCCAGTTGTGTAGTCTAGCCTTGGCCTTGATAAAAGTCTGTTTAAATCAACCTTTAAAATGGAAATGGTCCGAACGCCCATCCTGGCGGATCCAAGGAAGAAGGACGTCTAACGATCCTAATGTAAGGGAGGGAGCAGAGCGCGCAGCAGGGTGCCGCTCCGTCACTTTCCCCATCTCCTCTGCATAGAGCAGAACAGTGCTGTATGTACAGCACTCATTCATGCATTGTGCAATACTAGTCGTTGGAAAGGATCATAAAAAAAGATTATTTCCAATGATTATTATTGCACGTGTGTTTGTGGCTTAAGCCATAAATATAAATATATAGAGAAATAATGTATTAAACCATTATCAGGCAATGATCAGGTTATTTTTTTCAAGTTGATCTATTTTGCAATGTATCCAAAAGCATTGGTAAGATTGTACATGTATTTTGAATCTCTACTTCAGTTTAAAAAAAAAGAAACACAACCCCCAGCATCTAAATTATTATTATTACACAGTATTTATATAGTGCCAACATATTACGCAGCGCTATACAAAGTCCTTAGATTTGTCACTAGCTGTCCCGCAAAGGAGCTCACAATCTAATGTGCCTACCTCAGTCATATGTCTTTAATACAGTTTAGGGTGAATTTTTTGAAGGAAAGCCAATAAACCTAACTGCTTGTTTTTGGAATGTGAGAGAAAACTGGAGTACACAGAGGAAATCCATGCAAACATGGGGAGAAACTGCAAACTCCGTGCAGCCCTATATATATATATATATATATATATATATATATATATATATTATTATTTTTTTAATTATTTATTATTATTTTTTTAAGCATTTATTACTCAGCTTATCTTCAGCGTTGTCCCTTGCAAAGATGTCTTGGTTGGCATTTTTCATTAAGCTTGCATGATCATTTAACCCACTTTCTATGACCCCAGAACATCAAGGACTTATTCCCTAGGGGCGTATTTCCAGCCTACCCTAAACTCTAAATCCAAATCCAATGTATAACCTGCCCACCAAAAAAAGGTGCAGGTGCTGCAGCAAATAGAGAGACATGGTTAGGAATTAAACCTCAAATAATACAACCAAAAACAATTTAAACATTGGGTCAAAGCAGCAGCTACAATTTTCTATAGGATAACTGTACTATGAATTCTGTAATTTGGGGCAGAGATGCACGTTGCATTTAAGATACTGAAAACAGATACATGTTTAGGATACTGATACAAACATTCATATTCCTTTGGGCTTAATGTTTGCCAACATGGATTTGTATTCTAGAATTTGCCTTGCATGGCAACCAATTTTGTTTTAATGCCAACATGTTTAATAATAACATTTTGCATAACGTTTTGGCATTGCATGTTCAGTTACTGTTCAATTCAATTCTCTAATGGCTGCTTGCCAATGGACATTTTAGAAATGTTCCCAAGGTGTATTTTTTACTGAAATTACTGCAGGGTATATTATCTATTTTTAGGGCAGATGGTTCTGTTACAACCATTGTTTTACCGCAATAAACCAAAGGGCAATGCTACTGGGAAAAGGTAAGTCTGACACAAGGAAAAATGCACTTGAAGAAAGGTAAATCTAAAGTTTAGTCCGATGGCGCCTTCAGTTTCCCTAGATATTTTTCATTCAGGCTCAGGAGTTGTGGCTGGGCCTCTGCATGCTCATTGCTGATTTAAAGGTTTTGCATTGCAGGTAACAGAGCATCTTATAGAAGAGGCTTCCAGGGATAGGCAGTCGTAGAGGAAGCCTGTGGGATCAGGGAAATTTGGTAGTAGTTTTCCTCTTCGCTAGTCCTAAACAAGCATTTACCCTTGCAACGCTGAGGCAGTCCTCCTGCTCGGGAAGTTTTTTTTTTTTTCTTTTAATTAGTCTTTAAATACTTCAACTGTAGAATTACACGCAAAAAGTACAAACTTTTTTTTTTTCTTTTAATTAGTCTTTAAATACTTCAACTGTAGAATTACGCGCAAAAAGTACAAACTTTGGCTTAAACCATCCTCAGAATGGTAAACCTTTGTATAATCAAGTGTCAAAAAAAAAAGATTATGCAAAAATATGCTAAAATTAGACACACAAAGGGATCCGTCTCTTGTAGCACTGTAAACTGATTTTGTTTGCTTTGGTTCAGTGAGCATCACCAGTTTGTGCATTATGTAAATGTGGAACTGATTTAGATGCTTCTATGTATTGTGCAGAACAAATGACCCTGCAGTAACTTACTATGACAAGTTAATATGCAGATAGATACACCCTTCCTTTTGGCATGTACATGAATAGGATGAATGCTGGGTAATCTCCACATTCTTTTCTTAAATGTATATATCAGTTTATTGTTATCTAAAACACTGATATTTTTTCTAATATTTTCTGGAAACTTTTTTATTGGAAGACAGACACAAATGGATCAATATCATGCAATCAATATCACAGCACTTTTATGTGATCAGATCAAACTGCCCTGTGTATGATGTCTTTACACATTCAGATGTGCCTACTGTGTACCACTCTCTTTGTAACAAAATATCTAGTAGAATAAAGAATGTCAATATGAAAAGCTCTGTTGTAACAAGAATCTAATAGTGGTATTTGATTAACAGAACATAATTCATGAAGACATTGTTTAATCTCACCTTCACAGGATATTATTGGTTTCATAAATTAATTTTCTAAATGAGCCCCCCCGCATACCATTCCAACCCCAGGTTTTTTACCCCTGTCCATGTCGTGTCAGACTCGACATGGACAGGGGTCCATAGAGAATCTGTTGGGTCCTAGAGAATCTGTTGGGTCTTATGATGAATGACCAATCCATAGGTATGAAGGGTACTTTGCCTGCACATGCATAGAAGATGTCAGGATCAGACAGGAGGGTTTGCAGTGTGGCTGCAAGGTCTGCTATGACTCTGGCGGGACATTGAAAAGTGTAGGACCTTGGGGGTTTGATGTGGAGGTCATTTAAAGGGTATTTGCCCAAAACTAGAATTAAGGGGTAATATAATATTGAAAACCCTATAACCAGATCCAACATGTGTATAAAATACACCCATACCTGTAAAGATTTGGAGAATAACTTTGCTTCCTTTTACCCCCTTGCTATCACTTTCATTGAAAAAATCTTCTACTTTGGGTATCTCTCCAGATATCTATGAACGTGATTTCTTTCCTACAACATTTTTACAAGCACTGTTTTTTACCTGGTAGTTAGAAAATGCCTATACAAAGGCAGTGTTATAATTTACACTTAACAGACCTGTAAAAAGAGGCCCACACCTAAAAGTGAAAGTCCCCTGGAGCTCAAAATATAAATGATGAATACCTTTAAATAAAGCTGTGTATAGTACAGATATGTCATTAGGAAATTATTCAAATATAGATTCATTTAAAGAAACTTTTGTTTCCATAGGATGTGCTGTGAAGTGTGTCAAAGTTCTCAGTTCTCAGAGGGAAATAAATGTTTTTTTTGCAATAGATTTCCAACATATTTGGGTTCATTTGTTTCTCTGAGGTATGTAATTTGTCAAAATTACCAGTGTCTGAAAAGAAAATTTCTGTTGAAACAACTGAATAGGCATTGCTATCCTTATAAAACCGCTTAACATTGCATGAAAACTGCTAGTCTGAACCTGCTAGTCATGTGAGAGGTCAGACAGGTTACCGATTAGAAATTGTTCTAATTCAGGTGACCCTTAATCTTAAAGTAAACCAGACTACACACTTTAAGTTATACAGTAAAAGTACTTGGAGACAAGTCATCATATACCTCTTAAGCTCGAGACATTGTGGAGAAATTCATTAAAAACTAGGTGCTGTGAGCTATTAGAAACTGAAATTCAAAATCAGACTCAGAATAAAATAATGTTCTGACTGCTTTAAACTGGTTATACAAAGGGAGGGCTGCATGCCACTGAAGAAAATATATGGTATTTTTAAGGGGATACTTGTTTAGCTTTTCAGGTCATTAAGGTCTCAGTTGTTTGCCTGCCCTGTTATTTCAGTAAATTTAGTGAGTTCACAAATTTGATTTAAGCATATAGTTTTGGTATGCAAGTAGTTTGGGAAATTATTCTTATAGATTGGTTTCTATGCTGTTGCTAAATGATTTTAAATATCTATATTTTGTAATATTCTTTTCTGCAGTAGTTCTGAAAGAGTCTCAAGATGTCTTAATTTTGTTGTTCTGTGATAGAGCACATTTCTGGTAATGGAATGTATGCAATTTGCAGGGTGTGGCATACCACATCTCCTGGAGGTATATAAATACATGCCTAGTGAACTGAAACTCTAGCTGCAAACAAAGGAATACATTCTATTTACCAGTCAAGAAAGACAGAGGAAGTAGCAGACCCTTTCCTTAGTGTCTTACGAATCATATGGAAGGAAGTTTAGTAAATCCATTTTAACAGACAGCGATTGCACCAAAATACGTAGCAGGGATATCCTGTGAACACATACAGGAAATTAGAGTTTAGTGGAACGCAAACAATGTAATGACAGGGTAGCAAACTACTGAAGTCAGTATTCTATGCAAACAACAGCAGGGCATACAGACATAAAGATGATTAATAATAGTAAAGTCAACAGAACATGTATGCATGAGAACAGAGAAAAGCAAAAAGGAAAAGTATACATTCTTAAACTAAAACTCCCTCTTACAACAAGGTCTGATACAACATTGGATCACTTAAACATCAGTCACAAACTGGTTCCCATTGTAAAATATTAGAACATAGCCAGTATTCAGATTTACAAATAATATCAGCTGCCTATAATGTATCTCTGGATTTTATGATCATTATAGAATGCAGTTTTCACTATAGCTAACTTCTAGTATTTTTTTAAATGTCACTTGAGTCCACTCACTAAACTAATAATGTACTTATTGATATAAAAAGTGCTTACATGTTAAGATTACTAGAGATAAGAATATCTTCCCATATATCTTCCCATATACTCCAAAGATTTGACTTTAGTTTGATTATTTTTAAAGCTACAGCTGCATCATCTCTGTGGCTTCATGTCTTACAAAAACAATTGCTCAGTATCTCCGACTTTATTAAAACCATTGATCAACTTGAATGATGAGCACTGAGCATTTTCAGAAGACTTAAGCAATTGCATCCAGGATATTTTGTAAAATGTAGAAGGGTTTGATTTGCCACTTGATATTCTGTCTTTGGCTATATACAAAAGCTAAATAATTGTCACCCAAAATAATAATTGTGATCACTTTCAGCGAAAATCTAGTGGATGTACATTAGTCCCACAACATTGGTTAGCATTCATCAAATGACTCACCATAGACAACCACTGTCATTTCCAATGGAGGAGAACACAGCAGGGTGCCCCTCACTCATCCTCTCCCCTTCCCTTTCCAAAGAACTGAACAGTGCTGTGTTTACATTACTCGTTTGTTCTAGTGTCATTGGAAATCATTCCAGAAGATTGTTTCCAGCAACATACATTTTATACCTGTACATAGCTTAAGTCACAGAAAGGAGATCTCTCACCATTCCTCTCACCATTCCTGGCGGTATTATCATAGCAAAGACATTCTGTAAGCCTGACTCCTAGTTCCTCACAATGTACTGCATGCATCATATAGACCCATGGAAAGTCCACCTAAAGACCAGTGATGCCACAATCTTTTAATGTGCCATGGAGACACCTGAGGGCATTTCCTGTTACGTCTTTGAGTGTCTCCAGGATAGGAAGTAAAACAACACAATAAGGAAAAAAAAAAAGCTGACGTGTCTTTTACTATACCCTTCTGTACTCAAATACACCTTAAGCCTTGGGGTGCATAAAACACTGTGTTATCCCACACAAAACTAATACAATACCACAGATTGTGCTATCATTCCCATTTCCATTTTGAAAGTTTTGGGCCCCACATAAACATCTGATCAACTAATATTTTAACCTTCCTGTATGTTTCCACTTCTCATATGTTTATCTTTAGTTTTAAATATTCTTTTTTTTACCACCACAAGTATCATAAAAAACAACTATGGAAAAAGCTAAATGCATTAATATTCTGGCCAATTGTTATTTTATTTTCCGTGTGCAGAATACAGTAATACAATTAGGGGGTTCTGACTTTATTTTGACTTTGCAATGTTCATGCTTTTCCTAGTTAGGGATTCAAAAAGTACTGAGGCCAGTAAAAACCATGAAAAAGTGGACAGACATTCTGACAAGTGTACCTTAAAGATGACCTATAATTTGGCATGTGTATTGCCTACAGGCTCCCTGTAACTGATCAGTTTCTCATTAGGGGGAAGGGAGACTATTTGTTTAGGTAGGATTCCAGTTTAAGAGGACATTTGTCCTAGGAAATGGTGTAAAAAAGGGAAGCTCTGTGTAATATGTATTCCTAATCCTTATACTTGGTTTATTATTTCCTTACTCCTGAACTCTGTTACTTTCTAATGAGTTCTGAACTCCCTTGTCTTCTCCTCACCCCTGAGCTCTCTGTGTTATGTTCTCCTGATCCTTATGTTATTGTTTCCTTAACTTTATTTAGATCTGGTTAACTCCTGACACCTGCACCCTGTACATCACAGACTCCTGGTCCCTACAGTTTAATTTATAGCTCCTCACACAGCTCAGAATTGACCACATCCTCTCTTCCGCCATAGCACATACATCATTGTTCTCCTCAGAGTTTCCAGGGGTGCTCCAGGTCTTTCACATTCCTATCGATCCTTCTGAGTTGGGTAATGAATAAGAAACAGCAGGAGAATTGGAGGAAATACAAATGTACAGTATGGATGGAGCAGAAGCAGGCAGATGCTTGCACTGCAGATTCCTTTACAGCAGCAAACAAATGACATCATCAAATCTCAATCCAAATCTAGCAGTCCAAGGCACAATACTTCCTCCACGTATTGCTTAGCCACAGTAAATACTTCTAGATGTTTACTATAACATGGCAACATAGCATATCTTCAGTCTTTGACTTAGGTTCAAGCTTCCTGTGGCTTCACACTAGTGGTCATTTAAAGTAGGTCATAAGTGTTCATTTAGATTAAAAGAACTGCTATTGGATTAATGTCCCTCGTCTAATCATAGTTACCTGTTTCTGCACTGATCTTGCTTCAGTGTTGATCAGGTAACCAAATGCTAAACAGTGTTACCATTTTTTACTCTACAAAATATAAGATAAGGTAATAACTCACTCCTAACATCAGAAATTTTTTTTTAACCACTACTCAAAACATATTGGTTGTATTGTAGAGGGACCCAATGGTGATGCCTTCTCACATATTATACATTTATCACATTAAAAAAAGAAAACCAAATGAGTTACCCTGTACCCAAGGGGATTTATTGGCATCCATTATGCATTGTTAAAAAATGATACACCTTTATCAATATTATTCTTTAAAACTATACAAAAAAGGAATTCATTCCATTAAAACACATAATGTTGGGTACACTTTGCATTGTTGTGTACACAAGTATGCTGACAAGATATGCTAAAAGTGACCACTTCAAAATATATTTTCACCAGGTTGTTGTTAAATAGCATTATGCTGCATTTTTCTAATTTTTACAACAACAAAGAAGCACCAAACAGGGTGGGGTGGAATTAAAACCTTCAGTGGGATTGGACATTAAGAAGAACACTTTGCGGTTTCTACCTAGCTTTTTCTATTTTGATATTTGATTTTTACTGTTGTTCTTTTATGTGGGATTTCTTTTTTCTTCTTCTGGATACCAGAAAAGGAAGTGCAGGAAAATCCCCCCAGTGGACACACAAACAGCAGTAAAAAAATGATTCAGGTAATTGATATTTTACTATATTTATAAGAACAAAATACCTTTTAAGTAAATGCTTTATTTTGTGCTAGAAAAAGTAGTAACTTTGATTTCCAAGTCAGTTTACCAAAGAATTCATTTTTTCCTTATATATGTCAATATGAACAAGATATATGATCCCAGAAATGCACTGGGTGTTTGCATCCTAATGGGGAAATAAAGAAAAGTTTTGGACTCATTTAGGAATTGCTTATATATTTTTCATTGATTTGCGTATGACATGGGAATTCTACATTCCACCTTGATTAGAGCCACCAAGTTTGACAAATTAAGAAGGAGATCAATGTCCTTAATAAACTTGACTGACATGTCATCCATATGAATCCCAACAACATAAAATGTATTTTTTATCTAATGTGAGTAACATTAGGGGCCACTGAGTCTGATCTGTTAATCATGTACACAATGTACCCCAAGGTTAGACCGAGACGGTGTAGCTACACATGGTCTCCCTTGCTATGGAGGGCACATACTAGATGTGTAGATCTGTTGACCTGGGGTGAACGGGGTTTTGCATTTCTGACCAATGTAACAGTGTAAATAATTATTTACACTGTTACATTGGTCAGAAATGCGAAACCCTGTTCAACCTAGGACAACAGATCCACACATCTAGTATTTGCTATTCTAAAGTGTAAGGCTAATCTCCATCAACCCAAGTATCTATGGTCCAAAAATGTTCTTGCACAGGGGACCCGTAATAATGCTCCCATTCTATAGGCAGAGTTGTTTCTACTGATGTGTTTTTTCTGCAGCATACCCCTAGGTGTGGGAGAAGATGTGACTACTGCCGACTTCTATGTGTCTGGTCAGTTGCTAGGCAATTCTGTGTTGCCACAATCTATATATTAAACATTGCTTTTCTGATCTGCATCTGAAGGTAGAAAAAAGTCATTAAAGTCAGAATAAATATGCACATTCTTCTATTAGGATGAAATATATGCTTTCCCCACGCTCTCCCAGATAAATAAAAAATTTTTTTTTTTTACAGCAATAAATAACCCATTATAATCACAATGTGATTGTTTTTGGAACTAAAATACTGTTTTTGTATCCAAGGGTTGAGCCATAGACATAGCAACCAAAGGATACCATGAACAGAGGGGTATAGTTCTATAGAACTCCCCATGTATGTTAGGGAGTCTAACCACTATTTGCCTTATTTATTATTGTGGTGCAAAGCAAGAATAAGGTAGAAAGTAAAAAATTAGTTGGTTTTGGTTAGTACATTGTGCTGTTTGCCTGGTTTCCTGTATAAGGGCAAACAGCACAATCAGGCTTTTTTAGTACCTCGCTAGCTGATTACCCAGCGTTGCCCGGTTATTTATTTATTATCATATATTATACAAAAAGAGGAATCAAAAAAAAACTACCCTGTTTCCCCGATGATAAGGCACTGTCTTATATTTTTTGAAATGCCAAAATATGCCCTAGGTCTTATTTTCAGGGGGATGTCATATTTTTCCATGAAGAAGACTACAGTACACATTTATTGTTGAAAATCACTCATGTGCCATTGATTGTCCCCTTCTGATCACTCTGTGCCATTGATTGTCCCCTTCTGATCACTCTGTGCCATTGATTGTCCCCTTCTGGTCACTCATGTGCCATTCATTGTCCCCTTCTGATCACTCTGTGCCATTGATTGTCCCCTTCTGGTCACTCTGTGCCACTGAGTGAGTCACTGACTCACTTTTTTTTGGCTTCTACGGCCAGGTAACAGACTCCGTTAGGGCAGGGCTTGCTTGTCCTTCCTGGCGCTGAGGCGCGGGCCCGTGAGCGGGCCTTTGAAGCCACTTTCAGTTTCGCTCTGCACTGCAGCCAGCACTGAGGAGTCACACAGAGGCACACAGTTACCCACCGTACCACCCGAATGGGAGATTCGGGCAGGCGCAGGTATCGGCGGGTGTCCTATTTGCAGGGGGTGCTTTATTTTAAAGTTTTGAGCAAAAATCGTGGGGTGGCTTATTTCATGGGGATGCCTTATCATCGGGGAAACACGGTATAGTGATTTTCTTGTCTACGGTGTTGTTTCATTTTTTTGCCTTTGATTGCACTAGGCCAATTGCCTTACGTTTTCTCAAAAGCATTTTTACAGCCCAATAAATTTGTAAAAGAGTCCAAAAAAAAGTATGTAAAAATATAAGCAAAAGGCACACTGTCACTGAGCAATACATACACACATACATACATTCAAATATACCTCTGACATATACCACAGCGCTGTACAAAGATCAGCAGTTCACTCACATGCGTCTGAGTCATATGTCTAGCAACTTTGGTTGAAATGTCTCCATGCGTTTCCTAGTGATCACATACACACCTACATCCAAATAAAGCTCTGAAATATAGCACAGCGCTGTACAAAGATGACTGGTGCACTCACATGAGTCTGTAATATGTATAGCAAGTTTGGTTTAAATGTCTTGATGCGTTTTGGAGTGATGGTGGAACAAACATACACACATACATACATACAAATATAGCTCTGATATATAGCACAGTGCTGTACAAAGATGTCAGGTGCACTCACATGAGTCTCAGTCATATGTGTAGCAAGTTTGGTTGAACTGTCTCCATGCGTTTCCTGGTGATGGTGGAACATACACACATACATACATCCAAATATAGCTCTGACATATAGCACAGCGCTGTACAAAGATGTCAGGTGCACTCACATGAGTCTCAGTCATTTGTATGGCAAGTTTGGTTGAAATGTTACCATGCGTTTCCTGGTGATCAGCGGTGCACTCTCATGAGTGAGTCATATGTCTCGCAAGTTTGGTTGAAATGTGTTATTATTATTATTATTATTAAACAGGATTTATATAGCGCCAACATATTACGCAGCGCTGTACATAAAATAGGGATTGCAAATGACAGACTAATACAGAGAGTGATATAGGAGGAGAGGACCCTGCCCCGAAGAGCTTACAATCTAGTAGTTGATAGGTTAATTTGTTGCCAACAGATCTGGCATTCCATAGACTGCCAGAGAGAGGGGGTAAGGTCTTATGGGTAGAGTGAATGGTTATGAGGTTAGGAGAAGGGAATGTCTTACTGAGATTGTATGGAAAGTAGAGGCTGTGTAGGGGACCAGGGTTGGGTCAGATGTCACCAGAGAGTATCAGTAAAGTAAAAAGGTACAGGAGCATAGACAGAGAAATAATGAGAGTGACAGAGCAGAGAGACAATGAGTTATCAGACTGGGGAGTGCAGGGAGTAGTGCCAACAAAGAGAGAGCAGGATGAATGATACATTTTACAGATAATTGGGAACCATATGCGTACAATAAACAATGTGGCAAACTGAAGTCCAAGAGAAGCAGTCCAATAATATGGATTCAAGTGAGGCTTGTAAACTTGTTCCAGGAGTGCAGGATGATGATTCAGTCAAAGAGATGGTTTGATGAAATACCAGTTTAGAATGGTAGCAGCAGCAGGGAATGTGTTGGAGTCCAGGTGGATAAATCAGTCCAAAGGCGGAAGATAGAAGTTGCAGAGTATAATTATATGTCCAAATCTGTTCCAATTCCTGTGTGAATTCCCTGGATTAATTCCCATTGCACTTATAATTTGGGCACGTGACCAGGGTCCCAACGTGACCTTGCCTGTTGTTTAAATAGAAGTGCTTTGGGTTCTGATTAAGGATGGACTGATCGGAGTAACAAGGAATTTGGGATATCAGTTGAACCTGGGGAGGGGAGGGGTTGGCAGGGCAATAAATATCAATGTGCAATCAACTGGAACTAAGGGATAGTGAACAGATAAATCTATGAGGGGATTAAAGTTGGTGCAATAAATCCATCTACAATGGGAGACGTACCATATACAAGTAAAGCTAAGTACACATACAAGTAAAGTACACACGTGCCATAATTGTCTAATTGTCGATGGAAAGGATCTTTCATGATTAAATTTGTGTTTAATTATCTAAACACAGCTGATAAGAAAAGGTTGTGAATGACCTCCTTTTCAATGCAGTTCAAATGCAACTCAATAGAACATGCTGCATCCAAGGCATCAAAGCACAGCTCAAACAGGGGTTTAACTCAAAGGGTCTGATTTTTTAAAGCTCTGCATGGCTGGAGAGGATACACTTTCATCAGTGAAGCTGGGTGATCCAGCAAACCTGGAATGGATTTCTTCAAAACCATTTGTCCTTTATTAGCAATTGTTTTAAATCCTGGACCAGATCCATTACAGGTTTGCTGGATCACCAAGCTTCACTGATGAAAGTGTATCCTCTCCGTCCATAGGGAGCCTTAATAAATCAGGCCCTCTGAGCTGCCTAGTGCACTAAAGTTAATAGGTTTTTGCTGACCTGCACTTGACATGTTTCAAACACATGTCAAACATGGACAAACGATGCTCAGAAACAAAGGAAAGCCTTAGCTAAAAAATACAATGAGCTTCAAGTTTGGTACAGGTAGAGCAGCCAGCAAACAGAAAGGTAAGGGTCAGCAACAGATCTGCGAAAAGCAGGGTGCAAGCAAGTCAAGGATCTGCAAAACAAAATAATATTAGGGCAAGTGACCATAGCTGTTTTTTAGGGATGAGTGGACACATTTCTATCAGGTTAATTTCGTAGTAATATATAGTATTTGTAGTATTTTGAGAATCAAATTCAGAGGTTGAAAGAGAAAGTGAAGTGTCACAGTAAAAATTTCAGCTTTTGGAGATTTCAAATTGTACAAGTTGATTGCAAAGCCCCTGAACATAGTTCCGTATTCAAAATTGCTTGTAATATCTAGGAGACCTGTGGGAACAAGCCGCCCCCAAAAAAACAAATGTTAAAAGCATGTCAATTTTTTCACACATTATTGTTAATGTTTAGGCAGGAGTAGCTGTGTTTAATGAATGCTAGAGCTGCCAACTTTTTTAGATACTGTAATTACAAAGCCCCTGAATATAATATTACCAGAGGAAGGGGTGCTGGGATTGAAATCCAGCTGGAGAACCTTCTTCTCCCTTGGCTTGCTAGGTTTTTAGGCACAAATACCAGATGAATGGTGAATCATGCCCCAAATAACAGAAGTTTTATCACACCCACTTGTGGTTCCGAGTACTACAAATGGCCGCAATGTTTAGCACAGCAGTTTTTTATATTTTTATGAATACAAATGAACCCATAAGGTAAGGTTTGCAGTTCTGGGGTTCCACTAGACTAGTACTGCATTTTTTTAAAAATAGTTCTATAAGGATATACAAAATTCATTCAAGTGGTTGGAGGGGTTATCTGCTGCATGTATAGTCGTATTCTGGGTGACAATGTCCCACAAATAAATACTTAAAAAAAGTGTGTTATAGCCTATTGTGAGGGAGTGTTATAAACTCTAAAATGAACCAGAGCATGCAATGAGTGCTTTCCAAGGTGGGGTTTTCCCCACTTCTTCCAGTAAAGAAGCAATGGAAAATCTGACTAGTAGACAGGCAGTGGTGAGAAATATTAGCCACAAGCAAATGAAAGTATTAAAAACCCACACTGGTCTAAACCTGTCCTTTTCTACAAAAAAAGGTTTATATAATTAGGTCAGAGACAATAAACAATTACGTAGCACATGTATTGGAATCAAATATACATTTATATTTTATGCTTTGTTTTTCATTTCATTTCTTCTGACTACTGAATACTTCCATTATTTATTTAGTCACATTGATTTGGATTTGCTGCTTATTTTTATAGCCTAGGGTTGTAAAATCATAATGATGCATATCTATTACTGCTTTAAATTGTATAGTGTATTCCTGAAAACAGGATAATGGTTGATAATTTTAATTTATTATCTTTTCATTCTAAATCACATGATGTATTTGTCACAGAACTAAGCTCAATGTATGCATATAATAGATATATAACAACTGCCTCCTGCATTTAGATCATAAAGAATTATAAAATAATTTTATTAGTGGTGGTTGAGACCTAACCTTTATTTGCTTGTTTGTTGAGATTATTTACTGAAGAATATTGGTTTATTCACAACAACATATGCATTGCCATTATGTTTGGATATCATCCTAGTACACCTATACAAGGCACCATAATGCTTTTTAGTTTTACTGCCCTCCACAGTGGACAGATGTGAATGATCTATCAGTTTTGTTTATTGCATATCCAACATCTAGCAAACTATAAGTACATCTGGTAAATGCCCAAAATGCTCACCTAAACTTGTGTTTTTCAAAACACCAGGTTCCAAGTCTGTATGCATGTACAGTATTAGGAAATTGTGATACTCTTCATTTTTTACTGCTACCACACACATGTAGCACAATGTAACACATGCTAAAACATTACTCTATGTGGTCATGCATTGCATAAAAAATGGTGCATGTACAATTTTCTATTAATAACAATCCCTAAACTAGTTCCTAACATTAGAATAAACAATTCTAAAGTTTTCTTATCTCCGATTGTTCCATTAGCTGCAATGCTAAATCTTTGCACCAAGACTGACTAGATCTGGAGGCATTGGATCCAAGAATAACGTGCCTATGGTAATATGTGCATGTTAGCTACTCCAGGCTGTTTCCAAGTAGATAAATAAAATATACTATGCAATGCCCAGCATCATTTAGTAAATTACATACCGCTTTGGGGCCTGCTTTGGCCATTTTCGGAAAGGTCACAATACAGGGAATGCGCATTGCTAAAGGGTGTGGTAGGTTCCTGTCCAACCTGTCTCTAGTAGACAAAAATATAAGCGATATGTGTTCTAGATAGACTGGATAGAGGCCTCGTTGGATAAGGAAACAAGAGTAGAGAATTTCTTTTAAACATGGGAATCAAACATTGCTATTCTTCCTGCCCTCAGTACACATATCACTTAGTGGATAATGACCATCCTATTGTATGTTAACCAACCTGAAGACCCCTAAGTTGTCTCACACCTCATTGCTTTGTTAAATAAAAAAAAATATTAATGTGTATATATATATATATATATATATATATGTATATATATATAAAAAATGCAGTAAAGTTCTGTCTTTTAATGAAACATTTATTGCCCCGTGTGTAGTTCTCAAAGGTTAATATTTTTCTTTTTTTCATTCCTGAGTTACTGTGTGGCCATGCCCAGAACTGCACAGCCATGTCCAGCCACAACATCCGTAATATCACAGCAGGATCCTGTTTACTGCACACATTGCAAATGATCCAATGCATTCCTATAAATGGTCCAAACTTATGGACCACCTAGAACTCAGAAGTAGGGATGAAAGTATGTATTTTACAGCAGAACAAATGTAAATACTGCTTAAATTATTTTAAATTATAGTTAGTTGTTCTTACCTTCCCATTGCAAGCCATCTGTGGCATCCTCTATAGGGCAATACTGCATGTGGCTTCTCCCATTTACTAATATTTCATGATGACTATTCCTAGCCTCACTGCTCTGACTATTGGAAAAGCCTACGTTACCACACATGTGACATGGGTTTTTTGATATTATGGTTTATTTTTACTATACAGGATTACTTTATGCAGGCTTAGTGATTGAGATTGATGAGATTTCAGGGGAATCATCAGAAAACATAAGACTGTCATATAAGAGTCAAGGAAAAGCCAGGGTGCCCATCCAAAGTATGTTGGTGCCTTCAGAAAACACCATTGAAATTCTGAGTTGATAAGAATATTGCAAATGAGGATAATCTTTAAAGGCTCAGATGGGCAAAAGAGAATCAAAATGTACAGGGAAACTGGAGTATTTTTCAGCAAATTTTTGTTATACTACACATATGCATTAAAGTGAAGTTGCCATTTAAGGAAACCCGTGTTCACTTTAAACATTTAATTGCATGTGATTTCAGAAACAGAACTTCCATTTTTAACTTCATATTTTAGAAGGTTGAATCATAGAGTTGTATATTTTGTTTCTGTAGAATACCAAGTTGAATGGGCAAACATTTGTAATAGGAAGTTTATTTAAACAGTATCTACTTTTTAAAAGTGTATCTGATTTATTGTAATTGCAGCCAGTCTTTCTTTGCATGATATATATGTATCACAGAGTTGCTATATTACAGTTAATCTCATATAACACATTAATACTAGTGCCTATTTAGATAGTAAATTAAAATGATATAAATGTTATCCACGAACTGCCAAGGACAAAATTGATCTTATTGTTCTGGTTTCACATAAATAGGTGTTTTAAAGCTTGGTTGAGTATTTAATTTTGCCCATTTGTTAACAAAGAAAAATTACTTCCATTATATTGCAGCTTTCCTGGGTCCTGAAAGTATTGCCAATCCTTGTGAGTTTTTGAACTGAAGAAATAAATCTTGTTAAGTCCAGAGGCTGGAAGGGAAGCTAATACAGTGCATTTATCTTCCTAATCCCAGCCACTGGAACATTCTCAAAAGGCTCAATATAAAAGTGTTTGGGTGTTCTGATATTCTGAAAGGTTATTAAAGGACACATCATTTTAACATTTTAAAAGTTCACTTCATTACCAACCCTGGAATTTGACCAGAACCAGGCATTCGTCATTTGTAAGGACATCTAGTGATAGGCTGTAACAAGGCACACATATTGGCATTTTGCAGAAATCTACACAAATCTAGTTTGTGGGCTAAATTGGTTGGAACCCCCTTCCTAGTAATCCCCTTCTTAGTAAGCCCTATATGCAAAGCCAAAAACCTGACGTACATTGGTGTTCTCAAAAGAACACCTGGAAGATTTAAATAATTCACAAACATTTAAAGAGCTTATTCAAAGTGTATTTTTATGTCCATTTGGCTTCCTAGAGAAAAAAATAAAATAGAGCAGCATTGGGTGTCTCACTGACCTAATTTTTATACAGAGATTTTACTATTTTTCATGGTTGTAAAATAGAGCAGAATGATGAATGAATGTCATGAGCCAGCACTTAAAGAGGAACTAAACTAAAAAAAATACCTAAAAAAAAAAAAAAAAATACATTTACCTTTAATCCCGCAGGACACCGGGGGTGTCTTTCATTGGGTCCCGCGTCGTCTTGGTGCTGACATCTTTTTCACTTTTACCTGGTTCTTTATCCTACGTCAACCGACCCAGGCACGAGATCGGGTGACGTAGGATGGGAAAAAAAATTTGCCTATCTCACTGCGTATGCGTGAGATCAGCAAATTTTCCTTTTTGCGTGAAAGGACTCCTTCTGCGCATGCCCGAGATGCTCGAGCATGCACAGAAGGAGCACTCAAGGGCCTCCTGGAATGCATGACGTAAGTATTTCAGGGGGCTTTGCACTTCCATTCAATTAGGAGGCGGTGCTTACCCCCCTTTTTTTTTTTTAGAAAAAAAGTGTCTTGCATTAAAAAAAAACAAAAAAAAAATGAATTTTTATCTCTACACTTTAATGTAAAGTGAAATTTCTGAGTTTAGATATGCTTTAAGTACACTTGTTGTTTTGCACATGATAATGTAAGTCAATTTGGAAGCTGCTTTAATTGTACTGCCTTAAAATTTTTGGTATATACAGCTATATTAAGTCAAGAGTTCCTATCCCTTTGCACTATAAATTCAAAAAGTGAAGATTTTGTAATCCTTTAGTTAACAATTGCTATTTGTGCTTAAGAAGGTTTCTTGGAAAACTGGGAAACAACCTGCTGGGGGTTTATGTTTAACACATGTTTTTTTATCATATACCTTCCACAACTTTGCATTTTTGTATGCAGTAGTTATGACGTAAGTACTACAATCACCAGTAATTCCACACACTGTTACTGTGTATGGTAAGGCTTGTGCAGTATTTCCGGATATCAGAATTCTTTCACATTATAACAGATGTGCCCAGACCTAACAGAAGCCTCCATAGTTATAGCAGATGTGCCCAGGGCTTTAAAACTCCATGGATATTATGAACTTTAGTCCAAGAAATAAGGTCTGACAACCAGCGCTGCCTGAAGAATGTTTTTGCCTTCTGTACAGAGAATGAAGACAAGAGAGTCCTGAAAACTTTGTAAGTAATATATATTTATAAAAAGTGCAATGGATTCTGTTCATTTTTCTTAAATTGGAGAATATAACTGTACTAGTGGAACCATTTTTCATAAAGTGGAATGAAATTCCAGGATGCACAGAAATTGGGCAGGAAGCTTTAGCAGGGGAGATGTACACCATTGCAGTTTTCATCTGCACTTAAAAAATCATTTGTAGGTCGACTAACCCTTTAAAAGTCTTGGCTGTTATCACTTTTTGTACTTGACTATTTTATGTTTATTCAGCTGCACATTTACATGTGCTAGGATCAGACAGAACATAAATGAACATGTGTTATGTTTGATTTAACTCTTTCTTAACTGCTCTTAATAAGCTATGATATTTTCCAGGCAAAAAAAATATCATATTGTATTCATCATGGACCAGTATTATCATACGCTAGCAAAAATATGGTCATTTTGTTTACATAAACATTAACACCATCACTAACTTCATCGATATAAAGGCCACAGTGTGGTGTGTAAACAGAACACCTCCTGGTCAGGCAAATTATTATTTCCCAAACTGAAAAGCAGTGGTGTGGTAAAGTCTCTTTGAGGTTTGGTGTTGTTCCTCCTACCCGTCAAAAAAAAAAAAATGACACACCCTTAACAGACATTTGTGATAAACTTTTTTTTTGGGGGGGTTCCTCCCATATAAACTCCTGAACCCATTTTTGCATCTAGTTTACTCTGGCCTTACAATCCAATTTCTTGTTAGCGTACTGTAGCGCGACTCATATACTGGGCCTGGTTTTTTAGCTTTCCAACACTGGAGATGATAAACAATAAAGGGTGAAATTGGGTGATCCATCAAACCTAAAATGGATCTGGACCAGGATTGAAAAAATGTGCCAAATATTAGCAAGTGATTTTATGAAATTAATTCCAGATTTGCTGGATCACTCAGGTACTCCCATGACAGTCTATCTTCTCCAGTCATGGAGAGCTTTAATAAATCAGGCCCACTGAGAAGAGAAAATACCTATGAGGAGAGAAGGGTATTTTTCAAACACATTGCTTGCAAGCTGTTACAAACTCTTCCTTATCCTATTTATCTCTATCAACCACAGCAACAAAATCTATCATGGTGGTTTTGATGGCTTCTTAAGCTACGTACACACTTCCAATTATTATCGTTTGAAAACGAACGACGAACGTTCATGCACGATATATACGAACGATCGTATAGCACCGATCCTGCACATAGAGTTAAGGACACGATCGTTCGTAGATATTGTACACACAATAGATACGATCGTTTGAGCGATAGAGGAACTATGTGCACGACAGGAAAGTGAACGGACGTTCGTTCATCACGCATGCTCTGAACATGGACGATCAACGAACGACCGTACACACGAACGATGTTCAACGATCGTCGTCCAATCCGATCCGTCGGTCCGGTCGTTCGTTTCCAGCGACTTTCCTCGTTCGTCGGCGTCGTTGGTTACTTTTTTACGAACGATTTTTTGCCCAATCGATCGTTTGCCGTTCGATTGGAACGATAAAAATTGGAAGTGTGTACGCACCTTAAGTAACCAGTCTTTAATCCTGCCCAAATTGCAATTTAAATGGGGATAAGCACTAAAGATAAGGATTAGAATGGTTGGATGTGCAGCCAGTTTGGCTAGTGTTATTGATTTACAAATCTCTTTCTCATGTGGTCACACTAAGAAGATACTGCATCTCCTTCTGCTGCAGTCCTCTCAATTGGTTTCTTCAACATCTACAGAGCCACTGGCACTGGGCCTCTCCTCTACAGCTTCCCCACATCAATCATTTAAATAGATGTGAAACGCATGTTCCTAATTAATCCATTTCTTGGGAAACAAACCCCCCACCCCAGCCCTCCACATCAAGTTTACTGACCACCCAGCTTAAAATGCTGGACTGTGTTTAAGCATCAAGTTTTGTTTTTTCTTTATTGTGCATGCTACATGACATACTCTGACTCTGACTTCCACAAACACAATGCACATTAGAAAGGTATTGTCCTAAATGATACCGGCTTAGAGGAGCTGGATCCAATATATACTGAATTAGGTTATTCCTACAATCTTGTCCAGCTGTCACATGAGCATAGCAACTCTGATGAGACTCAGCACAGTCAAATATTAAAGAGTCCACAAACATTTATTTAACAACATTTTATTAGTATGAAGCACAAAAACTCTTCATTATTTAGCGTATCTTTTGGGGAGTTTCCAATGTCCCTACTCAATACAGGTAGTCCCCAAGTTAAGGACATCCGACATACGGATGACTCCTAAATACCAGCGAGGCATCCCTGCTTGTTTTTGTGCAGGATGGAGGGGAGGGGGCAGTTTGCATGACTTGCAGAAGAAGTCTTTTGCTGATCTGTAACTCTTTAATGATCAGGACAAACTCTACAGTTGAATTTTTTTTTTTTTTTTGCATATCAAAGCTTAGCTTACTCCAGTAATTAATGAAAGTTCAGGCTACATAAAGTTTTTTTTTTGCTTTGTTTGTGATTGCCTCACAGTCAGGATTTTATACAGTAACTGACACCACGCTGCCTAATAATTTGTTGAGACAAACACCCATCGTAAATGCATTTAATAAAACACTGTACCTGTTCTGATTTACATACAAATTCAAATTAAGAATAATCCTACAGTCCCCATCTCATATGTAATTCAGGGACCACCTATACATGTTTAAATTAGGGAAATGAGCACTGTTCCCTTAAAGGTGAATACTATTTGGATTATATGGTAATTTTAGAGAGCTGTGTAAAATGTATGTACCTGCCAATTTTATAATTTTTTTAATGGATCCTGTAGCCAGAGGGAATTGGGTCGCATTTGCTGCTAGATCACAAAACAGTCACAACCCACACTGACTATAATCATGGTACTGCCTTTCCCTAAAACTTTCTCTAAAACTGCCCATATACCCAATCCTATTAAAAGGTTAAATCACATACTCATAATCATGTTTTGCTTTGCTGGTGCTTAAACCAAATACTTTTTAGCTCTGGCATTGTTTTAACCTGCTTACTAAATAAGCGTATTATTTGGAGTCTGTCTGGATGATTCCTACAGAGAAATAACGGCACAATATCTGTATAACTGGCTCCACAGCAAGAACTATCCCAAACGGAGACTCAAATATTATTTTTAGAGTGTCATAGCAGGCACGATTTATAACCATGCAAATATTCACTATAGGTGCTTCTGGAATTCATATTTTATAATGCTCTCAGTGTACATTATATTTTATTGCCCTGCGTGAAGGCCTTTGAAAAGAAACAGCGATGGCAGTGAAGGAAAGATGAATCCATTATTTAGATCTTCGGTACTAAAAGCTTGTGTCTGAAAAGTATGCACTATCTGTGGTCACTGAAACCCTAAATCTTAGGTGCCTATAAATCTGTCTAAATGGCTGTTTGGATTAAATTATTCCCCTTATGGAAAAGTTTACAGGCTCATCTTTTTATGAGGGAGGTGAACACAAAGAAAGGAATGGTTTCTATGTTGAGTAGTTTCAGTAGTGAAAAGATATGTGAGGTCTCTTACATTATAAAAAGGCAATAGCTTTGTTTAAAAAAATGTGTTTGGAATGAGGGCCAAATGGGTGAATAACAAGGTAGCATAATATCACTAGAAAACTTGTTCTGTATTTGAAAACAGAATAACATTTTCTATCTTCTTTACCTCACTGTCTTGCCCCACTCCTTGCGGTGTTGCAAACCACTTTCTTACTTTTGTAACACTAAAGCTAAACACTAAACATATTTTAGACCCAAATTTCAGCTTGTTAATTTAAGTCAATAGGAATAAAAAAACTGCCTCATAATAGTTTGATTCACCTTCAAGCTGTAATAAGATCTAAATCAGGTCAGATATAGGTTAATAGGGGGTCAAATAAAGGGTAAAACAAAGTAAATACATTTGTTAAATTTTTAATGATTTTAGAAACATCTAAAAGTATTGTCAAAAACAAACAGAAAGCATCTAAAAGCAAACTTTGTTTGTCCATGGACAAAAGCCCTAAGGCCATCAATACAAACTTCTAGAAGGAAGTCAAATGCAGGTCCCATTGAATATATCCCCCCACACATTCACATTATCAACAAGCATTATCATTTGGATTTTGTTTTCTTGGTATGTACTTTTTGTAATAATATTTGACCTTTAATAGAAGCTAACATCCCAAGCATTAAAAAAATTACACTCTGACACATTTGGAACTCTGAACCTAAATATTCTTTGATTTATATGTGCTGCTCCTGCTCTACATTTTCTGCAGCTTCAATTTACAAATGCAAGTCTTATAAATACTATTTTGTTAACAAATGTCTAGTGAAAATGGATAATCCTAAGGAAGATTCAACCAACCTTTCACAATCACACATCTAATAAATTGCTAGACAATTAATCAAATTAGAAACAAAGTTTCTAGGGAGATCCATTTTCTGTGTTGTAAAATTTCAGCTCATGGCAGCTTGGCACACATTCAGATCCTGAGAGATATTATGCAGCATGCTAGGTGTAAGTAAAACCTTCAGTGGGACTAACTACTTCGATATGTACTGAGGGACTGGGGACTAAGTGTTTCTGGGTTAGAAATAAAGTAAGCTGCTAGGAGATTACATTTTACAGCAAACAATCCCTGGATGGCAGTCCCTTATGTAAATGTAATTAACAGCTTTATGCATGCAAAGACGGGATATTCAGGTCTGTTAGCAGAGGTAATTCTTTTTTCTTTTTAAAATGTGTAGTGGTTTTGTACTTATTTTCTTTGTTATCAGACTAATCAGGCAGGATTCTACCATTTAAAAACCAAAAATTGTCCAGGTGAATCATGGTAGATTGAAAACTTGCAAGTTTGAATGAGCATTGAATCTGGAATTTACAGAAATTTTTCACCCATCTGTAAACGAATCTTGACGGATTAATGCCAATAGCTTTCTATGGCCCTGGACCTGTGTTTTAATACAGGTTTAGCATTCCTATACTTTTCTTTTTTCCTTTCGATTTGTTAATACCCTAACAATAATAAAAAAGTAAGTTGTTTTTTAGCATACTGTCTATAGTAAGTCTGTTTGCTTCATATTACTGCATTTAACATATCTTACCTATCTGTAGCCTAAACGTATAGACCATTGGAAGACACCTGTAGTGCAAGACATGAAATAGTACTTACAACAGAAATGCATGACTCAATGATCCAGTGAAATGGGTGTTAGAAAACACCAAAATCTGGTAGTACCGACTGCATTAAACATTCACAATTCTAAAAGATTTATGCGTTAAAAAAACAAAACTTGTTAAGTAAAGATCAGACAGATGCACTTTTCCACTGGGTGATTTCCTTTTAAGATAGAGACTGACAGCTGGTAATTTCTTATTGCCTGTCACACACAGAAGCATGATAAAGATTGATGCACCTACAAATTCTTCAAACTACACCCTGCAAAACACATTTTCATGGAGAGACATCTATTGTCAGAAAACATTTCCGTACACTGTTATAGTTGATGAATAAATATTTTTAAATAGACTAATCAGCCAATTATCATAGTCTAATCTAATCTCTGGATAGACAACAACAGGAAATCAGTTAGAGGACTGTTGCTGCTAAACAGTAAACATTTGCGTTAAGCCACATACACATGTGCAATTATAGTCGTTGGGAAGGATCTTTCACGATCCTTTCCAACGACTGCACGATGCATGAACGAGCACTGTACATACAGCACTGTTCTGCTCTATGCAGAGGGGAGGGGGAGAGCAACAGAGCGCCACCCCGCTTTACTTGCAATAGGATCGTTCCCCATTCACAGTCAGTGGATTCGCCAGGGCGGTCGTTTGGACGATGAACGACCCGCGCTCTACACACTTCAGATTCTCTGATACTGATAATGGCCCTGAGATGATTATCGGGCGAGAACTATTGGAAGTGTGTACGTAGCTTTAGTCTTTGAAACACAGCTAAATGTACACTGACAAAGAACTCCAAGTAATTAGCTAAGTATTTCATAAAAAACTCATGTATCAGAAAAGTTGAAGGAGGGGAGAAAGTCCAGGACCTCTCTAAAGGTTAACAATATAGTGTGGCCCAGGACCTTTATTAGCTTGTATTTGGACAATAAAGTAGCAGCAAATTAAGTTAAATCCTTAATGTTCTCCTTCTGTAAGTGATTGATTTGGTGCAGCCCTTCTGTTCTCCCGGTGTGGTTGGTGATGTAAAGGCAATTATAGAAGTATCAAGAGAGATTAGAATGGTTATTATTGATGTGGAAAATAGTAAACATTTATGCTGAGTTTAGGCTTTTTAACATGTGTTAATGTGCATTAACTGAAGCCGTTTACCTGCATCACTATATTGTGCTGTATATGTGTCATCATTCAAACAAATGCACATCAAGGTAAATAGATGCACACTCAGCACACCAGGGGAGAGAGATCAGTTGAATCTGCTACTAGTTTACTGAAGCTCTCTATACACATGCAATTATCCAATATTAGATGATGCATTATTGTTTTTTTTTTTTTATAATAAGGGTCTTATATTATGAAAATCCTGAACATTGTAGGCTCATATCCTTGCATATTAACATTGTAATTTGACAGATATCAATCTACAGATAGTTCAAGTTTCTAATAGAGGGAAGCAAGTTTTATCATATACAGAGTATATGAAGTATAAAAACATATATAAAAAAGTATAAAAATACATAAAGTATTTTTTTTTACTAACCTATAAACTGGGGGTCAGTTTGTTTTGGGTCCAGTAGATGGTGAGATTGCACTTGGAGAATAACACACGTTGGTGCATTTTTTGTAATTCAATGAAAATTAGCTGGTCAGTACAAATTGACATCTAGAAGATGCAATGCCACATCCCAATTGATCCAATCAATACTTATATTTGTGCATAAAAACATTTAGAAATTAGAAACGCGTCGATGTAGAATAGCACTACTAGGAGACCACATGTTAGAAAGAGATCCATGTTCAGCATCTTGAAACAGAACTTGTGATGAATTTTTGTGACTTTGTTTATGTTGTAAAGGTAATTGTACAAACTTTTGCTGTGGTTTTAAAATTATTTACTATTAAAGTATTTATTGTTTAATTTTACTTTATGCCTTAAAAGTCCTGTTATTCTGCACAAATATGCATGTTGGTGAATTAATTGATTATTTGAGTTTGCTCATAGAGATACAGACTATTGTTTCATGTTTTATGGTACTTGATTTACACATTTGCCTTTTACACATTGTTATTATGTGCGCTGAGTATTATTATTATTATTTGTCCTTTGTCACTTGCATAGATGAATACACTGTGCACATGTTCTTTTTGTGTTTGTTACAAGCCTATTCAAAGTGAATAGATTTCTGTAAGGCACCACACATCAACAAACAATAAAACCCTAATTTATGGTTGGAATAGAATCTGAAAATTAGTTATATGATACTAAAGGATACTTAAATTGTTTAAATGTTACATTTTTCTATCTGCCTGCACTTCATTTCTGATTCCAAAATAACTAAATTCCAGGAAGCAGCCACATGTTCTACATGTTCTTCTAGCTGCTGTTGTGCATTGCAACGTTCTATGCCTTTCTCTAACAGTTAAAGACAGGATTTTACAGTGTGCAGGAATGGGGGCACCTGGCCCACAATTCATTCCTAGTAATTGTCCCCACAACACTAGATACCCGAAAACAAGGACATTTTAAATAGTGGAGTGGCTTAAAAGCCATAGTTTATGTGGTTTAGATTGGAGTGCAGAAACAGAAAATTGAATTAAATTTTGTATAACAATAGTAGAATGTCCTTGCTGAACAACAAATTTTACTTTTACATGAAATGTGCTGATGACTAGACAGATGGTAATGTAACAAACCATAGTAGTATTTCAGTACACCAATGCTTTATTTCCTATGTTCACCAACTATAACTTAGTATTCTAATTGTGATGTCATTTTGAGCTAGTATGCTAAAACAGAAAATTTTATTAAGAACAATAGATATCATTTCTCAAAAGCCTCTTTTTTGGCCCTCGCTTACATGATGTAAACCTCTTCACAACAGGCATTGAATATTGCTGATGGGAAAGGGATGGAAATTGCTGAGGTTGGGGCAAAACATATTTTTGTAGCTGTGCCTTCTCTGTATTGCCTGATAAAGGAGAACCTGCTTGGTCCTAAAAAAATTCTTTTCTTGTTAACAACAAAAATTCCTGTTTGAAATCTTGGTGTGCTTGTGACATAATTAGGTAACTCTTCATACACACAGAACATCATATGTAGTGACTTCATACTTAAATAAATCTGACAAGTTAGAAAATGTAAAAATGTATATAAAGAGATTAAAACCTAATAGGCTGACAGTAGAAAGTTTTCTCAGCATACATTTTGTGGAATTGTTTTTCCTTAAGCCAATTCTGATCAAAAAACGAAGCTGTAAAAAGAGGAAATCACTATTTGAGTTAATTAATAACATGCAAACAACATCCCAAAGGCACAGGAAATGCTATAGAGGAAAAACTGACGCATTGGCCCTGATTTATTAAAGCTCTCCAAAGCTGGAGAGGATACACTTTCATCAGTGAACCTGGGTGATCCAGCAAACCTGAAATGGATCTGGTCCAGGATTGAAAACATCTGCAAATCGCAAAATACTTTTAGGAAATCTATTCCAGGTTTGCTGGATCACCTGGTTCACTGATGAAAGTGTATATTCTCCAGCCTTGGAGAGGTCTAATAAACCAGGCCTATTCTGTCTATCTTTAATCAAATCCTTAACGATGCATAAAAGAATAAAAAAAAAAGTCTACAAACTTTGAAGGGCCCTAGTGCCATGAATTGATGTTTGTCTCTTTTTTTTATTCCTATTTGATGTTGTTTATTGCATGTTACATTCACGTGTGCCTGCAGCAGAACCACAAATTTTGTAGCTTTTCTCCTCCACTAAAGAACAGCGGTGTAGTATTGGCAAAACCTAAATTGGCCAAACAGAAGACTGCACCTCAAAAAGTTACACAGTTACCAAGTGAAGGCTGCAATTTAGTCATCCTAAAATGGGTACTAGATAAAAATTCAGACAAACCACAGATTTGTTTCCCGATTGTGTTGTCATGTGATCCATCCCAATATGGATTGAATACCTTCTTTAAAAATATTGAAATTAAAACAGAAATGTAAGCCTCAAAATGCCAATCTGAAACAAAGGCTCACTTGCAGAGTAACCATGCAGGGAAAAAAATACTAAACTCCTAAAACAGAAGCTCATTATCTTTTTTTTATGTAAATATTGATAATTTTAGAATTTGTCAATATTACAAAGTTAGAGATTACAATACCATCATACACTTTTTACATTACCATCACATAAGACTGAACTGTATTCATGTACAGGCAAAGATATCTAAAAAAAACCTATATGATAAATGCAGTAAGCAAAGTCAAATGTTAAGGTAAAAAATACCTGACCTCAAATTCGTTGAGACTACTCTATTAGTTGTAACAAAGGAGTAGAGGGAAATAATGTGTCGTTCAGGAAGGTGTATTTCTGGTTCATTTCTCTTCACATATTAAACAGAGCAGCTCCATATCCCCTGCAGGCTAGGAGCATAGGGTGAAAAATTATCAGGGCTTAAGAAAAGCTATTGCCTTAGAACTCCCATCAAGGATGCCACATCTCTAACATAGGAATCATGTCTGAAACAGTGTGGAATACTCGTTTATTTTTATATATATATATATATATACACACACACACATACACATCTGTACATTACCACAATAAAGTTTAAATGAAACAACTCAGATGCAGTTGAACTGCAGACTTTTAGCTTTAATTCAGTGGGTTGAACAAAAAGATTGCATAAAAATGTGAGGAACTAAAGCCTTTTTTTTCTACACAATCACTTCATTTCAGGGGCTCAAAAGTAAATGACAATTGACTCAAAGGCTATTTCATGGGCTGGTGTGGGCAATTCCTTCATTATGTCATTATCGATTAAGCAGATAAAAGGCCTGGAGTTGATTTGAGGGGGGGGGGGGGGGGTATGTGGAAGATTTTGCTGTGAACAGACAACATGCGGGGTTCTCCATGCAGGTGAAACAAGCCATCCTTACGCTGCAAAAACAGAAAAACCCATCTGAGAAATTGCTACAATATTAGGAGTGGCAAAATCTACAATTTGGTACATCATGGGAAAGAAACAAAGCACTGGGGAACCCAGCAACACCAAAAGACCTGGACGTCAACGGAAGACAACAGTGGTGGATGATCGCAGAATAATTTCCATGGTGAAACCCCATCACAACAGCCGACCAAGTGAACAACACTCTCCAGGAAGTAGGCGTATCGATATCCAAGTCCACCATAAAGAGAAGACTGCATGAAAGTAAATACAGAGGGTGCACTGCAAGGTGCAAGCCACTCAAAAGCCTCAAGAATAGAAAGGCTAGACTGGACTTTGCTCAAAAACATCTAAAAAAGCCAGCACAGTTCTGGAAAAACATTCTTTGGACAGATGAAACCAAGATCAACCTTTACCAGAATGATGGCAAGAAAAAAGTATGGAGAAGGCGTGGAACAGCTCATGATTCAAAGCATACCACATCATCTGTAAAACATGGTGGAGGCAGTGTGATGGCTTGGGCGTGCATGGCTGCCAGTGGCACTGGGACACTAGTGTTTATCCATGATGTGACACAGGACAGAAGCAGCCGAATGAATTCTGAGGTGTTCAGAGACATACTGTCTGCTCAAAGAAGTGGACAATTCTTGAATGGCCAAGTCAGTCACCTGATCTGAACCCAACTGAGCATGCATTTCACTTGTCCCAAGGCTAAACTTCGGACAGAAAGGCCCACAAACAAACAGCAACTGAAAGCCGCTGCAGTAAAGGCCTGGCAGAGCAATAAAAAGGAGGAAACCCAGCATCTGGTGATGTCCATGAGTTCAAGACTACAGGCTGTCATTGCCAGCAAAGGGGTTTCAACCCAAGTATTAGAAATAAACATTTTATTTTCAGCTTTTTAATTTGTTAATTACTTTTGGGCCCCTGAAATAAAGTGATTGTGTTAAAAAAAAGGCTTAAATTCCTCACATTTTTAGGCAATCTTTTTTTAGCGCACGGTGTTATTACTCGTTTGGATCAACATTGTTTATAGAGAATGAGAAAATCATATTGTCTTTCCACCAAAGAAGAAGAAAGAAGGGTACTTATAGACCAGTTCCCCAATATGCAAGTAAAGGTTAGAGATAAGTCTTTTGACTCTTGGTCTGGCAGTACAAATCTGTTTAAAAAGTTTCAAATTAGAAGAGGGCCAAATCTCAGGTTTAGGAGTAAAAAACATTTCAACTCATAATACCTAAAGAATTCCCATTGAACAGCATGTAGAAGGGAAAAATGGGACCACTCTTTACCCCACCATTGGTCTTTAATACGGAACATACTTGTCAGCCTCCACCAATGGAGAACTGCAGTTTGATGGGCTGGTGGAAAGTCAGAATTACTATATATAAAAAAAAAAAAAGGGTGGTAAACAGAATGTTATTTTACAAGATTATATTGCAAGTTCTACATTGTAAGCTCTTCAGGGCAGGGTCCTCTCCTTTTCCTGTGTCACTGTCTGTATTCGTCTTTCATTTGTAACCCCTATTTAATGTACAGCGCTGCGTAATATGCTGGCACTATATAAATCCCGTTTAATATTAGCAATATTATTTTTAATAATAATAATAATAATAATCACTTGACTTTATTCTAGGGTAACAAGATTTACCTTAAATGGGCCACTAAATAGTATTACCAAAAGTTAGGAACATTCAGACCACCTCCTGCTGAAGATCTTTGAAAGGATGAAAATTTTACAGTGGTAACAGGGGGGAAGCCCTGTCTGGTACCCTGCAGGGATTACAAGGGTACCAGGAGCTGGAAAAGACATTTATTATGTACTGTTGGGTGGCTATAGGTGGCTTGTAAGGCCTTTTAAAATGACCTAATATTTCAAAAGCAAACAAGAATTGCTTCAGGTTTTCCCAGTGACATCTCAAACGCTTCAACAATATCTAAACTTAATTGCATCAAAGATTAATTAGAGAACTTAATATTAACATCTGTTATCTGCCAATCAGGCCTAAAACCATAAAGGGCTAGAAAACCTGTTGCAGGACTACAACAGTCAATCAGGTTTCCGGAAGATTAGTAAACATTTAACATTTTGTACAAAATGGTCCATTAAAAAAGAAAAGAAAACAAGCAACAAAGGGTTAGCTAGAAATCAGAAATGGTTTCCTTACTGGTTCTTATCTATCCCTGATGATTGTCACATAACACTGACACTATAGCTGCTCTGTGTCCTGCCTTCAATTGGCACCTCTCAGACTGCTTGCCATAGTTCAAAGGTCATGCAATACATCATGATGAATATCTTTGACAAATCTGCAAATACATTCACATGGAATCCACCTGAAATCTACCCAGGCACACCAACATACATAGTTGGGTTTACTGCTGCAATCTAGTGTAAATGGTGCCTAAGACACACAAAAACCTTTGAAAAATTTCAGTTTATGGCATTGTTAAATAAAACAACATGGATATAATAAACTTGGATATATGTATATCATAGAACTGTACTTCTTTGTGATTAGGAGAGAGGTTCTATCTTTTGCCTCCTAGTTTTATTTTGCATTAAATAGAAATAGGCATAATATATTCTAACAAAGTATTATAATATTATCAAAAGACAAAATATGACATTTAAAGTGCAAGAAATATTTATTAACCCTTGGCAATCAATCTATATTCAGCTTTGTTGGGTGAACCCTGAAAAAAAATCTAATTGGTCTATTGCATCCCCCTTTGTACTTTGTGGTTAAATCAGGCTACCAGTGATTAAAACCCAGCGATCAGAGAGGCGATCCTCAATGTGCTTATTCCTGTAGTGTGTGGTAAGGAATTCTTGGCTAGGAGACTGCATAAAGACTGTCTTGACATTTTGTTTGCAGAACGATGCAATTAAAGCTGTTCAGGGTAATATAATACTGAAGCTGAATTTACTAAACATGTACAGTGCTAGCTTATTCCAAGGAATGAAGTGGACCACTTCTAATGTTGGCAGGGTATTTCTAGTCCCTGATTAGTGTTTTATGGTTTAACGATTACCTGCTGCCCATAGTTTATATGGTATCATACGATTGTGCTTAATATGAATCATCTTCTATTTCAGTTAGTCTGTTTCATTCTGAGGTCTGGGAAAGTGTCAGTAAATACTCTTTTCATGCAAAGAGTGGTGGATTGTTGTCTCTGTTTTCTGTGCCTCCTTTCACTTGGCATAAATTTAACCACGTCCTAGAGTCTATATTTAACAGAGCTATATTAAAGTTTTTGTACACATAACTGCTTACCATAGCCTAAAATAAGACCTTATGGATCTTTTTTTTTATTATTTTGTACACAGCATGTTTAAGGAAATAACACAATGTTAACAGTCGCCTGTCTCCTCAACTGTTTAACATGCATGGTCAGGAATAATTCTACAATAAAAGAAACTGCATTCTAAAATATCTATATGACTTGTTGATTTTATTAACTAATTTTTCTGAAATGTATTTTTGAGAGATGCGTCTTTTTTTTTTTTTTTTTTTTATAGATGTAAAATTTAGAAAAATAGACCAATGTATTTTAAAAGTTTTGACTTGACATTGCGAAGTGGTCTAAAGAAAAAAAAGATAGCTTTCTCCTACCCGTTACCCTTACCACTTGATATAACACAATTTTACAGCATAAAAAGACACAAATTGCGACACTTCCCCATTCCACTGTATCAATGGAGGGAGTCATGGATGTCATTAAAGGCATCTTCCCTGATTTAGAGCAAAGCATGTCTTTCCTATTTTCTCTTCGTTAGATGAGTATGGGGAATTTGTATCTTGAAAAAAAAGTAACAGTGATTTAGTTCAGTGGACCATAAGTTACAAGGGTACTACATCTCTGGCAAGATCAACACATATTAGGCCTGATTTATAAAAGCTCTCCAAGGCTGGAGAGAATACACTTTCAGAAGTGAAGCTGGGTGATCCAAAAAACATGGAATGGATTTTTAAAAATCATTTGCTATTTGCTAGCAAACGTTTTGAATCCCGGACCAGATCCATCCCAGGTTTGCTGGATCAGCCAGCTTCACTAATGAAAGTGTATTCTCTCCAGCCTTGGAGAGCTTTCATAAATCAGGGCCATTGTCTGTATTTGCTGAAAATCTTCTTGGCCTAAAAATTAGGAAGATCTAAGAATTAAAACAAATGTAGTCACTGCATCTAAGGACTGCTACCAATGAGTAATTACTGTCTCAACCTCACTAGCATGAGGGCCATTTCAGACTTGTGGTTGAAAATGACAGTTACCTGCACTCACAAGCCTAGCAAACTGGTGCTATGTTCCCTCTTATTAAGGGCTGTTATATTAAGTGAACAAGAACTGAGGGTAAGTCTAACTCTGGGGAAGTTGATTCTGAATTTTAGCACAAGTACTAATTTTTTGGTGTTCACCAAAGAAAGGGGGGGAGGTTAGATAAATGCCCAATGCCAAAAGGAGAATTTAGAAGGGCTTCACTCACTCTGCCAAGCACTGCAGAGTGGAAAAAGGGTTTGCTGGCGTATAGGTTTTGGTTGCTGGTTAGTGATGTTGCTGGAGGAGGGTTGGTTTGCTGGTTTGGGGATCTGGTAGTTAGAAGGAGGAAGATATTACTAGTGGATGGGGCTACTGAGGGGAGGGGTTTGCTGGGTGACAAGAGAATTTACACTAGTGGAGGATTCTGCAAGGGCTGGGAGACTGTTGGTAAGAAAGCTTTGCTAGGGGGTAGTTTTGTGGAAGACTGAGGGGAATAGATTTACTTCCGGGCAAATAGGAAGCATTTTTGGCTATATATTACATTATATTCTATAAAGGTCATCTGTATAATCTGGGTTGTGCACTTATAAGGTGTATATTTTCACAGCTGGGTATTTTGTTTTGTAATGATTGCCCCTTTGCGGCATGAGTATTGTACACAATTGTCTAATAAATCCCATGTATTGTCAGTATTGCCATTTTTGGTTTCTGTGTTAAGAGGATCATATTACTATGCTTTGTCTTCTGGAGGCAATTCACTAAAAAAGAATGCTGCTAATGTCCTTATATACTAACATAGACCCATTATGTTTAGCATGCAGATATCACCACCCCCACATCCCCTTTTTTGTTGAAATTGGTGCACCTCCAAAATTCTAAATTTTTTTTTCATGATCACGCTGTTAAAAACAGTTTAAATAGTTTAAGACAAAACTCGGTTGTATTACAATTGTATTTCCATACTTAATTTGTTTCCAAATTGTACTTTCTCAACGCGTTTCACAGAACTGTCTGCTTTCTCAGGAGTGAACCGAGATAACTCTTTACATCAAACAATACCCTTCAGAAATGGTTTCAGGCATCTAAGCCCAAACAGCGACGAAGAGGTAAGCACACCTAAAGGATTTTGCTTTTTACTTCCAACAGATTCTTAAATAATGATTGTCAAGTATGAGGAACAAGGTAGCATAACATCTACATTTATTCTTACTTTCAAATATTCCTTAACTTGCTCCAAATGATACATCTGCTTATATCCTCACAGGAGAGGCATTGTTAATTGTTACAAAGATATAGAGGAATGTTAAAATAATTGGTATTGGTTGCATCACTGGTATTTGACAAAGAGATAGAAACAGGTTGCTACTATGAGTTCCCTTTGGCCTTCTCCCAGCAATGTGTTTGTATGCCTCTCACTTTACAGTGGTACTGTTAGACGATGGGGGTCTACATTCAGCTGAATTAGCATTGTATCTCCCAACAACATCTCTATGGGAGAATGGAATTGGCTGCTGCACAAACAGGGCTACAAAAGCACATACTGAACATATGATCAGGGTGAAAGGAGACAAACATCAAGCCACATTCTTTAAAAGTCTGATAAAATGTTCTTTTTTCTTACTGCAAACTGTGTGTCATCTGTGGCAAAATCCAAAGAGTGCATATGTGTATGTGTTCTGCACGCAAGGTTTCTGAATATTTTTCTGAAGGCAAAAGAATAATACAATTATTTTAAATATATAAAATGTATCAAATTAATGCAATATAGAATATTGTCTTTCCATAATATCTTGGCTTACAAATGTTGCAGGTCTAATAAGATGTCATTACTCTGTACTGACAATCTCCGGACCTCCAGAGTACAAGCCGGTTCCAACATAGGCTACTGATGTATTTACAGAACCCTGATGAAAGTATCCTGAACAGGGTCCCGAGTTTTAGTAGCTCCTCTTTGTCTTTTTTCCAGTTGGACAGCTTGTAATATATTATTAGGAAATGTTTTATATTGCAAATCTAGTGAGGCACCCGGGTAAACACCGCTGTTTAATATCACCAAGAGAGCTCTGAAAAAATCAGGCATTTAGAATTTTTTTCTAGAGGTGAATAAATCCCAAATCTCGGTCAGCATTGTTTCCCGATTTATCATTTACAAGCATGCTGCTTTTCTTTTAATCCAATAGGATACTGAATCACTGATCAAAGTGAATTTAGACTGAATATTTTTCCTTCCATGTATTGTACTGGCACAATATGCAAAGCGTTTTTATATGGCTCTCTATGAAAGAAATACAACTAAGCCTTATTTGAAGTTCTTGCCATTGTTTGTAGGAAACATTTGTGAAGGAGCAAACCTATTTTATAATTAGTTTTAAAGGTACAGCAATCAATGTGAGGTTTTAAAGGGGAACCCAGGTTATATTAAAGGATTTTGTATACATCTTTCCAATATACTAAGTTAGCCTTTACCAGTCTTTTTAACAATCTAACATTTAGGTATAATTACTAAAACCACAGCTGACAGTACATTAGTGTGGAAGCCTGTGGGAAGAATTCCTCTTACATTGCTGGACAGTGGGAAGAATGTCACCTTTACAGATAACTAAAAAGATCATTGGTGTCACCTAAATAATCTAAATCCAATTTTTTTCTGACTTAAGGAACTCCATTTCCATATCACCCTGGTTGAGAAAAACTGCTCTAATAGTAATATTGCAGGGAACAGAACAAAACAAAATCACAACTTTAGCACCCCAAGGTAGTGGTTCTCTATACATCAGCTATGCACAGAACAGAGTTTAAAGACTTCTAGTGAGCTGTTAGTGCACATTTTATTTAGCTTTAGGGTTTTAATGTCTGTCAAGTTTTTTTATTGTTGAATCTATTCCAACTGTTATATATTGGGAGTCAAAAAACAAGTAAGTGAAGGGGAATCCACAGAAACATGGATAGCAATCAATGGGTTAGGGTGAAAGTAGGGTGGGTTAGGGTGAAACCTTTATGAGGTTTTTTTTTTGTTGTCTGTGTATACTGAGGCTACTCCCACCTACTTCAGAGTCAGGGGATATGTTTAAAGGTAAATAGGAAGCGAGAGGTAAAAAGATCTGATCCCACTCTATATAAAAAAAAATAATATGTTCAAATATGCTAAGCATGCTTACCTTGCGAAATGCCCTTTTCCCCCCACATCACTGACACTTATCTTCATTCCTTTGTCTTCTGCACTCAGAGTCTTTAGCCATCTTGATTGGCCAGACCAGGTCAATAGTTATTTAGTCTTGGCACAATCACATGGGATATATACAAAAACAAAAACACTTATAGCAAAAGAAGCATACAAATTCTCTCCCATCATAACAAAAAATTAAAGGCATCTCTAAATGCAATAAAAGTAGTTGTTTAGGGTTCTGTTTGGTTCACAGACTGCACATAGATAGACAAATGTCACACAAGGAAAGATGGTCTGTAACACTTCTAGTTTTTCTTTTAAAAAAAAAAACCCACCTAGGTCCTTCTAAATACCATTAAGCAAAATGGGTAAATAAATAAATTCTCAGTTGCTACACATCAGTTGCTTTTCTGTAAAACTCTAGACTGCAGCTTGACCTGAACAATTTATTATAAAATGACTGATTGTAATGACGGCAAAATTTCAGTTTGCTCTTAATAGGAAAGTTCACCGACAATCCGACAATGGCACTGCTTTATATTCAAGGTGAGCAATATACATAATGCATTACCACATAATGCAGCAAGGAATCAAAATGTAGTAAGTTCCTATGGATTAAAGCACATAGTCATTCACCATTGCTTTGTTAAAAAAAAAATCTATTACATTTTTGTAAGGTTTTGAAAAGAGTTAGTAAAGGTTAAAATCTCTGCCAGGTTTTTTCTGTTTTTGTACTGATGGGGAAATGTTCCTTTATTTCTTATCCCTCAGACACAATAGGGCCTTATAGAAAATCTCCCAAAGTCAGGGCAAATCTCCTCTTAGACAGTTGCAGTGTCCACATCCTTGACTGTCCAACAAGCACCCATCTGACCCACAGTGACAGATGAAAAAACAAGCACTGCAAGCCCAGAACTCTTCTGTTCTATAGAGAGAGGAGGGGGAGAACAATTGAGCGGCACCCCGCTGTTCTATTCTCCATTGACTTTTACACCAGTTGCTCACCATTGGTTCATAAATATTACAATAAAAAATCTACACAACCATATTCTTTACAGTGAGGGAAAGACGTATATGATCCCCATGCTGATTTTGCCCTCTGACAAAGAAATGATCCGTCTAAAATTGTAATGGTAGGTTTATTGTAGGTGTGAGAGACAGAATAACAACAAAAGAACCCTCAAAAACCCAGTGCTCAAAAGTCAAGAGCTTGATGTGCATTGTAATGTGTTAAATAAGTATTTGATCCCTTATCAGCCGGCAAGATTTCAGGCTCCCTGGTGTCTTCCTTGTATGCAGGTAACGAGGTGAGATTAGGAGCACCCTCTGTAAGGGAGTGTTCCTAATCCAAGCTTGTTACAGTACCTGTATAAAGACACCTGACCACAGAAGCAATCAATCAATCAGATTCCAAACTAGCCACCACAGCAAAGACCTAGGAGCTGTCCAAGGATGTCAGGGACAAGATTGTAGACCTACACAAGGCTGGACTGGGCTATAAGACTATCGCCAAGCAGCTTGGTGAGAAGGTGACAACAGTTGGCACGATAATTGGCAAATGGAAGAAACACAAAATAACTGTTAGTCTCCCTCGGTCTGGGGCTTCATGGAAGATCTCCCCTCGTGGAGTTGCAATGATCATGAGGACGGTGACGAAGCAGCCCAGAACGACACGGGGGTAACTTGTCAATGATCTCACGGCAGATGGGACCATAGTCACCAAGAAAACAGTTGGTAACACACTTCTCCATGAAGGCCTGAAATCTTGCAGAGCCTGCAAGGTCCCCCTGCTCAAGACAGCACATGTATGGGCCTGTCTGCAGTTTCTGGTGAAAGTGTTGTGGTCAGATGAGACCAAAATTTAGCTCTTTGGCATTAACTCAACTTGCTGTGATTGGAGGAGGAGGAAGAAGAGGAGGAGGAACGCTGCCTATGACCCCAAGAACACCATCCCCACCAATAAACATAGAGGGACAATAGACGGGGCCATGTACCATCAAAATCTTGGGTAACCACCTCCTTCCCTCAGCCAGGGCATTGAAAATGGGTCATGGATGGGTATTCCAGCATGACAATGACCCAAAACACACAGCCAAAGCAACAAAGGAGTGGTTTAAGAAGAAGCACATGAAGGTCCTGGAGTGGCCTAGCCAGTCTCCAGACCTTAATCCCATAGAAAACCTGTGGAAGGAGCTAAGGTTCGAGTTGCCGAATGTCAGCCTCAAAACCTTACTGACTGAGGAAATTCTGCAGAGAGGAGTAGGACAAAATCCCTCCTGAGATGTGTGCAAACCTGGTGGCCAACTACAAGAAATGTCTGTCCTCAGTGATTGCCAACAAGGGGTTAGCCACCAAGTACTAAGTCATCTTTTGCGAAGGGATCAAATACTTATTTCACTCATTACAATGCACATCAAGTTCTGACTTTTGAGTACTGGGTTTTTGAGGGTTTGTTGGTAACCTGTCTCTCATACCTACAATAAACCTACTATTACAATTATAGACTGGTCATTTCTTTGTCAGAGTGCAAACGTACAAAATCAAATACTTCTTTCCCTCACCATAAACAATATGGTTGTGTAGAGTTTTTTATTGTAATATCCATGAACCAATGGTGAGCAACTGGTGTAAAAGTCAATAGGGAATAGAATAGCGGGGTGCTGCTCGATCGTTCTCCCCCTTCTCTCTCTATAGAACAGAATACTTCTTTCCCTCACTGTATATACATTTTTGTTTTGATATTATTGCAGGTGTGCGCATTCTCAGGGCTCGAATATCTAGCTGCCTTTTACAGAATAAATGCTGCTATTTCTGTTTCTATGTTTTTAGCTCACAGAGGAGGTGGGAGGGTGCAAATTGAGATCAGAAGTTGTAATTATTGGTAAGCTAATTTTGGGCATGGTCTGTGGAGAAGGATAATAGCAGGTCAGCAATACAAATAACAGGATGCAGTGAACCTTTGAACTACTTGTGAAAAATCTAGACTGCTGTGTCTGCTACTTTATTCAAGTTTCAAATACTAACAAGCTCAGTTAAAAAAAAAAGATTCTGTTTAAATATGTTTGTAGAATTTGCAGGGGTAGTGACCACTATAATAAATTACAGTGCATGCTGAGATCTACACTGACAACCAAGCAACACCACAGAAGAGTTTTGAAGAATAACATTTTTTAAGTATTTTCCAAGCAGCCGTGTGACTCTTCTCTAATATTCAAGCGTGATGCTTTAAAAATGCACTAAATCACTGGAGGAAAAACATGTGCGTCTGATGACTAATGATTCCCAGAATATTCAGATATTAACCCATATAGGAGTACACATATATATATATATATATAAATATATATTCTTAAAGTTAGGGGGATCAGCACATCAAAGGACACTGTGGGATCTTTTATTGGGGAACAACCTTAACTCTAACAGCTTAACTTCAGTGTAAACCTAACACAAGAACAGCTTAGCCCAGCAGAACAAAATAAAGTCCTGCTGCCCAAGCAGGTACCCCCAGGATAGTACCTGGTATTCCCAGATATCAACTGCTGCAGTTTCTAAAGTCTTAACTCCGAGAAACAGCAATAAACTGCCCATTCCTGCTCCCTTTGCTGTCCCACCTAGTTAATGAAGCTCTCCAAGGCTACAGAGGATACATTTTCATCAGTGAAGCTGGGTGACTCAGCAAATGTGGAATGGATCTGGTCCAGGATTGAAAACATTTACTAACAAATAGCAAATTACTTAAAAAATCCATTCCAGGTTTGCTGGATTACCCAGCTTCACTGATGGAAGTGTATCCTCTCCAACCTCTGAGCGCTTTAATAAGTCAGCCCCAGTGTCAAACCACATGTCTGTCAGCTTCTGGGTGCACTGCACACTGCTGCTACAACAAGATTTGTTGTTTCAGTCTAATCTAAAAAGGTGTTAGGTTTTAGTCAGGTTTCATTTTGTTTGTTACGAGTGGAACTATACTCACCATTTAATGGTTTTTCCATAAGGGTTACATTGGTAGCATGCCTTGGTGATAACTGACAAGGGTCTTTTTCTGCTGATGGCTGGTTCCAGGATGGAGAGCACTCACATAATCATGTATGAGCAACACTGATCGAAACCTTCTAATTTTTGTTTTTCATAGGGGAAGGGACTTTAAAACAAAGTTTTATCTTTTAAATGAAATTGTACCCAGCTCGGTGAATGCAGAACATCACCTGTGAGTCACATCCATGTTGTGCTGCCTTTAGTGAGTAATTGGGAGGACACTGCCCTCTGCTGTTAGGAAACAATATTACAGAGGCCTCCTAAAACCTGGTGTATGATTACAAAGTCAGACTGGTTATTTCTTTAGAACTGTGTAGTTAAGCTGCGTACACACTTCCAATTTTTATCGTTGGTAAACGAACGACCCTGCACGATATCTGCGAACGATCGTATGGCACCGATCCTGTACCTACAGATAACGACACGATCGTTCAAAGATATTGTACACACGATAGATGCGATCGTTTGAACGATACAGGAAGTGACGTGCACCACAGGAAGTGAGCGAACGTTCGTTGACCGCGCATGCTCAGACCATGGACGATCACTGAACGACCGTACACACAATAGATGGTCAACGATCGTCGTCCAATCCGATCCGCCGGTCGTTCATTTCCAACGACTATCCTAGTTGGGTACTTTTTTTATGAACGATTTTTGGCCAATCGGTCGTTCGTTGTTCATTTCCAACGATAAAAAATTGGACGTGTGTACGCAGCTTTAGGTGTGTTATACAATGATATGCAAATCATATAAAAAAAACAGGAAAAAAAGTTTTTTTCCTCAATGCAACAAACTTTAATCATTGGTAATGCCTTACCATGTACAGTAGAAACCCGGTTATCCAGAACTCAGATAACGGTCATCTGACAGCTCCGCTCTCCTGATTGGTCCCACAGCCCTAGCAGAGTTCTATCATGTATTCTGCATCCAGGAACACATACCACAGCTCCGCTAGGGCTGTGGGACCAATCAGAAGAGCGGAGCTGTCAGGAGGAGAGCAGAGCAGAGCTCTGTGATTGGCTGAGAAAAGGGGAACCTGATGACAGCTCAAAACGTCACCAGAGTTTCCCTTTTTCTCAGCCATTCAGCCCCTGAGGTCAGTAAAGACAGATCTCCATATCCAAGTCTAGTGCTGAAGGGCTGAGAAACCTCATTTTCAAAGTAAGCTCAGTTAACTGTAAACTACACTTATCATGCATGGGCAATTCCCCATGGCTGCCGGATAACCAAGGTTCCACTGTTTTGGGGTTTGTTTTAACATTGATGTGTAGGCTTAGTGCATTCTATGCTGGGTGCAAATATAGAAAACACTAGAGTCAAAAAGGAAGTACAGGAGCCTGTGTGGGCCGCATTTGGCAGAAGGGGCCATCTTGGCTGCTGTGGCAGATGAGGGAGCACAAAGGTCACCACAGCTGCCCTCACTGCACAGCACTCATAGGGGCTGTTTGTCCCTTTTACCTGGCTAATAGGCCTTGTTCCAGCACTGATTGCAGCAGGCCCAGTGTTCTGACAGGTCCCATATATCTCCTATATATTCGATGACAGCTCTGCTCCCAGAAGGGTCCTTTTAGCACTAATTTTCTGACAGCTACTTTTGTTGTTCATTTGCCATGAAAGAGACACCAGATGATAAAAAGCTGATTGTACTCAAACTACTATCTAAATCAGAGGCACCACAGTGTACAATCCTAGGCCACCGCGCCCAGACTCCGCCCTACACCCAGGCCGGCTTCTCTCTCACCACAAACTGCGCGCCATGGCCGCCATATTTATTTCCTCTTCCACACCGGCCACGCCCCTAACAAATGGCGCAATATTGCTAAAATGAAAAAATCTCGGGAACTGTTCAGGCTGAATTCCTATCTTCCCCACAAAATCATCTACACATTGAACAAACATTTAATTACCTTTAATTACCTTTCCTCTGAGCAAAAACAATACACTCCGGGGCCTAATTTTGTTTTGGAATAGTCGGACCCCCGCAGTGAGCGGAATGCGCTGCTCCGGGGTAGGCTATATATAGGACCCGCCCCGCGCACCTGCGGCCACTTCTTCCCGCGTTCCCCTGGTTTTATGTCTGTTTGCTGTTGAGGAGTTGGGGTAAAGCATGGTGAGTGTGGCAGATTGGGGTTTGTCAGTAATTTCACCACTCAAGGTAGCTGGGGGTAATTAGAGATTCTCCTCAGGGGATACATGCTGGTTTCCTGCCCCAGGCGGGCCTCTAGCGGATCAGATTTCAGGGGAGAGCGATCAGATCGGGCCTGGAGAAAGGTAACGGAAAAATAAAATTGTGGAGAATACGCTGCAACTGTGTGTGGTGACCCCATGTAGGGCTATAGCCGGGCAGGACTATAGTACGAGCTCAGGTGGTTATTCTGTCATGGATCGGCATGGTTACTGAAATCTGTGCTGAATCGGGGGGAGATGTACCCGGCTAAAGGCTGCAAGAAATGTCAAGGTTAAGGCTTGCAATCAGCCATGTGCTAGGGACAGCTCCATGATGATGTGTTTCCCCTCAGTGCCTCTCATGGTTTTATTACAAATAAACTCATCATAGGGGACACAAACTTCAATACCAACATGGGGATCCAACCCCTCTGATTAGAGCCGTGTGTCCATGATTGGGTTTCTGCAAAACTTTGGGAATTGCCGCTAACCACCAATCATGGGGAATGCTGCGTGGTGTGCTGTGTGCTCATCGGCTGGTGGGTAAAAGGGGCGATCCCCATTGGTTAAGGGGCAGTACCAACCACCACTTACAGGCATGTGCTGCAGTAAAGTGGAATTGGAAAAAAAGGCCTTGCATTTGTAAGGGGCAATACTCAGCTCTGGATTGTCACAAGATGTCATAGATCGGTACAATCTGACGCCCAGTGTCATTGTATTTTAGTATAAACTGATTTTTCATGCCATACAGGTGAGTTCAGAAGTGCAATAACCTGATCGTCCATAGGGGGCAGTGTTCTTTCAGCCTCATTTAGCTGGCCGCACCACCTGGCTGTTTAATGTAAAAAGTTAGATCACACAAAGTTGGGAAAATGGGACTTAAATAGGATAGAATTATAGGCATGACTGGATTCCAATGCAGTAAATTTCTTGTCTTTTTTTTTTCTGCCTAGCTGAAAAAAATTTCTAGGTAGGGTGATTAATGGCAAACTGGCATGGTGAAAGGTGGTGTGTTTTATTTGAATCAGAGATGTAGTTTACTATGAATGCACTCCTTTACAATCCTATAGTACTATTAAAACCAAGTTTTTATATGGGGGCTGTACTGATCCTTAGATGTGATCTGCATTATATTTCCTTTTTCACCTGGTCATTCTACCAGGAACACATTTGGCCTGGATTCACACTGTTGCCAATGTTGATTTTTTGTTGTAATTTCCCATTTACATGGGTGGCATAATGCATTATTGTGTATTGGTGAGATGTTTGAGGTTGTATGAATATTGAAGCAGCACTCCATATATCTATCTATAATATGTTGCAGCATCACAACAGAGCAAACCCAGCCTTCCATTGCTGGAATACCTATGGATACCAGCCCCCGCACCTGTTCATAGAGGGGTGCGAGTCTAGAACTGAAATAATCATTGGCCACTCTAGCAGAGAGAACTGGAAGTTATCAGCTCCAAGATTTCCAACCAAATTACCTGGCATTTTTTTTTTAACTCGCTGAACCTTTAAATGAACCATAAATAAATGAATAAATTCATAATAAATAAATACATAAATGAACCATTCTAGGAGTATGATTATTGTTGGGATTACATACACCTAAATAATAGTTCTATATGTGTTTGATGTTAACTTTTAGCAGCCAATGGCATTGAAGGGGTGTGGCCTATACTAGGGTGAGTGGTGCTTCTGTCTCCCTGCAGACACCAACCACTGTGTGTCCATCAAGCAGTGCTTCTGTCATTGTATCCCTGCTGGCACCCTTATCACTGTAATCCTGCATTGTAGGAATGTCAAATCTGCTTTAATCACTATTGGCCAACATGAACCTAAAAGGAAAACTTCCCCCCACCCCCCACCAAAAAAGACACCTTTAATGCCACAGGACTGTCGATCAGTCCAGAGGTCTCTTCCATTGGGTCCCGCATTGTCCCGGCATCCATCTTCCGGGCTCCGCCATCTTCGTCTCTTCTTCCTTGTTCTTCTACCTACGTCACCCGACTCAGGAGCGAGATCGAGTGATGTAGGTTGGGGAAAAAAATGCCGATGTCATTGCGCATGTGTGAGATGGACAATTTTTTTCCCTTTTCATGAAAAGCATCTCAGGCCTGTGCAGAAGAAGCACCCATGAGCCTCCCGGGATGCATGACATAGCTATCCTAGAAGGCTTTGAATGGGAGCATTCTTGTTCGCCTGGCGATCAAGAATTAGGGGGCAATGCTGGTTGTGGAGCTCTGTAGACAATCTTGTCTGGGTCTGAGATTTACCCTGAGTGCTGGAAGATGCCCTCAGGACCTGCTGTGTACATTGCTGTCTTGGCATCTGCTTGTACTCCTCCATCTTTATTTTGGGTTTTACAGGACTTTGCACTGTCAAGGAATACCGGCTTACACTCAAATCATTTACTGTATTTTAGGAAAATATTCTTTGCCTTTAGGCAGAACTAAAATTCTGCTTTGAAAATTAGTGATCAGGCGGGTGTTTATTGCAGAAAAGGATAGACAATGTCCCTTCTGTAATACAACATACCTGTGTGATTATCTCCTGAAAATAAAGGTTTTCCAGGACTGAGACAGCGAGGTTCCTATATAGCATTATAGACAAGTATAAATAGAATTCTACATCTGTTATTTCACAAACATTTGTAAGCTGCCCTGCAGAATAGCAATGTCCTCCTTACATGAACAATGTTGTCAGAGGCCAGGTCATTTTCTTTTTGCTTACACCAATCACTTACTCATTATAAGCTTCTGATTTTGGAAGGTGCCCAGAGACCCTCTTTGTCCTGATAACCATTGTCATTAGAGCAGGAAGTGATAGAATATGTCCCTAAATTTCCCTTTATTTTTTAAAGCTTTTATTCCAGGTTTTTTATTTCCAGGGCAGGGTGTGGAAGGAAATCTCTCTTATAGGACAACAAAAAAAAAAGGTTTTTCTACCAATATTATTTCTAACTAACTCTATAAAGACATTTTTTATTTTTGCTTGATGTACCATGATTTATTTGTCTTTAGACTGTTAAAAACGTGAATATACAGTAAACTCCCTGGTATTAATAACTGGGGCAACCAAGCAGCACTTTTCTACCCCTGCTTTTATCTGCTGCAGGATGTCTTTGTGTTGTACCGCTTGTGACCACCAGGGGCTGCTGTGGTATTGTGACACACACACAGAGAAATATACAGCACATTGTATACAGTTCTGTACAGGATCTGCCCCCATGTGTCTTCATTATAACTGAACCTGTACATTATTATAATAATCTCCCATAAGCTATACTTATTACATAATTGTAATATGCCCTAATACTTCATTAAAATAATTTGTTCTTATATTTTAATATAATAATATTCTGCCCCGTGTATCTTCAATATAATCTGCCTACACACTTTCTCTTTGTAATACATGCATTTACAAAGCTGTTTTTGTTATACAGTAAAGTTTGTCTTCATTTACCTTATAAATTTATTTGTCTATGAAGTCAATACAGAGTTTATGTTGTAGTATGGGAGTGTGGAATTAGTAAAACTCAAACAACCAGAAACTACATTTATAAGGGATTCACCAAAACCCCTGGGTACCAGATAACAAGGCGTTTATTGTATTTTGGAAGTGGGAATACTCCAGTGGTCCAAGAGACAATTTTGGTAGTCCCCGGCTCTGTCCCCCATATGGACCCAACCTGCCCACTCTCCATCGCCCTGCGCTACTGTCCCACCCGGATGTTTAGCAAGCAGGTCTGAGCCTGCGATGGGAGAGTGGGCCGCTTCTGGCATCATCACATCACTCTGAGGGAAGTTTCTTCCACTTTCAGTGACACACGGCTCCCTGCGCATGTGCGGTTCGAGGTTGGCAACCACTGCTCCAGATAATTTTTTTTTTTTCAATCTAGCTGTCTATCAGCTTTATTACACTGTTGATTATGCTATAACTGCACATAGTGATTGTGTGTTGATTAATTGAGTCTATTCTATATTTTGCTTGTAAGTAAATCTCAAATACTCACTTCTGGTGCTGGATGAAGACTATCCTCACCTTACAGGGAATACATTTGGAGTCTAGAACTCCAGTTTCAATAATAGGACTTGTCAAGATGTCACTTTTGTTTTTTTTGTTGATAAATTACAACATTAAAGGGCAAAAGCCACACAACGATAATATTCCAAAACTTTTCATATGTACAGCATTGTAGTCCTAGGCTTTCATTTTGCAGAACAGAAAGCATTTAGAAAATTTGGACAAGAAAATAAAAGGTTTTAAGTGTTATAGTGTTCATTCACTTGTGATTGTTTTATGTGCATTTTATGTATGTGACTGCATCAATAGCTAATTAAAAAAAAAAAAAAAAAAGCACTGAGAGAACGCTGCCTTTGGAAAAAAATAGATTGTGAGTGACCACAGTGGCTGACCTGTTTGTTTTAGTGGTTTTCCTGTTTGTTTTAGTGGTTTCAGTGTTCTACAACCCTTTCTGTGTATTGTACATTGTTTAAAGCAGAGATGTCAAACTCAAATACACAAAGGGCAGAAATTAAAAACTTAGACAAAGTTGCGGGCAACCTTGAAATTTATTAAAAAAAATGAGGAAATGTTTCTCTCCCATTAGATATAAACCCTTTTCATATGTAAACAAAGAGGTTTTGCTTCACATTCAATCTGGAACAAGCTTATAATAGAGAAGAATGCATAAAAAACAATTAGAATTTTATTCAAGAAAAAAATCTTATGCCTTTTTCTCTATTTGTAGCCTTTTGAGTTCAATTTCAATGGTAACCTTTTTGCACAGGCTAACAATAATAACAATATTCTTCTATGAAAATCCAACCATTCCAGTCCATGCCTTGGAGTAGCAAGGGAAAGTACACCTGAGGGGGAGTGCTGGAAATGCCAGACGCGGCCAATGCGGAGCTAAATCTTATGAATGGCCGCCGCTAAAACTCCCTCTTCGTTAAAATAGCACCGCTACTAAAAGTCCCGGCACCATTTGCGTCTATAAAACAGTCCAATGCGGGGCCACGCATTGGCAGAGAGCCCGCTGGTCTATAGACGTGAATGATGCTGGGAATTGTAGTAGCGGCGCTATTTCAATGCAGCGGCCGGCCAGCTGCAGTTTATATGTAGGATTCCTTTGGGCGCCAAAAAAAGGACGTTGGGGGCCAGAGTTTGACACCCCTGGTTAAAGGGCTGCATGTTGGGACATGTTATCATATGTAATATTTTAATATAAAACTAAAGTTATATTTTAATTTATAACTATGTACTATGTGTTAACTGTACTAACTTTGCAAAATATTTTTTGTCCTGGGTAGTCTGTTGCAGAAAGTCCAGTGGAAGGCAAGCCATCTGGTTATGCAATTCCTGAAGGAAGAGTTGTACCTAATACTGTCTTTATTGGGGGCATTGATAATAAGGTGAGTTTTGGTAACTTTGTGTTGATTCTGACATTTTTTTTAGATAATTGAAGACACATGATAGAATATAGCACATTCTTGAGATAAATCCCGAGTTGTCCTATCCGCAGGACACTGAGCCAAACTGTTTGTCTTCACACACAAGGAGGAATGTGCGCTTTGCTTTGGCTAGTGTCCAACCTTCTAGAGACATCTGCATACCCAATAGTGGTGTCACCAGCCCTTGTTTGGGCACAGCGTTCGGTACTTTTCAGTAGCTTCCCGGCTGTCATCTGCTTAAGCTACATTCACACGTTGGATTTTTGTCATTGGAAAGGATCCTTTATGATCCTGTCCAACAACAAAAGACTAAAAAATGCATGAACAAGTGCTGTACATACAGCACTATTCTGCTGTAAGGAGGGGGAGGGCTGAGAACAAGTGAGTGGCACCCCGCTGCGCTGTCTCCACTTCACTTGTATTACAATCTTTTGTCATTTGTGGATCCGCCATAATTGATCCATGAACGACATTGGACGGCCACTGCTCACGTCAGGTTCTCGTCTGATACTAACCCCGAGGCCATTATCAGACGAGAATCATCTGATGTGTGTACATAGCCTTAGGCTGGGCTTTGTATACAAAGTAAAAGACTTGGCGGAGCTCTGCCCCTGAAAGATTGGAAGATCTATACTTTAGATCTTTTTCACTCTATCATTTGCAGCAAAACTTACAGGCAGGCTACCAGCTCACTGAAAGCTTGCTTTGACCTGAGATTTTTCATTTGCTCATTGCTAAGCGAACCCTTAGCAACTTCTGGAGGAAAACTAGGGCTCCACTGAACCCTGGTTAGAGTTGAACTGAACTCAAAATTAAAAAAAAAAATTCCTACGTCACCTGATCTTGCACTGCGCAGGTGCAAGATGGGTGACATAGATGGGGAAAAAAGATTGCCGACCTCACTGCACATGTTCAGGTATTAGAACGACAGTGTTGCTGCATTCAACTTCTACATGCAATGTTCAATAGCGGTTTGCACCTCCATAGATTTAAATTGGAACCACTGTCCCCACTGTGCAAGTGTTTTTTAAACAGTGGTGCTCAGCGACTGTAAAAGGGGTTTGCAGCAGGTTTAATAATAAAAAAGAAAAAAAACGACTAGATGTCCACGAGTGGCTATTAGGCACTCCCTTTTTTTTTTTTTTAAACGACTAAGCCAAAATCACTGTAAATTGATTACACTTTTAACAAAACATGGGACACTAAGAATCTGGGTCACAATATAGGGGTACTATAAGATAATGGAAAACTGAGACATGGGGGGCAGTTAAGTTGGAACGAAGTATAGGAGGCGGTAGAACGCTGACAAACTTACATCCACTACCACATACCAACATAGAATTGGGATTTGGAGTTTTTTAGGGACTTTAAAACTCCCAATTGAATTCCCATTTTATTTCGTTTTTTTTTTTATACCAGTACACATAAATATAAACCCATATAAAGGTTTATTTAATTTTTTTTATTTTGTTGGAAGTATGTTCTAATGTACAAAAGGTGGTGTGTTCTCTGCATTATTGAAGTGGCCTCGTCTATTTTAATTGGTTCCACAACATGTGTGAGAAAATACATCTTATTAAAAGAATACCAAGCCTTTTACACTTTTGTGTGTTCTGAACATTATTTTTTAGATTCACCACCGTGACATTGAGGAAGTGTTTTCTGTGTTTGGAGCAGTAAAAGAGGTGAAAATAATTTCTGATTTCAATGGATACTCCAAAGGGTGAGTAATATGACATGATAACGTTAAGTGAAGTCTATGCCAACTATTTAGAAGCTATTTGCTATTAATGCAGTTAATTTGGTCCTTATGTAATGAGAAACATCACAAGTACTTTCTTGTATGTCTCTTATTGATCGTTGCTGCAGTATCTGTTTTTCAAATACATCTTTCAAACTAAATTCAAATGATACTCTAAACTATTTCTCCATCTCCAAATTATAAATAGTTTGAAGGCTGTCATGGCTATGCATTCCTTTAAGAAAGCAATTTTCCTGGCTGTCATGTTTATAAAGCAGTAAATCTTCCAGAATCATACAAATCAATGGCAGTAATTGATTCTCTACTAAGGAAAAAGTCTGATTCCTTGCTTTCTAAATAGGCTTTTGGGTCTCTGATTGGGAACAAACATAGAGATAAATGTAGGCGCGGATTGTGATGTCCTTGTTCCTGAGTTTGAGAAAAAAAGTCAGGCAGTTTCATTTTCTAAAGCGAGGCAGAAATTGCATCTCCCATACTTCTCCAATGACTGCCACATTAAAGAGGAACTAATGCCCCACTTTTAACGCTGGCGATTCAGACATTTTGGTTATTGCAAAAAGGCACAGGTGATGTTCTTACCTGCCTGATTGCCATCCAGCTGTCAAATTTTCAGCTCTGCATCAGTTGTCAGGGAAGCCCGGGAATCCTGGCTTCCCTTGGGTGTGCCGGGAAAGAATGAGTTATGTACAATTGAAGAGCCCTACAAGATAGCTGAAGATCAATTACAGGAAGGAGAAAGATGGTGGCTTCCTGCGCTGGAATAGGCATAAATGAGTAATTGTGGGTTTCATTCAACTTTAAGACTTTATTTCTTTCAGTGTTTATCATTCATTGTGTTCTGCTTAGTCATTGAATTAACTCTTTCTGCATGCTTAGCTCCTCCTGTTAGGGGGGAAGCGAGCTCTAAGTTAAAAGTCTGTAAAGACTTAAGCTCAAGGACAATTTTAAGTACCTTAGCAGCAGTTGCCAACCTTCTGGACCTCATGGACCACTAAATTCATCATTTTAAATCCTGTGGACCATTAATATGAATTTAAAAAAAAAAAAAAAATAAATTTGTAAAATAATGTTCTTCCTAATGGTGCCTGACGTGGACTGTAGAGGTTCAGATTTATTGATCCGATCACGGTTAAGTGAAGTATTACTATTGTTACTATTATCATTAGTTGCATTATCTTTGGTATTACTAAAGAAATGCAAAATATTTGTTTGCTTTTTCTCACGGTTTATGGGGTTATTTCATTTGAATCCTAAGACCAAACAAGAAATGATAGTTATCAAAGTCAAACTATTTGATGCTTTTCAAAATAACATGTAAAGGAAACACACAGTTAAGGTCATACTTACCTAAAAGAGCATCTGAGAGAAAAACAAATAAAACAATCGCATCGGAATCGGTATTCGGGGAGCAGGATGACTGTTGTAATGGTGGAAACAATACTGAAGCGTACAGCTCGGCAACGGTTTCCTTATATAACTTAAGACTACAATGACGTCATGCTGCGCCTCCCTTGTTTTTCTGTCTCTTGTACAGTTCGTGAATTTAGTGCAAAAGGCAAAAATTGTCGTTCAGAATGTAGGAATTTATAAAAATATCAGTGTTCTCCCCAAATTTTTTTCAGCCGGGTGGTAGGAAGCTATAGCCGGGTGGTAAAAAATTTTTGACCCCATTGAAGAAAAAGCTCCTTCTGTGCATACCCGAGATTGGGCCCCCATATGTATCCAAGGAGACTCTGTACTCCTATTCTGCCGTGGCGATAAAGACAGAAGGGGAGAGGGGCATTATTTTTTTAAACTTTCCAAAATCCTTCTTTACTGCCACAGTGGTATAGACAAATGGGGAAACGTACAGCCTTCTAGGACACTTGCATCCTATGTCCCAGAAGGCTGTGGGCTGCTCCTTCTGCACATGCCTGAGATCATAGGCTTTCTTCTAAAGTGAAAAAAAAAACATTAATAAGCAGTTAGAAGAGGCAGAACATGCTCTGTTTATATAGAAAACTTTTGAGAACTAACCTATAGGCCAAAGCTGTCGAATTACAGTCCTTAAAAGTTTCTATATATCTTACTTGAAAGACCCCGGCCCTTAGGGATTGAAGGTGAATAGCCTTGACATTGGTATCTATTTAGCAAATATAATACTGCACAAATAATCTTAATCTCGAATAGATTTGGTTTTCCTCCAGCCCTGCTGAATTACCATCACCACTAACAGAAGTAGAGCACTAATTGGAACAACACATTTGTCTATCCTTTGTAGTAGCATTCTTGCATCAGGGATTTTTTTTGTCATCTATGGATGTCAGGTATGCATACTGTAATGTACCCATCTTCAAGGTGCTCCAGAGTTTTCAAGAGGTAGTATCAATTTTTAGCTTTCAAGTGTCAGGGTTTCAACCCCTTGATTCTTTTGTTGTGCCTAATGACCTACGCTGCACATGTTGATATTCCCAGAATTGATGGATTTAAAGTGGAGCTGGCTGGCCTCCAGTGAACACATGTGAATGGATTTTATGGTGATTATAAATAATCCTTTCTCTTTTTGTAGGCTGTATCTTGGAATATCGGGGGAAATGACTTTCAGCACAACTTTGGTGACGCGGTACCAACAAATTGTACAGTACTGGAGCAAAATGCCTCTATGGTTTCAGCAAGTTCCCCGAAGGTAACTTTGTTCTGTCTTTATATTAGTTTAGAAAATGTAAAATGGCTTATTAGTTTAGTGTAGGTAATATTTAATTTCTGTGATTTTTATGGCAGAGCAGGCTTAAATTAGGTTTCTTGGTATTTGTAGAAAATAGATCGAAGCATACAAACTTCTGTATCCTGTCTGTTCTCTGGTGGAAAGTTCCAGAAGCCATTCTTTCAAGATATAGAGGGTATAGTATACCAGTTAACTGCTCCAACATTTTGTATTGTGATTAGTTTCTTTGTACAATTAGAACCCTGACTAAACACTAATCTGTATTTTTTTTTTTTTCATTCATTGTGGAACAAAGGAAGACTTGTACTTTAGGGTTATATTGTTGTGTACGGGATGATTAGACATTACAAGAAAGGCCACCCAAAGACAACACTTCCTACTACCAGCATGCCTTTATTTTTTGTGTCATAGGAGGATGGGTGCCTGTGAGCTTTGCTGAGTCTTGCTTCTGCTCTTGTCTTGTTATAAAGACTCCTTGAAGTAAGTAAGTCGGGCCAACTTGTTCCCAGTTTTCTTTTAGTGGTACCACAATAGATTAGGAATGCTGAGGGACATAGAAGTGGTTCTTCGGCATTCAGTATTGAGAAACCATCTAGGGTTAGTTGGGTTTAAGGCATAGAAGGGAGAGTATTAAAGGCTATATATATATATATATATATATATATATATATATATATATATATATATATATATACACACACACACACACACGCTGCAGACAGGAGAAAAGGCAGAGGGGGGACGGGACAGCAGCTGGGAAGGATACATTTTGATACATTTGGACCATAAGACGCAGGGACTTTTTCCCCCCACTTCTAGGGGGAAAAAAGTGCGTCTTATGGTCCGAAAAATACGGTGTGTGTGTGTGTATATATATATATATATATATATATATATATATATATATATATATGTGGGAGATCGAGTGCTTTGGATGCCAGGTAGACTATAGGTAATAAAGAATGGAGGGAGAGGGGGTATAAGGGAGATTCTTGGACCTGAGCTAGTGAGGTGCATAGGAAACACATAAATTTCATGGGTGGTGGGCACTGTGGAGGGATGAATTTGGTGGGAGGTGGTCTGTGTGTCTTTAAAAGTTTAAAGATTGGTGAAGGGGGTGGTTGGCTGAGTGATGAGGATGAAGTATATGGTAGGTGTTGTAGGGCAGGGAGGGTTTGATCTGATGATTGCAATATGCGGTGTGAGAGATGGGATATTTTAGGGACGTTACCAAGCTTTGAATATGGGAAGATTGAGGTGAAAGGTGTTGTGACCAGATGGGGTTTTTTTTTTTTTTTTAACAAATCTTACTGCCATAAAGCATCACAAATAGAAGGAATAAGTCGCAGCAGGGAAGTTCCTGCTCCCCATGTTTTCCTAATTGGCCAAAGACTTCTCTGCATATGCAACTTTTTTTTTTGCCATTGGGCTAGCAATAAGTCTCCTTGTAGGGTGCTGTATTTTGTCCTAGTATCTGAAACACAGTCTCTAGGTCACTTAAATGCGATAGCCGTGGCCTCCCTTGAGATGTCCTGCTTTGTGATATCCTGAAGGATTAAAATTTCATGTATTCCTCAATAAATGGGGGGAAAAAACGTTTATTCCTGTTCATTGAAGGACATGGGTCCCACTCTTGTGTTACGATTATGCTAATTTGCTTCTGCTCCCTGCAAAGTGAGGCATGCTGTGGTAGTAGGGAGGGTCATCCTGATTGACTGATAGCTTTGTTTGCCAGTATCCCCCTGTAGGTGGCAGTATAACATAAAGCTGCAAGACTTCTGGGTCAAAATGAGAAGAATCTTCCCAAAAGGAACATAAAAACATAATTAAACAACAACAGAGTTTCTAAATACCCCAGCCTATTTAAATCATTTAAGTTTTTTTTATTTTTAAATGTCAACTGTTGTGTGAATTAACATTTCAATTTATTTTCAGGTTAGAAGAGTGCATCATTTTAAAAGAAGAACCTTTTATAGGTCCACTGTGGAAAAACCAGGAGAGTAAAACTGCACCTAACACTAATAATGCCATTAATGTAGCACTTGTATTTATTGACCAGCAAAGAACTCTGGCAGCAGTAAGGATCTTTTTAGCCAGTACCATTCAGTCCACGTTTTGATTCATGAGCGGGGGAGGTTAGCTTTTGATTGTTAATAATGAATTAGAACTGGCAGAATGATACTAGACCTTTTATCATAGGTAGATCCTTCTCAAAAATAAATTAACTGTAGTGATATGCTGCAAAACAATTCCTTTCCCTCCCTATTGCCTAATGTTGGTTTTAAGCATTCTTTAAGTGTTTGCACTTTGATGTTTTTTTTCTTGTTCATATTTTACACAGTTGTAAGCAAGGAAACATTGCTGTCCTAACAAATGCCTTTTTTTCATGCAAGTTGTGGTTTTTGTTTTATCACTTTGTGTGTTCACATTTGTTAGTGTTTTCTGTTCTTTTATTTTTATTTTTTTGTTCTTAGTATTATGATGTTTTTCACTTTTTTTCACTTTTGTACTTATAATTTATACACTTTGTAATATAATACCTCTATAATAATTCTGTGTTTTGTCACTTGTGTATTGTCCCTGCAAGTGTGTTAGTCACTCATTTATATCTTACTTGTCATGAACACTTTTATTCTGATCCTCTGTGAGTTGTGAATGCACCCACTTTTACCTTTCACTTTTTCTATTGTCCACATCCGTATTTTAGACACTTGCTGTGGGTAACATCTTTTTTAGGAGTGTGTCATAGTAAATACCTTTTACACTTTATTCACTTTTCTGTTCACATTAGACATATGTTACACTGTTGAATGACATCCTATACTGCATACATGATTGAGGTTTTGTAGCTAATACTATTTTTCTAGTCCTATCAAACAAATGTCACAGTGCTGAATAACTATATAGTGCATACATGATTGTGGTTATGTAGGCATTATGAGCAAATTTCCCAAATGTGAGATTCCCCGATATGGGTGAATGCAGCCCTTTACCGTAGCTGAAGAGTCCCTTACAACAAGAGAGATCTGACCGCAGCCACACTCAGCATCAAATCCATCTTCTAAATTCTGTAATTCTGTTCCCCAATACAATAATGGCTGAACAGAAAGCCTTTGTTCACTTTGTTGTATTTGTGTTTTTTCAAGTGGATTTAGATTGAAACGGTGCACCTTGTTTTAGTGTTTTCCTGTTAAGTTGCCATTAGTAAGAAAGCTTTTAAAGTTTTAATTCCTGATCTAACAGTGGTGCGTTATAAACGAAGTAGCTTGACTGCAGAACCAAATGATTAGTATAGTTCCAGGCATTTAATTTCCTGTACCACAACTGCAAATTATGTAGATTTTAATTGGATTTTACACGTCTGCATTTTTCTAACATTTTTGAAGGATACCTATTTAGAAGAATGGAAAGTTTTTATGCTCACCATTTTCTTTTTTTTTTTTTTTTTTAGAGGTGGACACGTTGCATGCAATGAGCAGATTCTACTACTGTTGTCTGTCACCCAAAAATTATGGAATTCCATTTAACACTTATGCCAAATATCAATGCCTAAGAAACACATTCTTGCATTAGAATTTATCTGCAACGTAATCGCTTAAAAGTAAACTTGTTAGTACAATATATATCAGGGAGCGCAACAGTGCAAGCAGTCCTGGAAAAATTTCAGCACATCTAAGAGCATTGCATGATCATTTGCTTTGGTAGGAGGTTGAGACACCCAACTGTGTAAGTGAATGTTACAGCATTCAGGATATGGAGAAGTCTAGCACTATCAGGTGACTGCACTGTAGTGCTCCAGGCTGTTACACTTTTAATACCGATATGATTACTTTGAAGACCTGAACCGCCTGCCTGACAGTTTCCTGCAATAAATAAACATGTTTTGCCATTTCCCACAGCTCCTAGTTTTTACTGTGTGCTGGAAATGAATTCCATCTCCAGTTCATCAGTTTGTGAATTCTGGAGTCTGTTTAGGCCACACATTTCAAGTGTCTTAATAAAATAGTTTTTTCTTGTTGGTCTGCTTCTTTTTTCCCCGTTTTACCTTTTCTTGTTAACTGTTCAGTCACACCTCCTATCTATGTGATGATTGACACCTAATTGTTTGGTTGTTTTAACCTCCACACTGGTGCATTGTGACATTTGATATGTGATATGCAGTCCAGCTTTGATGGGGTTAGCCTAAAAGTTTTAGAAATATTCTACTGTTAATCTGGATATGGTTTGAGATTTTATGGAACTTTTGTAACAACTATTTTGTATGAAAATTTATGACAACATAATAAAGAGACTGTATCTCTACTAATGTGTTAGATGAGACTTAATTTACTTTTAAATAAAGCTTTTTCACAGATAAAAAAATTAAACAAGTTACCAGTGGCAAATTCACAATTCAGAGATAGCTCATGTACACTCCCTTCCTGGCACCATGTTACAGCTAATATTTAAATAAATCGACTCATCATATTTCACTATTTGAGCAAAAAGTTGATTTCTTGCAAGTGTACTGGAAGATGTATATAACGGAAAGTATGGAAGTACAAACTGATGTCCCCCTTTGAAAAATTCATGATCGGGTATAATATTGCAGTTAGGGGGACAATAACCTGTCTACCTCATCATGTGGGGGAACTGTCAAAGAAGCTGAGCATGCCCAACTCAGTGGTTTTTGCCAGGAAATCCCTTCCAGCTGTGTTCTGGGAATTAATATACTGCTTCCTGCCTGCCTCCTCCGGGGTTGTCACATCCTGGCATGCTCATGCAATCAAGCTGTTCAACCATGGTGCCTGTGATGGAGTGGGGATAGACTAATAGCGTTTGGTTTATTTCTGTTTTAAATTATAGCGGATTAGATTTAGGTTCTTTTGTGACCATCTTCCTCTACTCATCTCCCCCCCCCCCCCGCCCCGCCCCCCTTAGATGTTCTCATGAAAATGGTGTTCACTATTTTAAAGGAGCTTTACTAGCCTAAACCATCTATCCTGCTCAAACAGATCAGCCTACTGTAGTGGGGTGGGAAGTATATGTTTGCTTGTTTTCAGGAAAGTCATGTATAGTTCCATGATCTGTAGATCAGTGGTCCCAAACCTTTTAGATGTCACGGACCACTAAATTTACACACTGCACATGCGCGGGGAGCTGTGTGTCTCCAGAGTGACGTAATGATGCCAAAACTTGTCCTGAGCCTGCGATGCATACTGGGCACATTATCCGTGGCCCTGCTTGGTGTGCACCTCCTTTCCCCATGTGGGGTCCTTCTCCTGACCCTGCTTGGGGGGGCCAGATCACACAGGTCAATATCCCAGCATCACTGGTAGCATGGTTAAGCAAGCTCCTGGTTCACTCGGAAATACACTGCTTTCTTCAGGCATATCCACCCTTTAAAAAATTAGTGCTAGTTGTGGGGCAATTTCCTTGCCAGGAAACTTCTATATCAATCATGCTTCAATGAAGCTACATGCATTTGAGGAAAATTCAAAGGGGGTATAAGAAACAGTGGTTATGTCTATTAGGAGATGCTTGCATGCCCCCTTCCCAGGAGACAGAAACTTCTGCTCCTTTGATCTGCTGAAGAGGGAGGCATCTGAGGCCTCTTAAGTAATCTTCAGTAACTGAACATATCCATCCCCACTGATTTTGATCTTTCACTAGTAGACCCCAACTGGTAGATGAATTAAAGTTGGCTGACGGCCTGTTTTTTTATGTGTTAAATTGAAACAGGATATAATTTGAAGCACCTATAGCACACTTGATTTGGGAAAGAACAGGAATTCTCTAGACCTGATGAAGTGGACACTTTGACACATGTAGAGACAATGTTCATCTAGAGATTCCATGTCTATTGTATTTGTTATATTAGTTACATGAGTGTTTGCCTTGTTTTTACCTTCTAAATATTCAAAAATAAACAATATTTTTGTATGTTTTTAAAAAATTGTGATGAGAATCATGTTAATTTGATTTGAAGCAGATTGTTTATCTGGAGTACTAATAGGGAGCAGTTACAATTTTAATTTGTGTTGCACCCTGCACTATAAGACATTATTGTGAGATGTATTCCTGAGGTTACAATGCCTGATTCTAACTGAATTCTACTTAAAGAGGAAATCATACTTGTTCAGTAGTGCAAAACAATTTAGCTAATAAACCTTAGTAGGTGTGGGTAAAAAAAGGCACAGGCTCATTGCTCACAGAAATGAGGTAAAAACAGTTGTTACGGTACACACTAAATAACTTTGCATACTATCTATGGGTGGAGATTTGATACGGTAGCCGTCATCCTATATATATCTCAGCTGAAGCCTAATGTATGCTGTCCTATCATCTCTTGGACGCTTATTTATGAACAGTTTATTGTGAAAGGCTTCCCATCAGATTTCTCACTAATAAATTGATCATGCACATATACTGGCAAGCATTCTAATGATTAATCAGTCCTAATATCTCTGGACCCGCTGTTTGGTATCATTATGTCAGAAGCAAAACCTAGAAAAAACTTTTTTAATTTTATCTGTCCTGCATGCCTAGCTGCCCCAACATGGGTCCCTGTCTGCATTGTCTAACATACATGTGCCTGTGCTTTGAAAACATTCCTCAATTGTGTGGGGGTATGGTTGCTGGTCTTTGTGGGCATCTTGCCTTTCAGGCATTTTTGTTCAGGTTGTACTTTTGGATCAAGGTGTTTAACCTAGTTGCTGTTACATTTTCAAAAGATTTTCCTTAACCTGTTTTTGGTTCTTTCTGAAAGGGAATGTCCACTTTATGTTGGGTTAGTAAGTTGCCCAGATCTGCCATTGCCTCCCCTCACCAGGAAATCCTCATTTTTGGGGGCAGTTAAGGTTCATACCTACTACTACCTTTTCTTTCATTGCTTCATCCTTATGGCTGCACCAAGTTTCTTCCAAGGTGCTGTTTGCAGTGTTAGCCTATTGTGCTCTCATGGCATCCACATTGTGTAATTAGACAACGTTTTATTGAGAGAACATATTGATCTACTGGACAAGTTAGATTGGATCCAGGGCCTTTGAAAATAGATGCTGGAATTAACTCATTGTTTGATTGCAGACCAGAACATATCTGAGCTCAGGTTTGATTTGTTCGGCCGGAGAATTGTTCCCTCCCAGTTGTTGCTTGAGAATCATGGGTGTGTTGAAAGTTTCCGGAACAGTCAACTCTTTTAGTTTTGCTTTAGATAGCCTTCACTATAGCTTGACCACAAATCTGTCCAAGTTCAGGGAGTTGCAGACAAAGGGATGGCCTAGAGCTGCGGTTGCCAACTGGTGGTCCACAAGAATATTTTGGTGGTTCCGCGGCTCTGGCCAGTCAGAAGAAGGACCCTGCTGGGGGGGGGGTCGCACCGGCCAGAGCCGCAGACCATGTCCCTTGTACGGATTGCAGGCTCAGGGCGGTGGGTGGGTTGTGTTTTTGGAGACAGGCTCAGACCTGTGATGGGAGAGTGGGCAGGTTCTGCCATCATGACGTCACTCTGGGGGACATGTCTTCCCCTTTGAGTGAGACACGGCACCCCTCGCATGTGCAGCATGTCCATGAAATTTGTGGTCAGTGACAACCGAAAGGTTGGCAACCACTGGCCTAGAGTCAAAGGTATTGCCTGGCTTTCAGTACACCTACATAAAGCAATGGGCTATGGGTTTCTTCCCTGTTGCAGCCCTTCAATACATTTGAACAGTTCATTAACCAGGATAGACCCATATTCTTCAATGATTAGGCAATAGTCATGAACTGAAATCGGCCAAAGGTAAAAATAAATGGGCAGAGGGCAGTGCTTAAGGATAGAGAGGCTATATCTACAAAATCTGTAACCCTTTATACTAAACGAAGAATGTAATTATGCATGGACCCAACCTGCGCATGCTCACCACAACCGCCACCCGCAATGCGAACGCCACTGCGTAAAGCATGCACGCCCCCGCTGCTGAAACAGTTGTCATGGTGACATGTAAAAGTGAACTCTAAATTGCTTTATGTAGGTGTCCACTTTATGGACACCCATTGCTTTATGTAGGTGTACTGAAAGCCAGGCAATACCTTTGACTCTAGGCCAGTGGTTGCCAACCTTTCGGTTGTCACTGACCACAAATTTAGTTCATTCAGGTAAAACCCTGGCTGAGAAACCTATAGTCTTTACATTGTGGTTTTCCCTCTTTCTTAATGCATAACTTCTGTGGGTCTTTGAGTTGTCCATTTGTTGTAATGTGCTTATGCAGCCATCCAGGTGGATGTTATAATGTCATCTAATTACAGCTGTGGGTGCAAGATTCTTTAGACAACATTTGAGCATGCTTGTAGTAGAAGTGGTGGTATTTGAATAGCCTGCTGTTTTTATGCCACTTTTTTAATTCTACAGGCATCAGTATAACCTTAAGGTACAAGATTTCCTGTATCCCTCTAGAAATCAAAAAAGGAATTCTGGTGTATATACAAAATTCTATTTTTGCTTTGACAAACACTAATTTACAATTACCAGTTTGACATAGTGTGTACAACATGCAATAATTACTGATAATTTATACTATATGTATCTAGAATGATTGGCTGTCACTATAATTGTAGAACAGCCCTGGAAAAAGAAAAATGCACATGCGCAGTTTGGTGTATAACCACTGGGTGGCGGCAGAGCTTTATTTGATGGCTTTGCAAGCAAAGTATTTTAAAGCAGCAATAGAAAAATGCTGCACACATCTGGCTAGCTTTGTAAAGTATTTAGGTATAGACTTTTGATTGTAGGCTGGATGAGATGTCATGCACGTATTCTGTCCTTGGGACCTGACTGTAATGCTGACCAAAGGTTAGTCCTAAATTTTTATTGACTGCTTCACATTGACTGCTTTTTATCTGCACTAATAAAATGAATATAACTGATATGAAAGACTCTTTACTCCTCTCTCACATGAACAATGCAATTTCTAAAATCACCGGACCTGTAGATTTAGAGCTACTATTGATTTTGTATAACCATTCATAGTTCCACAAGTTTTTATCAACATTCATGGTGCACTCATAGTGTATTAGTTATAGTAAAGATTTCAGTCATGCATTGTAACTTCAGATTGCTCTGCAAAATATAGTAGGTCATGAAGATTTAATAACTGCAAAGTGATATTTCTAGGACAACCGTTATGCAGTGTTCTCAGTTTAAGGGGATGGAAATCGTGGTCTTTCAAGCTCTTTACTGTCTATGCAGGGGTTAGTTGATGACATTCACTCCATGATCAACTATGCTAATTCTTTACTGCAATAGGAGCTAATCTTTCTGGTTTTCTTACAGGACTGGAAATAACAATGCACACAGAAAATCCACTGACAAAATGCTATCAGTTTGGACAAAAGAGAAGAAGAGAGATGTAGTGGTGGGTTTATGTAAAAGATAAGTACCCCCTTTCTCCTCCCCCCCCCCCCCCCCCCAAACTCCTTTTTGTATAGATAATGACCCAGCTCTTCTGAGATATTCATTGTGTGGCCTGTAGTGCTGCATAGCATCTTACCACAATTTCCACAATTCTGCATGTGTAGATACTGTTCTGATTTCTGAACATTTCAGTAAAGCAGCTTTAGACTGTCCACATTATGGATGTCATGTATGCGTGTTTAAGGCTGGGTCCACACGGATGTTTTTAAAAAAACATGTAAACAGTCCTACTGCATTTGTATGCATTTTTATGCACTTATATTAGCGTTTTAAAGCTTGACTTTAAAACGCTGGAAAACGTCTATGCCGCATTTTAACATGTTTACGCTTCAAGTGCTTATAAATGCGGGAAAACGCCCCATTGAAATCAATAGAAGTGTTTACCCGCATTTTCCAACGTTAACCTTGTGTTTAAATTTTTTTAAAAGTGCCACGCAACGTTATAGATAACGTTCATAAACCTTCCCTAAAAGAAACGTCCTGGTGTAGATTAGCCCATTGGAATACATGGGAATTTCAAACATAGGCTTTAAAACCTCAGGGGAAATGCTGGGGTAAACGTCCGTGTAGACTGTCTAAGGGAAGTACAATCAATTATAAAAGCATTGTGATTGACTTGCAAAAAACAAGAAGTGAAGTTTTCCTTTAATTAATGTGATGTAGTTTCTTTTTCTGGTTGGAACACAATGCAGGTGATTAGGAATCATTTTGAAACTTGCACTTCTTATTTTAGTTTTGAATAATGACATAATTCAGAGGGTTGACAGGTTCTCATTGACAGGGTAAACTGTAGATACAAGAGAGTGCTGAGAAGTTCCTGGCTTTGCCCCCTTCCAGATGAAATAGAAAAATGAGTTTGGGGGCATATAACAGCCTAATATCTTAGTATGTAACTGTGCAATTATCAGGTCTTTGCAATTCTTAATTTTTTTTTTCTTTTAGTGAGAAAATGTGATGGCAGAGGCACAAGCAAGTTTCACGTCATTGGAGGTATGAGCCATCATGAAGTTTTTGTTTCTTCAGTGAAAGTCAGCAAAGGACATTCACACTGAGATGTCACAAACACTGGGGGAGAAGTGTCTTTCCTACAAACCTGGATATACCGTTTCAAGACTGGGCATTACACCGTTGAAGATGAGCCCCTCAGTGGGCGCCCCTAAACCTCAACTGACCCGGCAACCTGCAATGCTGTCCATGAGCTGAATATTGAGGACCGGCGAATATCCACAAAAAAGATAGCCCAGATACTTGACATCTCACGGGAGAGTGTCGGGTTTGTTATCACCACTATCCTAGACATGCGCAAGTTTTCAGCGAAGTGGGTGCTGAAATGTTTGAACAGTATCCTGAAAAAGGAACGAGTTAAAGCATCCAAAAGTTTTGGCCCATTTTGAAGCTGCAGAAGACTTTTTGGCTAGGTTAGTGACTGAGGATGAAACCTGACTCCACATCCATGATCCTGAAACCAAGGAACAGTCAAAGGAATGGCGCCTCAGCAGGTCCCCGCGGCGGAAGAAGTTCTGAACCCAGAAATCGGCCAAAAAAGTCATGGTGTCTGTTTTCTGGGACAAAGACGGTATTCTGTTGGTGGACTACCTACCTCAGGGCTCTAGTATCACCGGACAGTATTATGCTAACCTCGACCAGCTAAAGGAGGCAATTCAAAGGAAACGCCGTGGAAAGTTGACCAAAGGGATCCTTTTTTTGCAGGACAATGCACCTACGCACACGTCCAACGTTGTGGCTGCCAAATTGAACACCCTGGGCTTCCAATTTTGTCCACCATCCCCCCTACTCATCTGACCTGGCCCCTTTGGACTATTATCTGTTCCCGAATTTGAAGAAACTCCTGAAGGGAGGACTTTTATTTGAACGGTCTAGAAAAGCTGCAACTACGCTGTACCAAGTGCATCAGTCTCGGGAGGGGGGGGGGGGGATATGTTGAATAAATGTGTTATTTCATAATGCTGGCTCTCTTCTTTTTGGGCAAAGCCAGGAACTTCTCAGAACACCCTCGTACTGTACATATACCAGTGTTTAAATGATTCTCTTTTACAGTTTATTCATGAGGGGGGATACCATTTAAAAGATAAACATCACACTGCTCACAATTTCTAAACTGAAAACAAATCCACTGACTGATCTGATGTACAGAATACTAACTGGGCATTTTGAGGATGGGAACTGGAACTTTGTTCAGAAATACAAAACTTTTGCTACCGGGAAGGCAGTTAAAGTTTATCACTGACATTATCTCAGTGGTAAATTTTATACATAGTTAAATTTTTCATTTATTATTCACTTGTCTTTATTCTGCCTTCCTGTTAAAAGCAGGAAACGATTTGCCTCTAAATTCTGCACATAAAACAAATTAGTTAACACTGCAAACATTTCAAAAATTGACTAACATATTCCTAGCATTAGAGTATTGCTGTAATTCAGAGAAATGGGGCCAAGGGAATCCAAGTAGCCCTGATTAGATATTTTGTAGTGCTGCCTATAAGGGCAAAATGTATTGTGGTGATTTCAGTTAAAATAACACATAATATCTGAAATAGTGGGTGTATGACAGTTCTTCCATTAGAAAGCAACAGAGAGAGGGGTATACTCACCTGCTTTAGTCTTTGCAGCTTTATGTGGTCGCATTAGGGTGATAACCACTCCCTATCTGTTTTTGAAAGTATTATGCCATTAGGACTGGGAAAGAAGGGAGGTCTCCATGAGAAGCTCAGCAGTGAAAAAGACTGGAGCCTTTCAACTTTATAATGATATCTGAGGTGCTTGTTCGACATTTTCACTTGCATCTTGCCCAGATTTTATTTTCATCTGTAGGAACACCTCCACCCCATGTTTTTACTTATCCTTGTATCAGTGCTACATATTGTGCTTTATATCAGGAACAATCCACTTCAGGCATAGTTACACCTGCACACTGGGCTCTCACAGATATTTACGGTGCACAGGACACAGGTATGGCCGGCTCCAAAAAGAATTTCTGTTTAAGACTGAATAAACATTAGGCAGCATGTAGTTTTGTTACAAGAACAAGTAAGACTATGGGGCTGGGGAGGGTAGTGTGAGCATAGATTAAGGGAGCTGGGAGAGTTTGGCATTTAAGGATAATAAATTTACAGTTTACATTAACTGTATTAAATAGCCATCTGTATTGGCTTCTTTGATTCTAAATCTGATGATTGCAACAAAATTTGACTTCAATTACAACCTACAAAAATTACTGTAGACAGTTTAAAACTTTTTTTTTTTTTGAACATTTTTCAATAGGCTTATTATTAAGTAAGGGTGTTAAGTATTCTAATAGGATTGAAATGGAATCCTAAAATAAATATAGGATTTGGATGGGGTTGGGAAGGGTTGGCATCTCCCCGCCTGTTCCCCGCCCTAACTTAACAGAAATATAAAGCAAAATTTTCAGCATAAGTAGACCAGGTAGATGTGTTTATGGATCAGACCCTAAGCCTTTTTATTTGCATTTAGGTGCATATGCATATGGTTTGTATATATATATTATCTTTACATTGAAGGAAGTTTAGTTTTGCTTTTTGCTATTGGTCTCCTTTGGTTCTCATCAATTTTTTCTTCTTCCCCCGTTATGTAGGAGTTTCTTTATAGTCAATTAGCTTGTGACCACTTCACTGCTGTGGAAGGGTATTATGGTCTTTCATTGACCGCTGTATTTCTTTTGAGAAAGAGGCAGCAATGACTTGTAAAACGCAAAATAGCAAAAGTTGAGAGAGTGGAAGCGACTGCAAAAGGGTTAAAAAGTGGTCCATTAATTTAGTGTACACACTTATCTACATGTAAACACTAATCTTTTTATATTGATTTTTTAAGAGATTTAGGCTCATGTTTAGGTTTTGGAACAATGATTTATTATTCTGATTTGCCAGATGCTTTTGGTACGGTAAATGCTGTTCTCATGGGATTAGACGAGCATTAAAATAGCTGGCTACTGGCCATTAGATAGGTGGAAACAGAGGGATTGTCAGGTTAGGTGACTTCCTTATACTTCTTTAAAAAGAAGGAACTAGCTTTGTGCAAGCCACTAAAGAGGAAGTTTAAGCACAACATTATTTTATAGAGTTTCCATTTTACAGATTGTATGAAACACTACATGACACGTATTCCAGAGCTGTGGGTTGCAAATTCAGCCTGTTTGTACCTTTATTTGATATATTTCTAGCAACACAGAATATTACGTTTTCCACATGGATCTTCTCTTAATTCATCAAGCATAAAATCAGATATCACTATTCCCTTTAATCCATAAGATAATATTTGTGAATGTGACTACTACTGTAAAATACAGGAAACTACTTCTAAAATATAAACTCCATTTAGCTGCTGTATACAACAAAAGCAATGTTTGGGGAGTCATAATAAAAATAAAGTTAATTTCTAAAGAAATTAATATGCATAAAGACTTTTAGATATATACTGATAGTTACCTGTAAATTATTGTAGCATCTACTGTGGTGAGTTAACAAAGTCCTTTAATTGAACCTAAATTAGTTTAGGCCATGTTTCCATGAACAAAGAAAGGTAACCATGTCTGCATGTTCCTAATGCATGCAGAGCATTATATGCTCTGTGTGTTTAAGCTGTTTACTTGTATTGTTAACCTCCTGAGCGTTACACTGAGGTCTAGATTTCTGTACCAAAAGTGATCCACTGTTTTTCATGAAATTTTTTTTTTAAATTGTAGACCTGTAACTTACAGAAATATGTCTGAACAGGGGTTCTAGTAGATATTATGAATATAAAAAATGTTTGAAACACACAAAGATTTAAAAAAAAAAAATACTTTTAATAAAATTAAAGGAAAAACACAAAAATCAGCTTAAACATGACTACATAAACAAACCTTGAAGCCACGGCAGGGGGGGGTCAGGCAGGCGGTGATGTCCAGGCAGAGATGTCAGAGTCCAAGCAGAGGTCAAAGCAGGCGGAGATGTCAGAGTCCAGGCAGAGGTCAGGGCAGGCGGCAGGCAGAGATGTCGGAGTCCAGGCAGAGGTCAAAGCAGGCAGCAAATGGTCAAAATTAGGCGAAGATCAGCAAAGGTAAGATAAGACACAGTGTTACACACTAGCCATCCAGGGAATAAGTGGCAATTTTTAAAACTTTGATTCTGTATTTATTGGGGTTTGTTTTGAATTATTTTGTATTGATTGGATACAGGAGTTTGTATCCAATCCAATACAAAATAAGAATTTGAATTTCCAAGTTATTTACTTTTATTTTATTTATTTTTTTATTTTTTTGTATTGGATTGGATACAGGAGTTTGTATTCAATCCAATACAAAATGTGCGTTTGAATTTACCAGTTATGTACTTTGTATTAATTTTATATTATTTTGTATTGGATTGGATACACAAGTTTGTATCCAATCAAATACAAAATATAAATTTGAATTTCCAAGTTATTTACTTTTATTTTATTTTTTTTAATTTTTTGTATTGGATTGGATACGGGAGTTTGTATTCAATCCAATACAAAATGACAGTTTGAATTTACCAATTACAAACTTTGTATTTATTTGAATTATTTTGTATTGGATTGAATACAGGAGTTTGTATTGAATCCAATACAAAATTAATGAATGAGTTTCTATTTGAATTTCCCGCACACACGCCGACGTCAGCACGCACGCACAAGAAGCCGGCCGGCTGTTTTTTTCCTCCGCCGGACGGCTTCTTGTTTCAGAGATCACCCGGCGCTGGAACTAGAACGACGCTGGATGATCAGCGGGAGCAGGTAAGAAACCGGCCGGCATCTTGTGTTCGGCCGGCCAGCGGAGCACAAGATGCCGGCCGGCTTCTTACCTGGTCCCGCTGGTATACGAGAAGGCACCCGACGCTGGAAACGGAGACCGACGGACGACGATTGACGGAGGACGACGCTGGAACACGAACCCGACGCTGGATAAGCACAGGGGGACCGAGATTTTCCCTACATTAAAATCCCCACTTACCTGGGTAAGTGGGGATTTTAATGTACGGAAAATCTCGGGCTTAACGAAAAGAGCAACTTTTTTGAGCCCGTACGAAGGTCGGGCTTAACGGCAAGGAGGTTAATTAGCAATAGACAGACTTTGTTGTTATGTATGTTACAATACTCATCCTTATAAATGAGCCTAGTTAAGCTAGAACCCCTAGCAAATGGAAATTATTTTTTTCTTCAAATTAGATCTTGCACTTCAGATATATTGCTATGAATCTATACTAGAAGGTGCATTGAAATATTTTTCTGGAACAATTTGTAACAAAATATACATTTTTAGAAGACTAAAGCACAATACTTTTTTTTCCAGATCATCCCTATATAATATAGAACGTTCACCTTTTTCTAATTCTTGACCTCATCATTGTGATGGTGTTTCTATTGTTTATTGTGATAATTTTCACCATTATAGGTTCAAAGTATTCATATTTGGTAAAATGAATATACCTTTTACACTTACCAGGGAGTTTATTAGGAACAATATACTAGTAAGCTTTCCTCTCCGAAACCTCCTTAGTTCCTCTTGATATAGCATGCAGATTATACACAGTTTTTTGAGTTTCTATACAAACTTCAGTTTAGTTAGTTTCTTGTTTATGTTGACCTGCTTTCATCACACAATTTCTGCAGATATGTTAGCTGCACACTCATGCTGCCAGTCTCTTGTTTTACCACATCCTAAATATGTTTTATTCAGATCCACTGGCTGAGTGAAGCACTGACTTTTTATTGTTCTGTTCAATAAACCAGGTTCCTCCAAGTTCAATGTGTTTTGAATTCTGAGCTGCTTTTCTTTTTACCATTGCGAAGTGTAGGTATTGGAATTACCTTAGCCATACTGTCAGCTCAAACCAGTTTTTCCTCCTCTCATCTATCTCACTAAAAACACCTTCTAGCCACAGAATTACCTTTCAGTGGATGTTTATAGTTTATCACACGCTGTGCATGAAATTTCCAGGTGATCAGCGGTCACAGTAAAATCACATTTCCCTCCCATTCCTGCATTTGATGCGTTCATTTACTGAAGCTCCCGACCTGAATCTGCATGATTTGGTATATGTCTGCACACACATACATGCTTTATTGTGAACTCTAGCCATGTTTGCAATTGATGTTATTAAGGTGTTTGCTGCAATCGAGAGCAGTTTCCTCAAGCAGAGAAAAAGTATTTTCCAGGGCCATGTTTAATGTTCAGCCCTAGGGGCTTATTCTTATGATGCAATTTTAACACTTATTTTTTCAATGGGCCCCCTAAATAGACACCCAAGAGACCAAAATATACGGACTTCCACAAGGCAACTTGTATTCTTTATCCCTTGCTTTGTGGTGCTTTGAGGATTTTTTTCTATGTGCTTTTAGATGTTGCTTATAAGATATGCATGCTGTATATAAGACATGTTAACACACATGTAAATATTTTTTTTTCTTTTGAACAGTATTTATGTGGTGTGGACGGAATATAGTGAAGTACCAAACTCACTGCTTACAGCTGCAAACTTACAATTTACAGCTACATCTTCCATTTTTGATGGCTCAGCCTAGAAGAGATTATAGCATTAGGACGTATATATTTTGTAAAATCCCAGTTACAAAAAAAAATGTTCAGCCTAATCTGCTCTTTAATATTTCAGCCAGAAATGTGGTTCATTGGTTTCCCTCATAGAATACCACACATAAAAAAGCACTGTGTCTGCGCACTTTAACAAATAACCCAGATACAAGCACCCAGGACAAAAACGCTTGCTCGTTTTTTACACTACCCAGCACGTCACAGCTTAATCAGCTTCCTGACAGACATGGGTTAGTGCATATTAGACTTCTCCAGTCAGAAGAAAAAGCAACTAACCCTCTTATTTCCTGCCCTGCAGAGCACAAATAAATCCATTTCCTTTCTGACAGATTGGGCTTGACTTTGCTTGCTGCCCCAAAATACAGAACAATACCTTTGTCTGCTCTATGCAAACTATACCAAATTGTGTGCCAGTCACAGGTTTATCCTAGCAATGTATAGAAACGGGCATGAAATCTAAAACACTAGATGCAATATTCATGTGCAAGATATGGTGAAGGTAGCTATATGCAGGCAAATCCATTGATTCTAAGAAAATAATAGCAGTGATAAAAAATGTTTAAACAAATGTTTTGCTAACTTGATTTTTTCTCTATATGTTATGAAGCATACAGATACCTGATAGAAAAATCTTCATTTTCATATCGGGAGCAAACAAAACTTAAAGCAGAACTATAACTTTGCATGCAAAGAGGGAACAGGCACATTTTTGTTACAGAAAGGGACAGGCAGTGTCCATTCTGAAATAAAATATATTAATTTGCCTGTTCTCTATCTTCTTTAAAAAAAAAAAAAAAAAATTAAGCTGTGCAGGAGATGCCAGGTCTCCCAGCAGGCCCGGGGGTGCCAGGACTACATGAACTCCTCCATACGTGCACAGGATTTATGTCATCCTGGCCAGGCCAATCAAGATGGCTTTTTGCTTTATCGCAGAAGAGACAGCTGATAAAGGACCTAAACTTTTTTTTACATTTAGTTCTCTTTAAAGTGTATCTAAAGCTAAAATTAATTTTGATTTTTCATTTTGGATAGAGATGTCCTTTTTTGGATAGAGATTATCCTTCAGAGGAAAGTAAAGTGTTGTTACTCCCTCGATTAATGGGGACGGCTGTACATGTGCTGGATTTTTGCCTGTGATGATGATGACGGTCTCCAGCGACAATCATCTAACGCGTGTATGTAGCTCAATGTATGTTCCAATGTGAGGGAAATCCCATCCTAGACATTTGCCACATTGGAAGACTTTCCCTTCCAACATAACACTGTTGTAGTTCTAACCCCCCACTACGTTGTCCAAACCTAAAAACAAAATTTGGCTTTTTGGCCCTACTTCAGCCATAAAAGGAACTCGTCAAGAACTTTTTGCTTAATTTCGAAAAGCGGAAAGTCCTATACAGTAATATTTACCTTGTGCTATAGTCCCAAAATGTTTCTTCCCACTGGTGTTGGTTGTCATTGATACCTTCAGAAGCAATCTCTTTTGCCAAAATCATTGTGCCTGAATCGCATTCAGTACAGGACCCTTTAGCCACATTATTACATGGGAGGCAGCTGGTAGGAATGTCTGCCCACATTCCAGTGCTGAAAAACAGGACTAATATTAGCAAAAGTTGTGTATAATTGTACCTGGTCATTCCCTTGTAATAACAATCAATAGATTCTTCATGAGAGAATGGTAAAGGGTAACAATTCCTTAGGTTTTTGTTGCAGCAGAAGTTTTAAAGAGACACTGTTTTTAGGACAAATGACAGCATTGTCTTAAAATGCACACATGGTGCTAGAAGCACTAATAAAATAAATAGAATTCAACACCTACAGGTATGGTAAATGCCTGCACCTTGACACTCTTTCCTTCTTTCTGCTACATAACTGGTGTAACCCTGCAGTGTCTCCATTTCTCTGATATGCGTCCTCATCTGTAGACCTGCAAAGCTTTGCAATCCCAGGATTTACCTTATTTATAATTATTCAGTATTTATAAAGCACCAACATATTTTGCAGCGCTTTATTAGGTCCAGTCTAGCTGTCCCTTAAAGGGGCTCACAATCTATTTTACCATAATCATATGTTATTACCACAGTCTAATGACAATTTGGGGGGAAGACAATTAATCTATCTGCATGTTTTTGGAATGTGAGAGGAAACCTGAGTACTTGGAGGAAAACCGCACTAACACGGGGAGAACCTGCAAACTCCCTGGGACCCATCGCTGAAAAAGCCAGAGTGCTAACCTGTGAGCCACTGTGCTGCCTAATCATAATTCATTTGAGGTCTGACAGTTCTTTCCCCTATAATTAATTGGATATCATACTATAAACAGTGAGCACAGTTTATAGTTCACTATTTTGTCATACTTCAGATGACTTTTCATCACCAAGTTTCTTCAGCAACTTCAGGTTCTAATTGTAGGAAACTACATTGCTGGTTGAAATATACCCTCACTTTCCTCCGCCAAGAAAATAACCCAAAGAATAGACACCATTTCAGAAATTCTAAATACAATCAAACATGTTTACTTCTATATGTGTTTTTTTTTTTTGTTATGATTTAGAGGTTCATATAAAATACTGACAAATGTTTTGAGTTAGTGAATAAAAATTTGAATCTCAGATTTCATATGTCATACATATTGAATAATACAAACATCCTTGGAGATAAACAAACAAAGTAATAAACTGTCCCTATGGGTTTCTCACATATTGTGGTGTAATAATGTAAACAGTTCATGGTAATTTGGGAGAAGTTGGACATTATCACTCTCACAATTGAACAATACCATGATCTTGTGAGAATATACAGCACTTCCTCTTTTACATTCTTGTTGATGCCATATTCCTAGAATAAATAGATCCACAGTCACCACACATTCTTTTGGGTAATATTTATGTAGCATCCATGGCCTGAGTGATGATAGTTTGATGAGTGAAAATGTGAAAACTACTTAAAGCAAACATAAGTTTGCTTTTCACTTTTTTAAAGCAGCTGGGATGATATCAGTTGCTATAAGTAACACTCCAATAATATGTTCCATCATTTTTCACATACAACAATCATCTAAAAATATGGTCACAACAATGCTGTAACCCTTAAAGTAAATGTGACCGCTAAAAGTAAAACTTTGGTCAAACTCTAAAATCTATTGTAAACATCCCATGCAGTAAAACCCTGTACAGACATTTATGTTGCTGGAAACAATATTTTGTAATTTCCAGAGGCAGAATAGACGAGCGCTGTACAGACAAGCTGGATTTCTGTATAAAGTCATGTTCATACTCATTTTCTGCAGACTATTAGAAACATACTCCCTGGCCATGGAGGAGTGAGGTTAGGGACACTTTCTAAAGACTAACCTTACTTGACCTTTTTAACATAGGGGAACCCTTGAAATTACTTTTAGGTCTTAGGGAACCCTGCTATAATAACTATATTCACAGCTCACATTATATTAGTATGGATGTCAGTGGTAAGAATGCCTCTTACATTAATGGTGAGTGGGAAGAATGTCACCCTTACAGATAGCCCAAAGGATCATTGGGGTGACTTGAGAGGCACAAATTGTTCATTGCTTAAAGAGGAACTAAACTGAAAACTGGCAAAAATAAAAAACACCTTCAATCCTGCAGGGCTGTCTGATCCACCCAGGGGTGCCTTGCATCAGGTCCCTCATCATCCCTACACCCATCCCGGAGCCGGCGCTACAGGCGCCGCCATCTTCTCTTTTTACTGTTGTTCATTCTACGTCACCCGACCCAGGCGCGAGATCAGATAACGTACGATGAAAAAATCTCACTGCCATGCGTGAGATCGGCAATTCTTTCTGTTTGTGCAAAAAGGCTCCTTCTGCGCATGCCCGAGATGTTTGGCATGCGCAGAAGGAGCACCCAAGAGCCTCCCGGTATGCCTGATGTAAGTATCATTCATTCTAGATCACCTGGGCAGTTAAAAATTAGATGGTGGTGCTGCAACCCTTTTTTTTTTTGTAAAAAAAAAAAGTTGCTCTTAAAAAAAAAACAAAAGATATTTTACCCTACACAAAATGGTTCTATGCCCTTAGTATAGGTACGCTTTAATATCCAGTTATAATCTGTGCTTTTAGAAAAGCATGCAGTTTTTTCCTAAAGCAATCTATAGTAGTTGGGTAATATAATGTGTATGGATATTGTCATTTCACATAATCATGACTTTCATTATTGTAAATATCTGATGAGAGCAGAAGTGTGAGTTTAGTGGTGTCACTGCTACAGATCAGGGAGAAGTGGCTGCAGTTGCATGCTGTGACAGGTAGGGGGCGGCAGAGCGATGAGGAGGCAGGCTGGGGAATGCTGTACATCAGGCTGCTTCTTCATGCTGCCTGCTCTCAGCTGCTACAACTTGGCTCCTCTCTGCAGTTTCTGATCTGTCTTCAATTGATCTGAAGAACTCAGTGTCAAGGCGGCTCTGCCATTCTGTGGAGTGGAAGAGAAAGCAAAACAAAAAAAAAACTCAAGGCAAGCCAGTCTCTGAGGATGTGGTTGAAGTGAACATGCAAAGCTACATATTTTGTTCATGACTTCAGCCCCAAAGGAAGTGCAGACACGGCAGCGGCACATAGTCGTGTGACTATTCTCTGTCACCTATCACCTGCGATCCTGCAAAGCTGCTCATCCAGCCTGAAAACTTTGCTGCTCTGCTGCCTGCTATGCGAGTGTGTGTCGGCTGCTGCTAGGACCTGACAACGGAGCGAGCGATCCAGGTACAGGGGGTCACCGATCAGAGGAAGGGCTGGGTCCATGTGGGGTATATTGCCATGGATCTGTAGATTGCACAATCAGCTGATCTTTGGGGACACACACTTAATTAACAACTTTTCCCTGCACACTATTGAGTGTCACATCTTCATTACTGGGCTGCCTGCTCTGCCTGGGTGATTAGTATTGGAGGATGGAGATGATTTATTCATGTATTACCTGGATCAGAACCTTCTTATCACCCATGGTCACATTCTCAGGTCAGGTTTAGGGGAATCCTGCTAACAATTATTTTATTCGCCACATATTAGTGTGAACAGTAAGCTGGGGATGAGAGAATAGGAATTGTATTGTGTTTTGGACCCTGCTTTGTATTCTCATTATTCACAAATACAGTGAATGGTAATAGGAAAGAAATGGAGAACTTTAAAATTATTTTAGCCACCTAAATTGGTGAACAATGGACAGGTGGTCATTAAAAAGTGTCTCCTTACATTGGTGGTCAGCGGAAACATGTCCAATTCTGTATATTATCAGTAAAAACATTTAATTATTTTGCTGATTAGTGGAACCATGTCCAGTTACATTGGTGATCAGAGGAAAACTTCAATTGCATTGCTGGTCAGTGGAAAAGTGTATTCCTAAATTGGTGGTCAATGGAAGCTTGTACAATTACATGTATTCAGTGGAAACATATCTAATTACATAGATCGTCAGCAAGACCAATAACTATAGTGTTGGTCAGTTGGAAAGTGTCCATCCACATTTGTGGTTAGTGGAAACATGTCCAAATATATAGGTGGGTAAAGGAGACATTGAATTACATTGTTGGTCAGTGGAATCATGTCAGATTATGTAGCTGGTCAATGGAAACATGTCCACTTGCTTTGGTGGTCAGTAGAAAAGTGTACTCTTATATTAGTGGTCAGTGGAAACATGTCCAATTACATTGTGGGTTAGCGGAAATGTTGAAATACACATTGTTGGTCAGTGGAAACATATCCAGCATATCCAGTTGCATTGATGGTCAGTGGAAAAGCTTTCAGCTACATTTTTGGTTTGTGGAAACATGTTGAATTGCATTAGTGGTAAGTGGAAAAGGGTCCTCTTACATTGGTGGCAGGTGGATAAATGTCCAATGACACTGGAGGGTGGTGAAAATGTATACAGTTACCTTGGAAGTCAAAAGAAAAGTGTTACATTGGTGGTTTGTGGAAATGTGTTCATTTCATTGGTGGTCAGTGTAAACGTGTCTCATTTCATTGGTGGTCAGTGTAAACATGTCTCATTTCATTGGTGGTCAGTGTAAACATGTCTCATTTCATTGGTGGTCAGTGTAAACATGTCTCATTTCATTGGTGGTCAGTGTAAAAATGCCTCTGCACATTGGAATTCAGTGATAAAATGTCTGCTTACGTTGGAGTGTTTTTTTGTAAAAAAAGAAGAGAAGTTATTTGTCAGGAGGTTTATTGGCTTCAGAATGTCACCACTGTCTACAGCAGGGGTGCCCAAACTTTTTTGGCTTGCAAGCTACATTTAAAATGACCAAGTCAAAATGATCTACCAACAATAAAAACTTTTTTTTTTGAAAGGCAGGGCTCGGCGTTGCCTTTGCGATCCACCTGTTGGGCACCCCTGGTCTACAGGATGTCACCTACATAGGTTGTGTAGGTCTTCTGAAACTTTCATGTATAACCAAGCTGTTATGTGTAGATAGAAATACTATGCAGATTAGACATACATTTCTAATGATGTAATTTACACTCACCATTCTTTTCACAATATCATTGTAATACAAGCAGGATCTTTAAGTATCTTCATAAAGCATTAGTGAGCCTGCCACTATGAACCTCACATTTCATCCAGTAACCTCAGAGCAGCCGCTTCCAGAGCTCACCCAAAGCCCCAAAATCCACTGCACTCAGTTGTGTAAATACTGACTTCCTTTCTAAAAGTGAGGCCATTGATCATGGTTGTAGACCAGTAATGTGTCCAAAGAATGACTTTAGAGCTGCCAAATTATGGTATGTACAGTTATCTGCTGGGAGTTTACTTGCTGTACCTTCAATCAGTAAACATGATAAAAATCTAAATGCTGAAAAACCTCTCGGTAGGTCAGTTTTCTGTACCTGCAGGGGCCCTTTGTAGGGAAAAGAAACAGGTTCACATAACCTCGCTTGTTCCCAGAGGAACATACTTATCTTTTTTCACATACACAATGCTCATTTCAGCTTTGTGGCTGTTTTAGCTCCAGAACATGACTTGGAGCTTACAGATAGCTAGTGCTGGTCCAAATATTAAATACCAGTGCTGTCACATGACATGAAGGGAAGTGAGTACAGGTAGTCCCCGGGTTAGGGACATCCGACATACGAACACCTCCTAGATACCAACGGGGCTTCCCTGCTCGCTCCTGTGCAGAACAGAGGCTTGAAGGGGGCGGTTTGCATGACTTGCTGAAGAAATCTTTTTCTAAACACAGCTGAGGTTGTGGGTGATCTTAACAGGGTGGGCTCTTTCTGCAGCCTCTTGTTTCTTTTTGCATATCACAGCACAGCTTGCTCCAGAAGGTAATGAATGTCTAGGCTCCATAAAGATTTTTTTTTTGCTTTGTTTGTGATTAACTCACAGTGAGGATTTTATACAGTAACTGACACTATGGTGCCTAATATTATTTTAAGACAATCATCTGTCCTAATTTCATTTATTAATATTGTATCTGTTCCGATTTACATACAAATTTAACTTAAGAACAAACCTACAGTCCCTATCTCATATGTAACCCTGTGACTACCTGTAACATGCTCCCTCTTATCTGGAAGCAAGGTCTATGATTGTGTTTTCCATGCTGTTTTATGACATTGGCGCGCACAGGCTTTTGGGATTGACACAATCTCGAAAGCTTGTGAATGTCGATGTCATTAAACAGCATGGACAACGCAAATTTTTTCACAGTCAAAGAGTACCTCTCATCTGATATGTCTATTGGAAGCTACCCAGCATAGCACCAGATACAAATATTCTATCTAACTTTTTTGAGTATACTACCCAATGCCTAGCGCTCCCTTACAAGCCTAATCTTTGAAAAAGCATCCTTTTCTTCCACTGCCTCTCTTGCTGATAGAACATCAAATACTATAAGTGATCTTCTACCATAAGTCCCTATTTATCCCCTGAGGAAGCCAAACAGTGAAATGCATTGGAATCTGAGACATCTGTACTGTGTGCGATCACTAGAAATTGTAACAATTACTACCTTAGTTAGACAGCCATCAACGTATATAAGATTACTATCTTTATGTATTGTATTTAGGATGCTTTCTACCTTGAGTAAAACTGACTAAACTATGCCATAAAGCCCCTCTATGCCTCTTTTTCTACGTGTTCCTCTGAAAGCTAATGGCTGTGGGATAGAAATGGAAGATAAAAAATAGGAGGCATTTGGCTGTCCAATTTAAAGGCAACCTACAAACATATGAAATAGCAGTTTGTTTGCTGCATAGATGTTGTTTCCAATGTCCTTAATTGTTGTTTGACACAAATTTCACATCTGGGGAAGCTCTATACACTTTAAGGATTATGCAGTCTCATTTGTATCCTGAAGAACCAGGACATATAGTTTCTGCGAAATGCATCAATGTTCATTGAAACGAAGTATGAACTTTGTATGTCCCTGTTTTTTGCTATGTGCAATTTAGTTTTAATTATTAAAATATATGTATGGTTTTAACTACGTATTGTTAATTATGTAATAAAGCATATAATTTTTCTATTTTTTGTAAACTAAATGATACATTTTTCCAGAGCATGTGCCTCAAAAGTCCCATTTAATCTTGTTGCTTTCTGTAATATTTGTATTTAGGGATGTGGCACTTTTTGTACTATAGGCTAAATAGCTGGAAGACTTGCTATGTCATATGAGTAGTAAAGTGAACCTAGTACTTTTCCAAAAATGGTGAAATTAACCTAACACTGAAACAAATTTCAAGCAGTCAGACTCTTCATCGCTATGTATGTTCTTCAGTGACATAAACTTGTAGATCTGCATCTCAATGTACTTTCTTGGCATGCCTTGGAGCCAAAACAAAGAAATTTGCGCATGCGTTGCTCCATTTCAACCTGGCCAATCAAAATGGGCAAAGGTCTCAAGTGCACCCAAAGACATTGAAATGTCACATGAAGAACCCAATACATCTTCTTATCTTTTGTGTCCCTTGGCTGACACATACCATCCCTAGAATTTAGTAAACTAAAGCAGGAAATCAAACTTTCATTTAGTGTAATCTGTTAGGATGTTATTTTAGATGAGCAGTTACATGGTATTGTATTAAGTAAATCCTTGTAGATCTATAGACACTCAATAGGAAGGCATACATTGGACAAGGGTTTTGTATGGTACAACAGTGTGTAGTGCAGTCATTGCATTAAATGAAAACAATTGACAAAGCATGATATATCTCAGAAAGTGCTGTACAACTTCCTTTTGATTAAAATCCTTGGTGTTCATTACACCTTCATTGGCAACATGATTCTGCAGCTTTACTTGCAGTGTCACAAGCTGGGAGTATTGCAGTTGCAGTGAATATAGACTGACTATAAATGCAGTGAACTGGAGTGTACTATTATCTATATTTATTGCTCTCCAACTTAAAATGTGTTTCCGCAACTTAGCACAGGTGACCTAATATACATCAGACATGAGAGTTCTCAGTATCACGCTGGGAGTGGTGTGTTAGGGGATCTTCCACAGCAGGGATTTTTTTTCAAGGCTGAAACTTGTGTTTTGCTGTAGTTTGCAGAAGTGTGTTTATGTAGTTTCCTTTTATGTACTACAGCAAAATTCCCTAATGTCATTCAGAACTACTAAACTCCCAGCATGACTTAGCCTTTGTATCATACCAGAGTGATTGACACATTCATCCCTGCCATGCATATTTTTTGTTTCATGCTCTATAAACCTCTGAGATGTTGCAAAAAAACTCTTAATGCTCAACTCTTAAATTCAACAATGCTAGATTGTTCTTTTAATTGTCGTTTATTTAAAAAGTAAACCTTCATCATGAAAACTGATCTGTATTTAAAATCTTGGGTAAGTATGTGTGTCTAACAAGGATTCATATCACAAAGATTCATTTAGATCTGTATTTAAATATTTTGTATGTGTCTAACAAGCATTAGGTCATTTCTTTCCCCAAGCCCAATCTACTATCATTATATTTTATTTCAAGCATGCAGAAATCTAAGCATTTATTTGTGTGATGCCATAACTCCCAGCTGATTACCTAAGACCTTTCGGAAAGGGAAGGCAGATCTCTCAGTGGTGACAGGGGAGTTTTCCACTCCCCTGGGTTTGAGCATGCCCTGTAAAATTTTGAAAGTTGTAAAAATCTGAGCACCATTTATAAATTATTATTATTAATAAACAGGATTTATATAGCGCCAACATATTACGCTGCGCTGCACATTACATAGGGGTTGCAAATGACAGACGAATACAGACAGTGACACAGCAGGAGGAGAGGACCCTGCCCCGAAGAGCTTACAATCTAGGAGCCATTTACTATTACATTAGAGACCACTGTGCAAAATACGAAGAAAGATTCCTATCTACTAGGATACCAGTTTCTGTCTGCTGAAGTGGACATTCCTGCATGCAGCCCTAGGCACTGCTCTCACTTGGGACACAAATTACTGAAGGAGGATCAGGGAAGTTGCCAATCAGTGGAGATGGCTTCGAATGCTTCTTTGTGTGCAAAGTGAAATGGGCATGGAAATGAGAGGACAGTATTATTTTGTGTCTACATGGAAATCAGCTGCAGGCGTTTGAGGGTATATCATTTACCCGATAGTGAGAGTTTAGGAATAGGCAATACATTAAAAATAGTTTAAATAAAGAAAAGCAAAAAATAAATATTTAATAGCAATGTTTCTGATATTTGTCTTAGCCCCGTTTAAAGTTTGTTTGGCCGAATTTAGGCAAAAATTCAGATTCACATTCCAAACCAAGGTGAACCCTTTAACTGTACATAAGAGGTTGAGGAATCTAAACAGCAGCACTGTTTGATAGTAATTAGAAGGAATTTGGATGAAACAAAAGAGCAAGTGTATGTCACCGTTGATGGGAAATAAATCCTTAGTTTCCTGTGTTCAGTCCATTCCAAAACAAATTCTCTGGTGGAGAATTAATTATTGACATGGACCTAGAAGATTCTCCACCAGCGAATGATTCAGTGAATGTCCCTGCTTTATAAATAGCCCCATGTGTTTATGTAATTGGTATGGTCACGTCTATGTGGGTGCTTTGGTTTACAAAGACATTTAGCTATGTTATTTAGCATATTTGATGTTTTACTATTACAGTTACCTTAGGTAAAAGTGCAGCTGTTATTATAAGAGAACGACATTGTGACTGAGTGGTTCACAAACTTCCTTGGCAGGCTAAGCCTAGGGCTATTTAGGCAATTCAATCTCTTTACCACTATGAGATTTACCCATTTGTAGGCAGTCTCATTTTCAGCACATTAAAATCAGTGTGATTCTAATAATACAGTATAACAGTCAACCTAACTTTCTCAGTACATATACAAGAGATATGATCACCCATGCAGTCCTGGGTTTAGAGTTCTGAATTCATTTCCTGCAGAAGACCCTATCTTCATGTACGTGGACGTGTACGTATGTTTTCTGTGCCTGTGTGGGCGCTTTGCTTTTTTTCCCCACAAGCAAAAGACATACTAATATTTTAATTTACTCATACACAAAATGATATGGACAGTGGATTCAAAGCTTCATTATGTATTAGCAAAAAAGTGATAGGCTTGGCATTCTCCGCACGTCACAGAGAGAATGACACTATAATAATTCAGCAGCTCATAATTTTGAAACAATATAATAATTGTCTATTAAAGCGGCACTATTATTTTTGGCTGTTGCTTTAGACAGCAACACAACATTCCATCTGCCCTAAGATGTCAGGATCTTTTTGACTGCTTTCTTTGCACCAATTTTTTTTTAACAATCTTCATCATTGTTGTCAGATTCTGAGAACCGATTAAAAAAAAAAAAAAGAAATAATTTGCCTGCGCAGAACTGGCATAAAGCATATTTGGCGTCATTATGTCAGTCGAGAGCTAGGTGTCAAGTCGAAAATTACATACTTATGAACTTGACAGTAATAGTAAGGAAACATTTTGAATAGTTGCCTGGAGACATAATTCAGAAGTATGTTATGGACAACAAGATTATAAGTGGAAGTCAGCTATATTTTGTGAAAAATAGGTCATGTCAAAGAAAACCTACATGCTGTACTTTTTATGAAAGATTTAGCAGCAAAGATCAAGAAATTTGAGTTGGATGTGCTATCCTTAATATTTTGCAGTATCTTGTCTTTTTTCCATCTCTTTTTTCCCCCTCAGCTGTTTTTTCTTAAATGCAGCAGATCAGTAAAGATAGTTTTAATGTGCACACAACATTTCAAAAAAGTATTACGTGTTGGTCTTGGCTAGTTCCAATTACAGCAGTTAACTATGATTTTAGGTAGGGAGAATTGAATTTCATGTTTGCAAATTTGCTGGGTTTTAATTACCGTTGTCAAAACCTTGCAAATGGACAGTTTTACACTTGGTTTAGGAACCAATTTGGAAAGGGATCTATTTACACTGACAAAAACAAACCGCCCCCTGGATGATCCCTATTCAACTGTCTGTAATAGCAGTATTTATTTGATGCCATGCAACTGCAGTCAATATTACATATGTTACAGAAGCAGTGTTGGAATAAGGTCCTTTAACATCCGGAACAAAAGGGTCAAAGTGCCCCCCTAATGGTCTGTAAACAACTTCAACTTCACAGATTCAGGCCCTTATTACTCCTCTCCTGCTAAAGAGCTGCCACCATTTCTGGCCTCACATAGACCTGACGCTTCCGAGAAATGTGTTGTTTGAACCTCTTCTCTTCATCTTAGGAAGTAGTGATGGGAATATGAAATACTGCATATAAAGATTTCATGTTTACCATGCCCAGTCAGCAGGTAGAGCTCTATGGTCACTTTTCATGTGTTTAATAAGTTATCTTTTTTGCTTTGGTGACATTCACTTGGTTACAGGTGGCATTCACTACTGAAAAAACATGTTTAGCCAAAAGTTTTGGTTTTGAAAAAAAGGAATTATTCACTGCACAGATAAAGGTTTGGTAATGTGCCGTCATTCATGCAGACTACCAATTGATCCTTTTTAGTCTGTAGCTATCCTGATTTTTCTCCAAAAGAAGTAGGGTGTGGCAGTATTAGGGACAAGATTTAAAGTAAGCTTAGGAATTACTTAAAAACCAGTTAATGGACAGAATTGGACAGTCAGTACTTAATTTACCTTCACATAGCTTTAAATGTTTTTGCAAAGAACTCAATTAGGTTGTTCCCCCACTAAGTTTATATGCTTCTCATCAGACATCTCAATTATGGAACAATAATCATGGACTAGTAGTAGAAAAAAAGCGAGTTTGTATTTGCACTCAGTCCCTGGGTTTGGAGTACTGGGTTAATCTGAAATGTGAAATGCACCTTTAGGTGCCTGGTTCTTATATGACCTGCCATTTTACTAATTTTAATGAGAAAATACATCATTAATCTAATGCACTACCTATAGATGTTTAAAGGGGCAGTACTATCATGGGAAAACTTCCCTTCCCTACCAGTAAGGGTAGGGCTAACATGCAGTGGAATCTTTGAGATAGCAGTCAGTGTGAGCTGTGTAAAGATTGTTACGTACCGGTTGTGCTCACGGTTTATAGGATCAGGTCACATGCAGGATCGATGATCAAATGCTCACATTGAATTGAATGCACTGTTGATCACTTTCCCTTGATTTCTGGGGCCAGATTTGAGAGTACACCCTTGGTGTATTCTGAGACAATATGGGAGGGGGAGTTTAAGAATAATTCTCTAGATCTCCTGATGAAGCGGGCTCCGTTTCCGCGAAACATGTATAGTAATTTATCATCTAGAGATCTCTCCTCATTTGTTGTGAATATCAATTATACACCTGATATGGTGATTGTTTTTATAATGATTTTAACATAAATATTAATTATTAGTATTTTTATTGTTTTGAATTAAAGTGTTTAATATAAAAAGTTTTAATGTTATTTCTACAGCCTTAAAAGTCCCATATGTGGTTTGGGTTCAGGGATATGGCAGTTTATGTGATTTATTTATCATTTGAAAGAAACTTCTTTGTAATAATTGCCTGGGTCCCTATGAGTAAATCAGTGCGATTTTCAATCTGAACAGTGCTAGGTCCCAGGTTCGAATCTCGGCCAGGGCACTATCTGCATGGAGTCTGCAGGTTCTCCCCGTGTCTGCGTTTCCTCTGGGTACTCCGGTTTCCTCCTAAATTCCAAAAACATAGTTAGGTTAATTGGCTTCCCATCAAAACTTGGCCTTAGACTCTATTAAAGGCATATGACCATGGTAGGGACATTAGATTGTGAGCCCCTTTGAGAGACAGCTAGTGACATGACTATGTACTTGTACAGCACTACGTAATATGTCGGCGCTAAATAAATGCTGTGTAGTAATTATAATAATAACATCATATTGAAGCATTTCATTTTGTGGATGTTTTCCTTGGTGCTTCCCAACTCTAGTTTATCAGATTGAATTGGGTTGTACAATATTTCCCTTTACCATAGCTTTAGACAAATGTGATTTCGTCAGAATATTGAATAAGGATCGAGATATGTGTGGGGTAAAAACAGACTTGCTTGGCAGAGAAATTCTTGTCTAGGTTTAGAACTGCCTTTTCCTTGAAGATACAGAATACCAGTGTTCACAATCGTGTGTATCTAAGTAAAAATAATTGTTTGGTGGTCAGATGTTAGCTAATATTTCGGATATTTCCTAGTATTTTTGGTCAATTAATTGCGTCACTTGGTTGCCACAACCACAATTGTGCATGAAAGTGCAGTAAACGACACCAACTTTGGTTACTTAAAAAAGCAGAGTATGCACATATTTTAAGTACTGTGTAGAAGAAATATCCTATTTCCTATCTTCAAGCTGTCATTAGAACATAGCTTGCATATGTTTTATATTCATTGTATCCTAATTTTAAAAGTGGAAACCCTTCTGCTGATGTTCATCCTGTTTTGATAAGGTGTACATACACAGTACAAAATTGATTGCAGACATTAGACAGCAGTGTGACCAAGAATGCACAATGTCAATTGCAAATAATGAATCATTTGACAAACTAGAACAATGGTATCTTACCTAAAAGGCCCAAAGGCCACATTTATATCCACAAGTCAAGTGGTGGACTGTATCTGGTTTACAATGCAAGGACACATCTGCCTGCCCCTGCCTATCGGGGGCCATATGCAGCACTCTTTTATTTGCACAGCATTGGACTAGTATATAAAAATGTCTCTTTGTGTTTTACACACAAAAACACTGCTAGCATTGTATTGCTGTAATATTAGGGAATCTCCAACCCTTTTCTTCCCTTACCCATATTATTAGCTCCCCTTTTAGTCCTTGCTAAATGTATTTCTATAGTTTATTGTTAATTCATTGTTTAGGACAAATGTTTGAATTTATTATGTTCTTTCTGGTTATTGATTGATGTATTTTTGGCTTCCTGCAATGGGAATTTTTTATGATTTCTTCATGACCATTTAATTTCTAATGCTGTATTTGAAAGGGGCTTTTATTCCACAGAATAAGTCTGCCAAGTGAAGGAAGCAAATTCTGGGGTTGCTGGGGGTAAATCATTAAAAAAAAGTGCAGAAGAACCCATGGATTTCATGATACATTTAATGTCCATAATGGATTTATATATTAAAAGTTTATTAACCATCATTAAATATTAATTCCTAATAAATTGGATTTTTAAAACTTTTAGTGTAATAAAGAATTAGATACAATTGAAGTCAGTATGGGGGGAGTTAATTTTATGTTCTATCCTTTAGCAGAACGTTTTATTAAAAGCTAAACTCCCAAACTATAAAATGCAGTTAGGTATTCATAGTGCTTTTTTGCCAAATGTGTTTTTCATGAAAATTAATTCTACTCCATCAAAACACATATGTTGTGATGCATTTTATGCTTATTTACCCCAAATGCCAGAAACATTGCAACACAAATTTAAAGCTTATTGCCATACATCACCACACAAAAAACTGGCAATGTACTTTTCATTGATGTTCAAAGTTAATAATGGTACATGAAAACATACAGTGCATGAATGTGCATTACGATGCATTTTGATTATTGCATTGGATAACATATCTGGCCAAAACAGGGGTTTGTTAGGGGAAAAGTAGTTAGAAGTTGGGTTATATTTTAGGGCTTAGGAAAAAGTTAGGGCCAAGTTAAAAGGGACAAATGGTGCACATGATTACTTTTTTAAAAACTCTTTTGACATCAGAACTACCTAGTGCTAAAAAAACAACATACTAAAATAAACATCTGGGCCCTCTTCCTCTGGCTGTGGCTTTTTTTTTTTACTGCAGCTGTATGTAAAGTTCCTAAAACAACAAAACACTTTCTTATTAAAATAGCTTTTGTGGTTGTTGCATTCACCAAGTAGTAAAAGCACTCCAACTTTACAAAAATAATAAATTTTTATAAAAGAGAACCTTTTAGAATAGGATACTGACGTGCTTTGAAGGTGCAGGTTCCAACGTTGACATTTTTTTCCCTTCTCTTCTTAAACTTTGTTCACATTCTCAGTAGTTATTGCAGAACTTTTTTTAGCTCCTTTCTGCATCCTCCCCAAAATAGAGTTAGTCATCCATCATTAGTGATATGGCACAGCAGATCACTAAATGACATTGGGGTACAACTGTACTTGGTCTAGATCAGGTAGGCAAACTCCTAGCCAGTATTCCAGTCTGGCCTAACGCTCCCCTAGTTATTTATTGTTGGATCCGGAATTGTTGTGTTATCGCGAGTTCCCGCAATATCTTTGATATCATCGAGTTCCCGCAAAGTAACCCCAATTACTATGCCTAAAAAGCAGAAGCAACGCACAGCTACCAGTCTCCAGAAGGTTGACCTCGAACGTTGTCTTCAACCCCGAATAGACTGACGAATTATTCTTCGACCAACACGGAAACGAAACCAACAGCACTTTCAAGCGGTCGAATCTCAAGAGGCATTTTGATGCCAAGCATGCGCACACGTACGGAGACTTTCATTGACCTCTAACGTCAGCTGCCACGTGCTCATTTTCCGATGTTAGCCCATGCCAAGCGTGTGATCGCAATGTTTGGCAGCACTTAATTAATGCGAGAAGATGTTCAAGATGAAGTTTTGAAAGAACAAGCTGTGCTCTCAGCTCACTGACAATCACCTTAATGACAGGAGTTGCTGAACTCCTCATCATTAGAACCTAATATTGTATCTGTCTCTAAGAACATGCAACATCATGTTTTCCATTGATCGTACTGTATTTTTAAATAAAAAAACCTTTTCTTTGGATACCTTGTTTCTTCTGGCCTAGTGTGCCTTCTTGACCTGAAATAACCTAATAGTCCAAAAAGTTTGCCGACCCTTGCTCTAGATAAATGATCATCTCGACAAAGCATGGATATGAGGCTTTAGTCATACTCTATTACCAAACATATGTGTATTAGGTATCCTAACGTATCTGCTTGTCCTGCATCATTCACTGAATATTTAGTAAAACAAGACAGCCAATGAACAATTCTATGTTTCTACCCTGACAAGACACCTTAAGCTGTCTTATGTTTAATATTTAGTAACCCCTTAAACTTTCTCAATTGGTTTGAAGAAGTGGATTGTAGGGTCGTTCCTGGAATTTCATTGCTGTAATTTTGTTATAATGTAAATTCTTGTCTAGGGTTGAACAATAAACACAGGCTGCTTGTAACTGTCACAATAATCTTGCGGGTAATGTTGCCGTGCATACATCTGGCAGATGTGCTATCTTTCCAGCATGCCTTGTTTTAAACTATCGTTGCAGAGAAAGGATGTGTGGTGTGTTCATGCGGTGCCTGTTATCACAAGCTTCGCAGATTCCCCTCACATCCTAGCAGGTAGTGCATCTCTTAGAAATTACTGCCTTTCACACAATGTGCACAGGCTGAATCAGGAATGAATCATTCTTGTTTGGCTCAGGTGCAAAAGAACAAAAATTACTCAGGTGCAAAGGAACAAAGAAAGTCAAGAGGGTGGGCTTTCCGCTGACACACAGGCACACTCTCCCTAACTGTGTTAAGCATGGCAAATCTTACATTGTGCAAAAATCGCCCACCTGAATCTTTGCAAAAAACACGCTTTGTATGAAATGGCTATTCTATTTTGAGATTGCTAACACGCTATATTTCATTTACCAGATTAGACATACTTTCTATAATATTGGTGAGGAACCTCTTCTGCACAGAATCTTTAAAACCTAATTAAACAAGTACATTTCTGGTCAGAAATGTATAGCAGACTTACAGTATGTTTTATAAAGTTTTTTTGGGATGCTTACATTTTTATCAAGATGCAAAAAATATATTTTTGACAAACTATGTGGAAACACATGTGGATGAGAGGTGGGGCTGGTAAAGGATACCAATTGTTGTCCAGGGGGATATAGATGGACAGAGTGGAAACTGACAATGACAGAGGTTGTAGGTGTGATAGCTAAACATTGAACTTTGCTAAATTTAACTAAGCATGAACTGGCCAAAGACTGGGGAGAAAAAGAGAGTAGGGCCTGACTATTGATAAAGGATAAAGAAAAATGAGCATGAGCTTCCAGTGGACCAATGGGAGAACATTCAGAGTGGTAGCGGTGCATGGTGAGGAGCTAGGAGAGGATGATTATGGGGAATAGGCAGATGGTTGTTATACAGAAACGGAAGGGAGAAATACCACATGGAAAGGGTGAAGCTAAAGATTGCAGGGACCAATGCATATGTACAAGATATCAGATGGCATTTCATATATTCTTGGAATTTTATCTCCACCATGGTAACCAACAGAAAGTGGAGACAGTATTTGGAGACAAAATATTACAGTAATGATCTCATTGTATACAGTGAGGTGCACAAGGAAACTGAGCGAAATGAGGACTTCAAGATATAATAGCATACAAGGCATAAAGCAGGGTGTCAAACTCAAATACACAGAGGGCCAAAATTAAAAACTTAGACAAAGTCGCGGGCCAAACTTGAAGCTTGTTGAAAAAATGGAGGAAGTTTTTCCTTCTTAGATAAAAAACTTTTTGATATGGAAACAAAGAGGTTTTGCCTAACATTCAATCTGGAACATGCTTAATTATAGAGAAATAGCACCACTACTACAATTTTCTGCGTCTATAAAACAGTCCAATGCGGGGCCATGCATAGGCAGAGAGGCTGCTGGTCTATAGACATGAGTGATGCCGGGAATTGTTGTAGCTGCGCTATTTCAATGCAGCGAAGGGCAAGCTGCAATTCATATTTAGAAATTCTTTTGGGGGCCCAAAAACTTCCTTTAGGGGGCCAGAGTTTGTCACCCCTGGCATAAAGGATCAGGCAGTTTACAACAATAAAATCACCAGGCAATATTGTGAAGAGAATTTGAGGTAGACAGCAATGTGAACAGTTAGGGAAGCTACGCAGAAAATATAATGTGAGGAGCATGTGGATAGCTTTCAGGGAACATTTAGGGGGCATACGACACGCAAGAGAAGCTACTGTGGACATTGTGAGGTAGCTATGATGTAGGAGTGCAAAGAAAATATAACGCTGTTCATTTTGATGCGGGAGCAGTGAGTACACGAAGGATGTGGACAATGGGAAATGATCTGTAACATGGGGCTGAGACAGTGGGCCTGATTTATCAAAGACTATCATGGATGAACCTGAGTGATCCAGCAAACCTGAAATGGATCTAGTCCAGGATTGAAAACATTTGACAAATAGCAAATGATTTTAAGACATTTTTTCCAGGTTTGCTGGGTCACCCATGTTTACTCACAGTAGTCTATTTTATACAGTCTTGGAGAGCTTTAAGAAAGCAGTTCCAGTATGTAGCAACCCAATGGGATGACATTTTGTGGTTGGTCAATGGGTTGGATTTGATAAGTGGCAATGCACTGCTGTATGGCAAGTGAGTAAATCTCTTTTCATAGCACATAGGGTGTGCTATAAGCAGTTTCTCAGAACTGATCACCCAAATCTGGTCTCTGCATTGTGCACTGAGCAGTCACAGACAAACATGATTTGGCTTCATATGGTGAAGAAATCCCCTAGTGTGTACAGCAAGTTGCAGGCCACTTTAATAATATATGTTAATATCTTAATGTAGCAAAATATCTTTGACTATCCATGAGAATATCCTTAGTTTTACTCCAGGGGTCTATGGTAGGCAAGGCAATGTGAGCAGCTGCTGAGCTTGGTATGAAAACAGCAGATACAAACTTTGTGCTGCTTCTTTATATTTATACATATTTATTCTTTTATAGTGCCATAGCATATTTTTTCAGCAAACATGTCCTTGCATTTTTATTTGCCTATACATTCTTTTTTAGTCTGATCACGAACATTATATCATGGTAGTGCTTCTTACAAGTGATGTTGAAGAAACTAGCCAAAAGAATAGAAGTGTATTGGGTATACCTGTACATCTGATCCTGGATATAGCTCAGGTACTCTTTTCCTTGCCTGAATTTTAAAATACAGTATTTTTACTGTGTTTATTGTTGATATTTTTTTTTATGGACCACAGTGCATAGAACCCTTCATATGGGTCCCTATTGCAAGTGACCTCACAGCCTAAAATATCATCTCAATATTCAGGCAAACAACATGGACAATCAACCAGCTTGGTCTGAGCCACATTAGTGCACCTGTGTATGCTACCAAAAAAAGTGTCAATAATAATCTCCCAGAAATGCAATAAGATAATAAATGGCATACAGAAAACAATGCCAGCATACCATTTTGCAAAGCATCATTGTCCAATTGTTACTTCATGATACAAAGTTAAAGGGTTTGTTGACACATTAGGACATACAATGTTACAGGACATGTAAGAATGATTATTGTAGATGAAATCTGGTATACAGAAGTATGTGGGATATGCTTAGTTGTAGGAGACCACGCATGTCATTGTAGAAAGTGTATAATAGATAATAAATACAGTATTATTAGATACTTAATTGCTTTTAAGACAGCTCAGTTTTTGGCACTTTAAAATGTGCCATACGCCTACGTAGAAGCTTTCAACCAGCCTACTTTTTGTGACCTGTTTGTGTTATTTCAGCAACTTTGGAACATTTTTACAGTGCTGCTTATTCAGCCAAACATTATGTTTGCTTTTAATAATTCCCCTAATTGAAACGTTTTCTTATTTCTTTTAAAAATACACCTTGTTGGAATCTGAGTAGTTACATAATATATTTGGTTAATGGGCATTGTGTATTGTAAGTTGCCTATATGTAGTGTGTTTTGCCATTACTTCATCCTGCCTATAACTGGTGCCTGCTGTTTTAATGCAAACATTTCATTTTATGTGCATTCTAAACTCAAACATTCTGTCTGGTACGAGGTAAAGCTACATTACAAACTGCTTTATAAAAATCAAGACGTTGTATTGGCATAAACCTTACATTGGAACAAGCGTTCCTGATAGGAGCTTTCCCCTGATCTCCTGTATTGGTGACAACTCCTAACATTTTAAAACCTTCTACTGTCTTGGTTTTAGTACGAGCAGAGACAATCGATTCTCCCAACAAACATACAGACAGCCAAACCTAAGATAAACTTCACCCCTTCCAAACTATTTTCTTCGGCTTATAATAGAAGTTTCCATTTTAGGCACATCTATCAAGAAACCAAGAAAACTATGTTTATTAAAAGTATTCAAACAACATATAAAAATGTTCAAAACCAGTATGTCAAATGAAAAAAGTAGAGCTGAACCTGAGTTACCTAATTCTAGGAGCAACATTTATGTCTTCTGAGGGTCACATCTAGGTAATATCTAAAAAAATGTAGTACTATAGCAGACAATACTACAGAAAATGTTATAGCTTGGAATATATTTTTCAACCTGGTTATCTTTATAGCAACTGCCACATACCTTAAATAATCCAATTAAAAAACACAAAAATTATGCACTTACTTATGTATGCTAATTCTCCTCCTTCTATATATCTAGAGGAGTGGAGTAAATAAAATAACACTCTGAGTAAATAGAATTCAGGTCCATTACCATTACCTGACAAATATTAAGAACTGATTCTGCAAGAAATTTTTTAGGGTTTAATATCCCTGCTCATAATCTAATTTAACATAGAATTTATTGCACAATGGGTTTTTATATATAAAATTGGATAAGGGGATAACCCCCTGAATGCTGCACTAAAAGTGATAGCCACAATGGGTATTTGATTTACCTGGTTTGGAGATGCCCTGAATGGTTTAAGACATTGATCTATTCAAATGTTTGTTTTTTTCAATTGATTGGATGATTGCACATGCATGTGCAGTTTTAGGATTTGGTGTAACTAGGGAGAATGATTTGACTTGCTGTATTGCAAGCACTTTTTAGGCAGGAAGAATGGTGGTAAAAAAATTGAAAAGGACAATAAAAGAAAAAAAAACTTGATTCAAAGGATACCAGTGAAAACTTAGAACCCGCCATACCTATGTTTTTCCTAACAGTGCAGATATCCAATGTTATGATCCTGATTGTGTCTTTACTATCTAATACATCACTAACTTACAACAGAAATGCAGGACAGAAGCTTAGACTTTTCAGTCTTCACTGACTGCATCTGTGTTCTAGGTCAGTTACTTACTAGATAATAATATATAAAAACAAACAGTGACTGCTTCATGTTGGGGGTCTTTCCAGTACACTTTATTTGAAGGACCACTGGGAATATTAGCATGTATGTTAGAAAAGTAGTGAATTAATAAAAAGAAATTGGTTCTGCCACCAGTTAAGGGCTACCATTCTATTGAAGAAAGCATGATTCACTTCAGATTGAGTTAAAGTATATGTCTGGGCAGCCAACTGTGGCATTTGTAAGTGGCAAGATAACACTAGAGCACAAAAAACACAATGCAATTTTGTGACCTCTTCTCGGTAATAAAATATTGACAGTTTTTGCTGCAATATTTTCTTTAGCTCTTATCTGGTGGAAAAAAATGATTGTTGCAAAATTACTCTGGCAGGTTTTAATTCAATAAAAAAAAAACAAGAATATCTTTTATTTTAATTTAAACAAAATAATTACAAAAATATTTTTTTCAATTGCAAGGATTTTGATACTCAATGTAAAGATCAAGAATACAATGTTAATAATTACTTCCAACAAAATCACTGACATAGGACACAATCAGAATAAAGACTAGACATTGGGGAAAGATAAGAAATGTAATTTATTTAATATAATTTCAATATTATTACCAGTATTTATATAACACCAACATAATATACAGTGCTGTATATTAAATAGTTTGATATATCATTAATTAAGTATAATTTGATATATCAATATTATCAGTACATTGTTCCCGCCAGCCTTTTTTAGCCGGGCACACCACCCATAACCACCCAGCTATTTTTGAGTGGTTACTGAAAGTGGGGTCACAATACAGGGGCTCCCACCCACCTACAGCTTTTTCCCACCAAGCCTGAAAACAATTGTGGGAGAATACCGCAAAACATTTGTAAAATTATATTATAAATATTTTGATTTATCTCTGACGATATATGATTTCATGATATAATATTGTATCTTGCTTTTCGACATTTGGTAGATAGAAAAATGGGGAAAACATACATTTCTCCTTTTCTAGAATATTTTTTGCATCAGAATAATGGGCTGCATTTGAAGCCCCATATGTTCGTATGTTCTTTGTAGGGAACCTGTGGCCACACAGGGGGCACCACAGCCATAGATCCCTTTCAGATTTGCAGTAAATCGCAACACTACACTGCATGCCCAGCCAAGTGCCAGTTTGCTCCTATTTACTGTATAGATGTGTTTGGTAACCACTCTGAGCAAGCATTTGCATGTGATTGCATTTGTGTTGTGGCACAGTACCTGGAAGCTACATGGTGCCCCTCCGAACGTCTGGCACTGCCTCTGCGTACCAAAGGGCAACAAATACAAACTTCTTGACTAGTGGTGAAGTATTCCACTCCTGGGCACATAGCAGCAGTTTGCAATAAGCCTGGGAGCAGATAACCGTAAGGGTGAGCAGGTATGGGAGAGTCAGCAGAAGGTTGGTGCAAAAGTTTCCATAAAATATGACATCACTTTATCACAGTGTTTCTTGACCTTTTTAGCATGTGGGAATCCCTAAAAACAACTCAATTCTTTAGGGAAGCCCCACAGTAATTACTATATCCACAGCTCACAATATATTTGTGTGGTGGGTATTGGGAAAAATGCCTTGTACACTGGTGACCAGTGAGAAGAATGTCACAGATAGCTAAAAAGACCATTGGTATCACTTAAACTGAACTGCGAGTCACAGTTTTCATACAGATTTGCTCAAATAACCCCTTCCAACCTCTGGAGGAACCCTGGTTGAGAAACACAAGATGCTGTGGGCTGAGGGATTGCTGACCTCCCAATGCCTTGAGCTAATGACTTGCATTTTGTGTCAGAACTGTTGCAATTATTTGGATCGTTCTTTAAATATTTTAATTTTTTTTATTGACCCATATCTAGCTAAATAAAAATAAATTAATTAATTTGCCTTTCAAAATTGTACAAGAGCTAGACCCAGCAGTTGGCACTCATGTAAAATCAGGCTACAAATACACAATTTTCTGAAAGTTTTGATGTCCTATAGAGTATTTAGTATTAGGATTTTTCCCCTCCAGTGAAATAGCCAAGCTCATAAATATGCTAATCAAAGTGTTTGTTCCCTGCAGAGCCTGCATTGCCAGCTAGACTCAATATATAGCAAGATTTACATTCAACAGCACAGCATTCTGTGCAGCCAAGGCACCTGCATCAGCTTAGATTGGCTTGAACCCCCATTGTTGGATCTTCTATAAAGCCATATAATTCAGCACTATTACTCTTTCATCTTCGCATGAAATAGAAAAATCCATCCCTTCGAAAGCGTATGACTACTTAGTGACCTCAGACACTTATTGCACAAATGGGAAAATAATTGCCATGTCTCAATATTCCTCAAACAGAAGGAAAAGGTTGAGAAAGAAAAACAGTATGGCCTGTTTATTTTAGCAATAATTTAAGATATTATAGTGCACTAAATTTAGTCATGCTTTTTCCAGGTTTTGCCCTTCACTTGTCAATAAAAACAAATGAAATGTCATTGTGTATGTAGCACATACAAAAGCGTTGGGGCTCATTGTTCTGTCTGATCGCTATCGACCTATTGATTTATTTGGCAAGCTAAAGCATTTCTCACTGCAAAAATATTTGAACAGCAGACGGTAGTGGTAGGGATGTGGATTAAATGCCAGAGGGCCATCTATATTGAAGTGCTCTAACACATCACCAATGTAGCAATTTTACCATGGTCCTGTTAGGCCCTGGTCCAGCAGCAGTAAATCACCAGACACCAGTCGCTCAATCTAATTCCACACGTTTCATCTATAGCAAGCTCCCACTTCACCTCCGGGGACCGGTTGCATTTCCCATCACATGGTTGTAGCCAGGACAGGGGTGCGCAAGGGATGGTGTCTGGTAAAGGGCTGGCAGAGGACCAGGAGTCCACAGATAAAGCAATACCGAGATTCCAACAAAGACAAGTCCACATTACAGAGCAAGAGGTCATACACAGAAGATCAGTCCAGCAGACCAGGTACACAAGCAGTTGGGGGTCACAGGCAAAAGGTCGGTCCAGGCAGAATATACTCACAGAGTCAGAAACAGGCAAGGTCAGCTACAGTAAATCAAATGAATACCACACCAGCACCAAGTCAGCCTAGCCTAACGCTTCAACAGCCACTGGGGACTGTGAACAGAAATGCCCTAGCAGTTAATGACGCAGCACAGGATAGAGTCGGGAACTAATCTGCCTCCAGAATCCCCTTCAGCTGTGCACAGCCTCAGAGAGTGTGCAGGGGTTGCCAATAAAGTATCTCTGGCTGCACGGCTAAGGGGAAGCCAGGGCTGCTGCTCTTCCTTAGTTCTCCTTCCTGCTGCAAGTGACATTGCTGGACAGAATAAGTGTTTGATACTGTCATGGTGCACAGCACAGGATCGCCAGCCAGATAAGCACCTCCTAACAAGTCCATGCATTAATTGAAAATATATACATGTATATGTGCTAACACATAATTGGTGATGGCAACATGATTTGTCAAGTAGGCTAGGGCAGCATGGCTGCAAGTTCAGTAAATGAAGAACCAAGAGTTGGTAAATGAAGGGTAGCAGTTTAGCAATCTAGGTGCCACGAGCTGCAAAAAATTGTCCGATGGGTCAAACTGAACAGCACTGCCTTGATATATTGATGTTTTATAGTCTGTCAGTTTTATGCTTCATGTTTACCCAAATGACTGTGACTGATGTGTGCCCAGCTGAGTAGTTGGTCATGGACACCACCCCTCATACTGTTCATACTACAAGTGTGCATTGCCACCTACAGAATGCCAGAGATCGGAGATAGTAAGTGCTAAGATACTAACCAGTACTTCCTGCTATTGTAAAGTGACAGATTCTTTTTAAAGCAGAAGTTAATACCAGCCTAGAAGGACCAATTTAGAGTGTTGTTAAGGTAAATTGTATGTTACCACAACATGCGCACTACAGTGTGGTGCCACTTCTGTTGCCATGCATTGTGTTACAAAATGTGTTCCTTGTCTGATTTTTGGTTCATTAAGATGCACTATTAAATAAACAGTCTTAATGCACGATACCCCAGGTTGTGTTAACTCATTTGGTCCTAAACAGCACATAATGGGAAGGGGACCTATTACTTTTTATTCTATCTATATTTTTATATGTCATTTATATAACCCTATCAGATACAATGGGCTTTCCCCAATATATTTATTTGGAAGAATTACTATTTATCTGAAATTCCTCTTGGGTCAATCAGATGGTCATTATTTTAAAAGCAAATCGTGTTCACTGGAGTTCCCTTTTAATTACACATCTCTCTGTGAATCGACATTGTTTAGCTGGCAGCAAATCTGCACCAAATTTTCTCCTTTGATCCTTTCCAAAGATTGTCTGTGCCAACCACCTCTTTATCAAGCCAAAGCACAAAAAGACCAGATAAGAGAAATGTCTGATCTGAATCTATTAATAAGTAAATTATGCTAATCACTCAGAGAAGCTTACCTTAGGAGGAGCTGACCTGGAAACTAATTAGCAAAATTACTAATTACAGGACCGTAAAAGCATGAAAAGAATGGTTTGCAGGAGATGTTTGTGCAGGAAAATAGATTTATAATGAAACAAATCTAAATGTTTGTTTATTAATCCTAGCCAGGAAAACTGGAAAAGCTGGATGGTTTGGGGGTAGGGGGTTTGTATGAAGTATACACTGTTGGATTTAAGGGAATCGATGGGTATTTTATTTGGTGCCAATGATACAAAAGATGATATTTCGTTTGTTGGGGCACAATGTAGCATAAATATTTTTTTTTAATTTTCAGCCTCTTTAGACAACTTTATGTGACATTTGTTAGACTTGCACAAAAATAAAGCCATCCTCTCCAATGCCGGTAACGATGTGTGAATGTGGAGGTGCGCACACATTTTTCTTGTTGGTGTGCTGTGCAGATGGGTACCTCAGGGTACATATGTTTACCCTCAAACTTTAACAAATGGCAGATCACTGTGACAGTATATCAGCTGCAGGGTTCCTGTTTCTGAGTTTAGTTCTATATTCGAGGGTGTGCTTTTTCCTGGGATTGTTTATTGTCGATCTTGCCTGATCTGATTTCTCCAGCCATGGATTTTCTGCAATTGATTACGCTTTTTAATAATCAGCTACCTGGCCCTGCCTTTAGATTTTCTTACTTTGCTTTTATTCTTTTTTTTCATCTTATACCAAATCCACTTCATTGGTGTTAATTTCCAGCTAGAGTTTGAGAACTCTATGTCTGACTCTAGCACTACATTTGTCTGGCTATGTCCTTCTTCTTTATTGATTGATGATTTATTTATTTATTGGGAAAACTATATTGTTCAGATGACAATCTGGGCAAACATGGTCAAAAAGCAAATCTGTATAGTGAAAATGCTGTCGCTTTTCATCAGGCTCTAATTTGCTTAGGCCACCTGTCTGCATCTTGCATCTGATAAAAAATGAGCCCATCAGTGGCCAAAATTATTACAAAGGTCTAACTATCAATTAAAGCTTGTCATACTCAGGTGGATCTCCAGTCACATTCAATGAAGGATCCATGAGCTGTTGTTACACTTGCCAGCAACACTTAATCATATTACAACTGATTGTCCTCTGTTGTTATTGAACAGACTGTATGTGACTACTTTTATGACATGTCATTTAAAACGTGTGGTCTAGGGTGAATGTGAAACATCATTTTCTGTAGAATACAAGAATGGAAATCTGACTCAAGTGGAAAGCACAGAAAGGGAGATTTTTAGTCATGAGACCTAAGGCACATGCCTGTATTACTTCATTCTTCAAGTGATTCTCTAAAGATAGAGATATGGGAGCCCTGACCTGGAACAGCCATGTAGCACAGAAGTTCAGGCTTTTCAAATTTCATCCCAGATCAGGGCAATAGTTCTGGAGCCTCCATCTTTGAAAGCCATGTCTCCAACAGGAGTTCCCATATTTCTTTCTATACGTACAGTTCTACTTTAGGGCTAGATTTGCACTAATAACATATGCTATGCACATTGTGTGCAGCAGTGATATTCATTTTGAATACCACCTCAACACACCTATTATACCTAATTACACCTAATTGTAGAGCACAACAACACAAAGTAATGTACTACCATCGTGGCATGCTACATTGCTAAAAATGGTGTGTGGACCATATGGTGTGTTTTGCTTCCTTGGTCACCATACCTGGTCTGTTTCTCACTTTCCAGTAATGGCTAGTTAGGGCACCACTAATCCATCTGGGTAGTTATGGTCTGCAAGAGGAGGAAGGTTATCGATAGAAATCACACTGGACCTGTTTTCCTAAAGTAAGGAGGAGCCATCATTGAAAAGCCATTGAAAAAACATTGAAAAAGGTGACCCAACAAACCTGGAATGGATTTCTTAAAAAAAAAACTTTTAAATTTGTTTTCTGTGATCTATGTGATCTAGCAAAAGTATTTTGTAATACATCACAGTTTACACGTCAGGTCCTTCACATGACCATAAACACATAATTTCGATTTCACTGAACTTTTTAGTATTTCTTTGATTATTTGATTTGACCTAATCCAGGATTGAAACATTTGACACCCTAAAGCAACCTATTTTTTAGTAGTGTTTATTGAAGCATTTTATAGTGCTGTTTTCCAATGTTTGCTGGATTACATAGATTCTCCCATGATGGTTTATCTTCCCAGTGTTGAGTACTTTAGTAATTCAGGCCTATTGCCTAAGGGTAGGTTTAGACCTGCAGTGCAATCAAGCGATTCCGTATGGTTGCCAGCCACTTACACTATTGGGGTACTTTCTGTATTACTGAACTGCTTCTTTTGCCCCCATTGGTTCTCTGTAGAGCTGCCCATTGGGTAGAGGCTGCTTGTTGTGTCTTCCCAAAGGCAGGGGTTGACTGGCTCATGGGAAAGTAGTAACTACGTCTCAACCTCATGGCCAGTCTGAACATAGCCTAGGACTCAGTGTTTATTTTTCAATGTTGAAGATCTGTGTTACAGGTTGTTGGAATTGGTGGGAGACTCCAGAAGCGCCTCTTATCTCAACATTCCTCCTATTGCAGAGTCAAATTTCTCTTTAATAGGGATTGAAAGATCAAGAAAGAAAACAGAAGATATTTTACTGTAACATATGAAAACATTAGACCTCTGGCCACACCAGAACGTCTCCAGTGATTTTTACAATTTATGTTTATGCTAGTTAAGCTTTTTTCCTTAGATTTTTACTTAGCATTCCAGTTTATAGACGTTTAATTGCAGAAGGATTCTGACATAACACGGGTCAAAACATTCTTTGGATTTTTGAAGTCAGGAAGAGACATCGCCATCTGTTCTTTGCTTGCTAGTAAAGCATGCTGGGAATTCACTTGTGGGGGATGTTTTCTTTCTATAAATCCCTTAACTCAACTTGGAGGAGGTCAACCTGTTATGGAACTCTAATACAGCCTCTGTCTTCTGAAGGGATAGTGATATTTATTTCAAATGTAGGTACAGCATATATACCCACAGATATATATTCTTTGTTCCACAATAAACATTTGATACTGGGTGCACCAATGAGAAAGGAATTCCAGAGCACTGTGGCTTTTCTATATAGAGAAGATGGTACAAGTTATTTTCTTTGAATGCTCTGAAGGAACTGAAAGTGGGGAATTGATAAGTGTGTGAGCATATAATCTTTACCTATTGAGTTCTGTAAAACGTCAAACATTTTACAACAGGACAGTAAGAAATACTGGAAAAGGGGATTAAAACTCCATGTGCTGGCTGAAAACAAAACTACTAAATATAATGGAATATTTCATATTGCCTTAAGCAAACAAGAAATATACACTAACATAATTGCAATCCAGACATAAATAAATTAAGAACATAAATACAAATTTATCTTCCCCTTAAAAAAAGAAAAATAGGACAAATGTTTTAACAGAAATGTTTAAACGCTACTGTTAATTAAACTATAGTTTAATTTCTTTGGGCTGCAGGGAGTCTCTAGTAGTAAGTTTTGTAAATCTTCAAATAAGCAGGGTGACATTTAATACCAGCGGTTACATATCTGTATGAGTGTAACAGAAGTGTGTTATATTCTTGTGTAAGCGGGGTGTCATAAAGGTATAATGTGTAGGCTGTCTTTATGTCAAGAATGCTTTGTCTTGGGTTGTTTAGTAATACAGTATAGCCAATACATACAACGTTTTGTAAACCACAGCAACCAATGTTTAAATAAAATCTGTAATTAGTCCTTTGTATAAAGGCTGTCATTGTCTGACTCACAAACTGCAGGCTAATTTCAGGGCAGTAATGCAACTGTTCAGTATATGGTAATTGCCTTGGAACTAGTATGCATCTACCAAGTCAGGCAAAGGCATCTTCCATAAAAGAAAATAGAAACATTAATGGTTACTTGTTTCTATTTTCTGACCCTAACAACAGAAAAAAAATGTATAAAACATTATGCATTATTATGAAATCTATTTTTATGCATATCACTGCTCTTTGAATTTTTCCACAAAAAAAACATTTAACCCTGATTCAATGATATTATATATTGTGTTAAATTGTGCTAGAAAATGTGGGTGCTAGTAAATAAGTAAAACACTTTTTTTAATAGATTTTGTATCTTTGCAATTACTGAATCTCACTGAGGTTTTCAAATCCTAATACTTCACTGTGCTAAACATCCTACTATCTTGGAATAGTACATTTTAAAATCTGACTTGAATGCCCCTTTAAGTACCAGCTTATGTTTATCATAATCATTTTATTTTAGTTTTATCATTTTCTCTCTTATTATTTAATATGCTGTCAGTGTTATTGTCCTCTACTTTAAATTCAATGTGGGATTTACATTTTTTACCTGCACAGATGACATTAGTTCATTTTTGTCCTATCATGGGTTGACATTTTAAAACCTTGATAAAGGTATGATGGATAAGGATTTAATCTGTGTTTATTGTATCACTCATACAAATCAAAGTTTACAAAGAAAGAAATACGTTATCTTCTCTACTGCACATTGCTTTCTTTATGTGTAAGTAGCTTGTGAAATGCCATGCACATCAGGAAACTTGACTATTAATTTATTTAGCTGACCCAGATAGAATCCCATGTGTTAATGTTTATGTATATATAATGGGATTTTTTTATCATTCAATTAAAGATCAGTTGATAGGATGTTTTGTTGACAGGTTTTATAGGTTTCATCTTGGAAGTATTATTTGGTATATTTCTGTAGATGTCTTTCTGTTGAACCTTACATTTTTTTGCTAAAATGCCCTAATGCTTGTGCATGGCATCACCATTTGGGTGGGGGCTTGTGTCCGGAAGTTGTGGACAATGTAACATGTTGGGGTGGGCACCAGGTGGCTCTGATGATATTTGTATTTGGTTTATGTGGGGATAGGATCATGTATTGTTACATATTCAATATATTGTTTAAATACACCTTGCATGTTTCCTGTGTTTTATATTCAGACTTTAGGAACATAAAATCCCAGAATAGAACATTTAGACAAAAACCATATAAGGAAGCATAACACATTACTCCAGTTGAATCATACAACAGTCTCACCAAGTATCGGGAACATATAATTACACAGAATTTAGAACAATGTCAGGAGACATTTAGCAGCCTAACAAATTCTCATACTGATCTATGGGAAAATAGTATGTATAAACCACAAGGCTCTTAAGTAGGTATTGGGGTATTTCCTATCATACACCAAATAGTTCTTATGATTATGTCATCTTGTGTATGTGATCTTAAAGGTTCATGCGGCTGGACATCTGGGAATTATTCAAGGTCCATCCGCTTCAAAGTCCATTTAGTCTAGCTCAAGTAGGACTTTTCTGACTGTATAGTTTCCATAAATGTACCTTAACATCATGCTTGCTTTATGCACTTCTGTAAGCGAATATAATTATCTAGCGTGCTGCCTGTATGGTTCTTCATTAGTTTAACCGAGGGTTAGGGCAGTCTTAGTTAGCCTGCACCAAATGGGCCCCGGAGTTGGCAGATCTGTTGCACTTCTCAGATGTCGGTTTCAATGAAGCTGTAGAGATGATAGGACTTCCTTTGCTGTAACATGTGTATGGGGATCCTGGTTATTCTGCTTAGGGTAGCAACAAGACCAATATTGTAGGTTCTTTAAAAAGATTTTCTTGGCAGTTTTGATTATTTGGCAGAGGCTTTGCTTTATGCTCAGCCTGATGTCTTTCCAATAGATTGTAAACCTAGTATAAATAGGTTTCTATTCTAGGCCTGTTCTAAGGTATTAAATTTAAAGACAGGGCAGCACGGTGGCTCAGAGGTTAGCACTCTGGCCTTTGTAGTGCTAGCTCCCTGGTTGATACCTTGTCCAAGACACTATCTGCATGGAGTTTGTATGTTCTCCCTGTGTTTGCGTGGGTTTCCTTGGAGTACTCTGGGTTTCCTCCCACATTCCAAAAACACACAGTTACCCACCACAAATTGACCCTAGACTGTATTAAAGACATATGACTATGGTAGGGACATTAGATTGTGAGCCTCTTGATGGACAGCTAGTGACGTGACTATGGACTGTGATAAATGCTGCATTATATGTCAGCGCTACATAAATACTGTATAATAATGAAGACATGAAGACAAGTCAGGCAACTCATATTTCCGGGAAAAAATAGGCAATGCTAACCTACCTATTTCTTTAAATATAACTTTAAAGGTGAGCTGAAGCACAGTATTCTCAGCCTTGGTTTTTAGTTTCCAGCATTATTAGCCCAAAACCTTGCTTCAGTCCATCCCTCTCCTAGAATAACTTGTGCTTTTATTGCCAGTAACAATAAAACCTATAACTGCTGTCACTTGTCTGATAACTGAGCACGCTTCTCATTCATAGGCTGAAAGTGGAGTAAAGGCTCAATCACAATGCTACATATCTGTGACTCAATACTTTTGTATTGTATTAATTTGTAACTCCAAGATAAAGTGGATGGAAGCAAAATGTTTTTATATAGTGCAAATGGATCACCAACATTTTCCATCAATTCTTACACCGGACAAATAGTGTCTCTTTCTGATCACCCTTCAACAAACTAGGAGAACCTGTGTGCTGTTTCTTTGATTGGAAGCTTTGTCCCACGTATTTACAATGCACATATTATTTTCTAAAAAAGGATTGTCATCTGGGCTATATGGGCTATCTTCTGAGTGGCCGGTGGAGGTATCTATTGAGGAGAGCAGGAAGAGGAACCAAGTGTAGATAAAAGAATGATTCATGAGGCACAATAAAGGGTAATGAGAAATAGGGGCTGCCATTGGTGAAAGAGGAAGAATGTGTCAGGAAGTGGGAATATCTGAGGAATGGGAGTTCACAGAGACAAAGTAAAGGTATTTGTATGTTTTTCCCTGAAGCATTATTATCTACAAACCTTTACTTTGTCTCTATGAAGTCTTATTCCTCAGATGTTCCCATTTCCTGCATGTATACTGGCATCAAGTCTACTAGCAAGAAGAGGGAATATCCGAGGAATGGGACTTTGCAGAGCCAAAATAAGGGTATTTTTATATTTTACCCTGAAGCATGATTATGTACATACTTTAATTGTCCCTGTAAAGTCCTAATCCTCAGATCTTCTCAACTCCTGCATGTAGAATGGCATCAAGTCTTTCAGCAAGAAGAGGCAATATCTGAGGAATGGGACTTCACAGAGACACTAACTTTCAGATATTCTCATGTCCTCGATGTAGACTTATATAAAGTCTGCAAGCAAAAAGGGAGGAATATCTGAGGAATGGTTCTTCGTAGAGGCAAAGTAAAGAGGTATGTAGATAATCATGTTTTATAAAAGAACATAGAAATACCTTTTATTAAAAAAAGACATCTGAAGTTCAGGTATACTTTTAACTTTGCTTTAATTAATCAACTAATATACTTTTTTTAAAAGATCAAAACCATTTAAATAGTTGATTAGAAGCGGATTCGATCACATGTTATAGTACTTAAAAAGGTGTTCAATTAGGGTATTATGGGAATAGGTAAGGATATGAAAAGTTGAGAATGTCTATAAGTGTGTGGATAGTAAAATAAGAAAGGATGGGATTACAAAGATGGAATAATTTCCTGTCTAAAACACATAAGTTTATGGATGTTTTTTTTCATTCCTTTGATCCTCAACTTTTCATTTTATTGCTGCGTGCTTGAGAATTCATGTCTGAAAGTGGGTTAAAGATCCTAATTAGAGAAAGATGAATGCTATACTGTATATTTAAATGAGAAATGTCTGCTACTCTACTTTTCTTGATGATCCCATTAAAGGTTTAAAGGTGAGGCAGGAATATCCCGTCTTCTCATTAGTATTTAGCATGCTGTTTTAATTTTCATTTCATGTTAGAGAATCTATCAAAACGCTTTTAATCTTTCTAGCTGTAAAATAGTTTAGAGCTTTAGAAAATGTCACAGAATGTAAAAATGTATTGACAGGTGAGCCATCTTCATTAGATATTGTTCTGTTTGTGGTTACTGGCTGTCTTTTAAAAAAAGGTATTTTATTTAGATGTTTCACATTTTTACAATATCCTTCTACACCTTTCAGATTGTCATCAAACAACAGAACCACTAGTAAAAAGACCAGCATGGTAACGGAGTAACACTATTTGTTTTATTACAAACTTAGCATTCTGCTCTATTGCATTTTCCTTTTATTCAGAAATGGACAGATATATAGTGTTTCTGTCTATTTTGTACACAGGGCAGGGGACGGGATTTTTACTTGTCCCTTCCCAATCCTGTGACTGAACTGTAAGGAGAAGCAGTTATTAGTTTATCTGTTTGTTCCTGCTCTCCTTTCAACATGCTCCATTTTAGCACACAAGCAAGGCAGCACAGCTTAAAGTCTGGTGTTCAGAATGGTTTCTGGTTGGTTTCTATGGACTGCACTTGGTTCTTACACTGTTTATTAAAGAAGTCTGTTAGCCTTTAAATAGTATAAAGTCACTGGCGCAAATTGGCACATCAGTTTTTTTAGTTAACAAACTTAGCAATAAAGCTAACAGTTATTATTATTATTGTTAAAATTAATAAACAGGATTTATATAGTTCCAACATATTACGCAGCGCTGTACATCAAATAGTTCACATTCTGTACTGTAGCCATTAATGAGAGCTCTACTCATCACCCAGTTCCCTGACAAGTATGGAGGGTGCTTTAACCATGTCGAGCCATAGATCACATTTAAGTGAACACTAAATGCAAAGAGGATGTCTGTACATCTGCAGTTTGACCAGCTATTAGACATCTCCATATTACGTATGCCACGTTGCACATATTCAACTTATTGTTATTCATCTTCTCAACAGCCTCTTATCTTGCCAACTCCTAGGATACAGCCTCTTAAGTGGCCATCAGTGCCAGCAGCAAGGGATAGTGCTGGGCTCCCAAACAGCAGAAAAGCCTTCTCTCATCAGCATGTTCAGTGCTTAATGTGTAACTTTAGTCAAATATAGATGTTCAAATATTTTTATATTATTAACAGGCAACAAACGACCTTTAAAACACTGATCTATGTAGGTGCAGGCACTGTGGATCAGTTTATCCTCAATATCACAGTGACAGCAAGGAAACATTTACTGCTTGAATATTTTAAAACAGTATTGCCTATATCCTGGCCACAGTTAAATTATGGGTGGACTGCGATCCAAGATTGCTGAATCTGGCCTATTTTACCTTGCTGTTAACCATTTTGTGACAGGTTGCCTTACAAATAAATAGTAAAAGTATAAAAGATGGGAGGAGAAAGGTTGGCGACGACGTGGTTGATTTTAACTTTTTTAAGGTGCAACACCCTTTTTTTTTTTTAAAAAAAAAGAGTGCAGCACGGCCCCCTAATTTACAGATGCGCAGTGAGATCTGCAAAATTTTTTTTCATCCTACGTCATCCGATTTCACATCTGGGTCAGGTGACGTAGGATTAAGAACCCGGAAGAGTAGACGAAGATGGTGGCACCCAGACCGCTGTTTCTGGGACGTATGCCGAGGCGACGCGGGACCATATGGCGGAGTGATTTCACTGACCTGCGGGATTTAAGGTAAGTGTGTTTTTGTTTTTTATTTTTTAATATAGTTCCTCTTTAAACATATCATGTAATTATATTATTAGGTATGGATACTCTTATAAACCTACTTGGTTTGACTTTTATAATACTTGTTTTTAAAGGTCCCAGGTTTAAAATGTTCATATAATAATGTAAAAACTTCAGAACATGCTGTGTCACCCATCCATCTAAACTTTTCTAATATACTTTTCTCTAGGAATGACCTCTCTTTTCCAAATAAAAGTCTTTGGGGACTGAAAATATAACATTTATTTTATTTTCCAAACTTTTCCTGTTTAGCATTTAGTTTTCATCTGTTTTAAGTGGTGTGCTTTATATACAATGTCCCAAATATGCTTTGGTTGACTAACCACAAGTAATTGTTGTTTCATTGTATTTGCTGTTGGACCAGTGTGTTTGTTTTGAACAGAATGTTAATGTTACATTTTGTTCTGTAAAGGAGCGCACCCCAGTATTCTGTAAATCTAGTGACAAATACTCAGGACTCCTTTTTTATTTTGCAGTGAATATATTGGTGGTCTCTCCAGTTATCAGTTACACTACCAGCCTCCCATATTATAATGTTGCTACATTTTTTTTTAATTTTTGAGTTTAGACCAATGATTATTTAAAATATTTAAGAGTCTAATTATAAAACAAGGAATCTGACATTCCCTCCCTGGTGGGAGTCAATTACTGCCATTGAAATACATAGACGTTGAATATTCCCACAAAGGATTTCTTGAGGGAATGTTACATAAATTACATTACTTAAAAGCAATTGATTACAATTTTCATATAACAAGAGCCACTGGTTAGAAACAGGTTGGATGAAAATCAAGGGAGGTAAATTGTGTCTTTCTTAACAAAAGAATGAAGCTGAATTGTGAATGGTATTTGATCAAATTCTTGTTCCTTCATCCTTACGTTGTTGATCGCGAACAAATATGTGTTTATATTAAAAGTGAACCGGTAACCTAAGATCTGGGTGTTTCCAGCGAATGCAAGGGCGTGCTACACAAAATGACGCGATCATACCACTTAGGGAAAGGGTGTAGAAGTGAAATACAAGTATTCTGAGAATTTGATGGAAATAAAATAAAGTCTAAAAATTGGATTGGGAATTATAAGGAAATTTTATTTATGTGAAATGTAAGAAAGGATTTACAGCATGTACATTTCAAGCAGTGCATTTTCATGTCATTGTTATACCAGCTACTGAACTAGGTACCATACCTCTATGTTTTGTATAGAGAATCCTATGTTAGAAACATTGATTATTGCTAGGAAATAGGAAAGGAGCCTTTGGCTCTACATTTAAGGCTAAAGATGGGATGGTCCTAGGCTAACACCAGGACACACAAGTCAGGTTTATAGGCCAGCATAGAAGTCTACATAGGTTTGGATGAGAGGGCTGGATGAATCAAAATTCCTATTCTTTGCTGCTTCCCTTGCTCTGACTGCCAATAATGTAAGTTAGTGGGATGAGTTCTCCCTGCTATTGGTGGTCAGAAAATGGGGATGGCAACAATCAGGCAAAGAACAGGGCTGGTAGTGACACTTGCATGGTAGTGATCTGGTAAATGATCAATATCTATGAGATTTTATTTGTTTACCTGGCCATGCACCTTTCAACCAGTATATGGCCAACAATAAACAAAATACACAAAAGTAAAAGTGGGAAATTTTAAAAAGGCACAGTTTTCTCTTTGCAGAAGGGACAAATCAATGTTCCTTTTGCCTGGTCACAAACTTTTAGTTAAACTGCACTGCAACTGCAGGTTATGCCAGGTGTGAAGGACTAAATGAACTCCCGCATGCATGCCATCCTATCATCAATCACCTTGATTATCAATCTTCAAGGCATAATTCACTTAGTTTTGTAAAGGAGATGCAGATTTAGCCATCCAACCATATCAACTATACCATTTACCAAGTGGATTCCCTTTCAAGGAGATAATTCACTTTGCTTAGTGAACAGCCTATCGTTCTTTAGTAAATCAACCCCACTGCAGGAAACTGTGACAAAAAGTTCAAACAATGAAATCCAGGCAGTTTTGTAGCAAATATAATTACAAGCTTGTTTCAGCTGCTTGTTTTGGAGAGGACAGAATCTTAGGCTTAGTCTACACAGCCCTAGAAGAGCTGTAGTATGTTCCAGATACAGAACATGTCAGAGCTCCTCTAGGGCTGCGGGAGTAATCAGAAAAGTGGAGCGTTCAGCAAAGCAGAGCTCCGGTGACTGCTCTGCTCCCTGATTGGCTGAGAAACGTAAAACCTCAGCCAATCACAGAGCACTAGAGGTGAATGGAGAACCTTGTCCTCATTTAACCCCTAGTGCCCTGCGATCCCTCACTGTCAGGAGGAGTCCCAGGGCTGTGCTCATGTCAGGATTGCAGCCCTGGAAATCATCCTGTCATTGGGATAACCTGTAAAAAAAAAAAGTTTAGTTACACAAACACACACACATTTAATAAAATAACATTAAAGCCTCGTCCAATTTTTTTACACATATTTTAACCCTTTCAGAGAATGAGTAAGGGGTTTTATGTACCCCTGTACTCATTCCCTGAAAGGGTTAAAAGTAAAACTTTTATAACCACTTATGTAAAATCGCGGTAAAACGCATCATCAGCGTTTATAAAAGTTTTTAGCGTTTTAAAGTTAAGCTTTAAAACGCTTGTAAAAGTGCATAAAAACGCATATAAACGTGGTAGGAATGTTTATGTGCGTTTTTAAAACCGTTCATGTAGACCCAGCCTTACCCAGACAAAAACATTCTTTGCAGGTGATACATCACATTGGAAGTCACTGTTAGAATTAGCCGACCAGCATTTTGCTTTTACCACCAAGATCAACAGCAAGATTCCACATGCACTCTTTGAATGATCGGATAGTGGTGTTGTAATGACATTGGCAAAAAATGGGAAGTTTGCCATCAGAATGTTTTATTTATCACATAAGCAATGTTTTGCCTGATCAAGAAGTTCCATCAGTGGCCCTAAAACATTGCATATACGTGATCATACTGATCAAAAACAAAATGCCTGTATTTAGTAATGCATACTGATGCAGAAAATACAAATAAATTAATATGGTAAATCTTGTAATAAATGCAGACAAACACAACTATCAACATTTGTGGAAACAGATCAAATGGATACTTTCTATAAAAATAAATAGTAATCTATGTTATGAGATTTTAAAGAATCAGTAACATCTCAGTAAATCACAAGAGAAAAAATAAATATAAAAAGGCAAGAAATTGTTTTTTGGGTCAGCAGTGTCATTGAATTTGCTAAAACATTTTATGGAAATCATTTTCAGCTGGAAGGAAATGCTGTTTCCAGTGTCATTTCTGCTTGTTCGAGAAAATACTGAAAGCGTGTGCTGGAGCATGCAGAGCCTGAACCAGCAGTGATTATTTTAACAGTTTCACTGATTTTCAACTATGGCAAATTACAATGTTCCCAATTGAAATTACTCTCCCTCCCGCCTTTCTTCTCTCCTCTCCTGCTTCACGCTGTATCTGATGAGTACTCAGTCTGAATGACACGTACTAACAGCCAGCACTATGAACCCTTGCAGAGCCTTAGCTGGATGTCAGCAAGAGTCTGGCCATTGTAAGAAGGACTACGGTGATATTGTATTGGTATTTTAATGCAATATCCTGCATACATGCCCAGTACTACATGCTTTCAGATACACTGAGAAGAGATTGCTATCAGGATTATTTGGGGAAAATTTAGGAAATGTTCTATTTGTTTACCAGGTCACGAATATATATTGAAGCAGTACAATAAATGAAAAAAGATCTAAACAAGGACAATGCCATACCACAAGTCGTGTCCCTTTTTATGAAAAGCGTGGAGAACAAAAACATGTTCTTCACATTTAGATGATTTCTTTTGATGGCTACTTATATATAGCCATGTTTATGAAAGCGTGAACAGATTTTGTTCCCTAGTAATAGGGTTTTTAAAAGTAGAGAGTAGGGATACTGTAATGTCTCCTAAGTGGCAATCAAAACTTCTCTATTTTTTTTTAAATAGTGCCCAACTTCAAAAGGGGTGTATTTGAAAAACACAAAACCCCATTGTGGCCTATTGCATTCTCTACTTTCCAAGTGGCAAAGGCTACTTGGCAATTAATAGAGTGGTCATCAGACTAATTGTTACTTTATAATCATGACCAATGGGAAATGTATATTAAAGTGGTGTCAGTGATCAGGCTAAAAAGTGTAAATCTCTTCAGCTGATTGCCACTCTTTTAAACTGAAAAATAGGCTCCATATTGGTTAACCCCGCTGGGGGACACCCTCTACGAAATATGGCTCTCTTCATGGACAAAGGCTATCTTCATTGACAATGCTTAGCCCCAGAGGAGATATAATGGACATATGATCCGGGAGCCTATAAACCATTAGCATGGTTGGCCTTATGCGCCACTCATTTTGAACAGCATGGACAATAGCCTTGGCTGATCATTTACTACTGTTTAGATTGTTTATATGTTTTTTGTTTTTCTTACGTACTGCCTTGATAAAAAAAAGAGGGGGCCCATAATAGGCCCCATATTATGACATATAGCATTTTAATATTTTATTTTAATTCGGAACCAAGTTTATAAAAAAACTGGCAAGTTATACAATTCAAAAAGATAACTAGCACAAAACATATAAAATCATTTGTATCCCACTGAATTAATTTCTTCCTCTGCACTGCCTTTACTGAGCAAGTTACATTTTTTCGTCTAAATCAGTTGATAAGTGCCCTAGTTTTTATGAAACTTTTGTTCAGTTTATTGTTTTATCAGACCAAATGTCGAATCAATTTAAAATGTTGCATAGTGTATTGCTAATCTAACATTTCATTTGAAGTTTTGTAACTCTCAGCTATCGGTACATCTATACCCATCCCAAGCTACTTGGTATACGATGGTGCTGAGAAGTTCCTGGCTTTACCCAGAAAGAAGAGAGCCAGAGTTATGAAATAACACATTGGTACATTAGTACAATGCACTTGGTACAGTGTAGTTGCAGCTTTTCTAGACCGTTCAAATAAAAGTCCTTTGGTTGGGGTGCAAACCAGTTCTCAGCAGCATCTTTGACGTCAGAAATGTCCTCAAAACTTTGCCCCTTCAGATGTTTTGTCAACTTTGGGAACAGATAATAGTCCGAAGGGTCCAGGTCAGGTGAGTAGGGGGGATGGTGGACCAATTGGAAACCCAGGGTGTTCAATTTGGCAGCCACAACTTTGGACGTTTGTGCAGGTGCATTGTCCTGCAAAAAAAGGATCCCTTTGGTCAACTTTCCACAGCGTTTTGTCTTTATTGCCCCCTTTAGCTGGTCCAGGAGGTTAGCATAATACTGTCTGGTGATACTAGAGCCCTGAGGTAGGTAGTCCACCAACAGAATACCGTCTTTGTCCTAGAAAACGGACGCCATGACTTTTTTGGCCGATTTCTGGGTTTGGAACTTCTTCAGCCATAGGGACCCGCTGTGGGGCCATTCTTTCGACTTTTCTCTGGTTTCAGGATCATAGATGTGGAGTCAGGTTTCATCCTCAGTCACTAACCTAGCCAAAAAGTCTTGTGCAGCTTCAAAATGGGCCAAAACAGCTTTGGATGCTTCAACTCGTTCCTTCTTCTGATCACTGTTCAAACATTTCAGCAACCGCTTTGCTGAAAGCTTACGCATGTCTAGGATAGTGGTGATAACAAACCCAACACACTCCCGTGAGATGTCAAGTATTTGGGCTACCTTTTTTGTGTGTTTGTGCCTGGAGAAACAAAAACTTCATGACGGCCCGTAACTCCAATGACAAGAAACTTGCTTGTGCCTCTGCCATCACAGCTTCTCATTAAAAGAAAAAACAGTTTTGAGAATCGCAAAGACCCGATATTTGCACAGTTACATACTAAGATATTGGTGTCATATACCCACACATTGATTTTTCTATTTCATCTGGAAGGGGGCAAATCCAGGAACTTCTCAGCACCCCCTCGTAATCTATTGGTAGCAACTAACAGATGTTACACTTGTGTATACAAGGACCATTCAGTATCAACAGGTGTTATATTCAATGAAAGAAAAATCCAAATGTATCAGCAACCATCAACATATCAACAAAATAATTCAATATTACCTTGTAATGTTGAACAGTTGGAAGTGATGGGTAGAGGTCACTAAATGAGTGCATGACAGCTTTTGCTGTTGTTCCCACTGTACCTAATAATAGTTTTCTTTAGAAAGGAAGTCACAGATTACTATGCATTAGTTAAGTTAAAAAAAATATACCAGTGGTTGAAAGAACCAAATAATTTTCTAGCATCAATAAAAGGTCCTCTGTGCTCCATCCATTATTGTTCAGTAATCCAATATGGATATGTTGTACATTCACATGAAGTTATTAAAGTAGACATAAACTGAAAAAAGTCACCAGGAGGTAAGGCTCATTGACAAAAGAGATATGCAATACCTATTTTGTCAAATAAATATTAGTCCTGGCTACAAGTGGCTTTATGTTTAAGGTCTATTGCATGGCACATGTGCCAGCAGTAAATTTTTTATCTAGTTCTCCTACTGTGTGATACTTTCCCCACCTCCTAGATTGTAAGCTCTTTGGGGCAGGGTCATCTCCTCCTCCTGTGTCACTGTCTGTATCTGTCTGTCATTTGCATCCCCTATTTATTGTACAGCGCTCCCTAATATGTTGGCGCTATATAAATCCTGTTTATTATTATTAATAATAATAATTAAATATAATATTAATAATAAAGATGGTGGCTTATTAGGACACAGTGATGACAGTCATTGCTGTATGGCGTCTGCACATAGGTAAATCTGTGTCATATTTGTCAAGTATACTGTGCATACTTGATGATTATGGCAGAAGCTTACCACCCACAAATGAGTAAAAAAAAAAAAAAGTGCCACTAAGTACACAATTCTGTTTGTATAGTGCATTATTTATTAACTAGAGTTTTCCATGTATACTTGCAGAGCCATGGATGTTTATGTTACATTACAAGTAAGTCATGGACATTAAATGCCTGATTTATTAATGATAGACTGTTATAAGAGATCCTGGTAATCCAGTAAGCCTAAAATAGATTTCTTAAAAAATAAATAAAAATAATTTGTTATTAGTTGACATGTTTTTACTTCTTGACATTATCCATTCCAGGTTTACTGGATCACCCAGGTTCTCCCATTGGAGTCTATCTTCTCCAGTCTTTGAGAGCTTTGATAAATCAGGCCCTATGTATCTGGTGAGCTGTTTCTTAAGGAAGCATATAAATATCAGCTGCAAATGGGATCAGGATCCTTATCCAACCTAACCGTATGATAAAAATATCAAAGCTTCTAATTACTTGCTATTGGCATTTGTCTTTGTATAGTCATTTTTTAATTTGTAGAAGCAGTAGCATTGACCACTTGTAAATGTTGATGTTATACCAACCTGAACCTTGTTGTGGTCATCCATGATGATCAAACAAAGCACTGGGGTGCAAGATAACATCCTCAAGAAAAAAATATATCATTATAGTTGTATAAACAGACCAGGAAGCTTATATTTTATCAAGAGAACATTTGATGAGCTGATCTCATAATCTCATAAACCATTATCCCTTAACTTGATTACTGTATGCTGTCTGGAACAACTAACTGCTGTTATATCTCATTTCTGTCATCACAAACTAGCATTCATAATTTATACAAAATAAAGTACACTGCTCAGACATTTGAGGTTTTTTCCAGTGAATTCCTGATATACACAATCAGGTTCATTTAAGTTTGGGACAATCTGACGTTGATGATTTACAGAGAGTCAACAAAAAAAGCCTTGAGTTCAGCTCATCAAAAACGTAACTTAGCTGCAATGTGCTAAACGGCTTTTCTGCTCGTACACCATTTATTTTCATTCAGTAGCATTGGCAAATATTTAAAATCCAACTAAAAGCAGAATTGAGCAAGGCACACTTTCAAAGCAATCATGTTGATTACTGTAAATTATATGTATAACCTTTTGAACTGAACTTTTCGAAAGTAAAAACCCATTATGTAGCTGTTCCTGCATGTAGCAGCACATCTATTTATATACAGATTGCACTATACTCCCCAAACGTCCCACATTTGATGGAGTTGTTCTGGTGTCCTGCAGCCAGGCAGAGGAACACTTGTTTTTGTGCTCCTTTTAGCAGAATCTGTGGGCAGGGTGCTCGACAAACTCTACTTAGTCCTGGCTGCAGAGGGAACAGCAGCATGAGAAATAAACTTTAGTGGAAAGATAGTGTGCTTCACTGACCACCAAATTTTACCTTTTCCCTTACTTTCAACTGGGCAGTCTTGTTCTCTTAATCTCCCTAGAGGTAACCCCGAGTGACTCGGGGGTAGAAAAAAGTTGCTACAAGTGGTAACCCCGAGTCACACTTGGGGTATGTAAACCTATGGGAAGGTAATAGTAAATAGAGCCTTACCTGATCCGCCGGCGTCCCGTGCCGTCCAGCGCCGCAATCTCCATCTTCTTTCTTCTTCCTTCTGCATCCGATGAGTCATCGGGGAGTTCCCGGTGATGTCGGTGCGTGTACGTTGCCGGCGGGGCGGGGCGGGAAATTCAAAATCAATTTGTATTGCATTTAATACAAAATAACTGTATTGAATGCAATACATTGGATTTTTATGTGTAAAAGCAGTAAATTGTTTTCAAAAACATTTATTTTACAGTCTATAAAATAGTATGAGTATAATGTGTATTTTTTTTTAATTTAATTTTTTTTTAAATATATAGATTTTTTAATGCATTCAATTTATTGTTTTTACATGATTTTGTGTTTCAAACTTTATTATACTCATACTTCTATATTATACTGTAAAATACATTTTCATGAAAAACAATGTACCGCTTTTAGACATATAAAACCGGAAAGAAATGAACCGCTAGGGAGGTTAAACACCCCACTGGCCATTAGTGAGCTGCCAGACTGCTGTTTAGCAATTTTATTCTCCCCATTGGGGAAAATTATTAACACTCCATTGGGCAATGTTGTTTAGTATTCAGGACCTTCCTCCCTATGTAAGTAGTCCTTGTGCTGTGTAATATGTTACAATGACCTGACCCCTAGTTAATAAAAAACTAAGGAACCACCTTTATTCTACAATTTCTGAATTGCTGACATTATATGTGAATATACTTTAATTTTAATAACTAGTACTAATTTTTGAATAAAGGCTATGACCGTCTTGCAATCTTCATTCATACAGGGCTCTTTGTCAACACTTCTGAGCTATAAAGCAAGAACAAACTTTAAAAATGAAAGCCCAGACATGCTGCTATCACCATGAAAATGTTTTCCAATTTTTTATGCGGAAATGCTTTGTCCCCAGTTGTACCCTCTTCAAAACAGCACCCAAGCTGGGATTCTTTTTTTTCCTGTGCGGCAGTCCAATGCATTCGCTGATATATATCTTAATATGGGGGCTTGCCAAGCTTATCACACAGAAGCCAGAAAATATGAGCTGGTAGGACCTCACAGTATCCCAGGTAAAGCTCTTTGGGCATAAAAGAAACAAGAAAAAGGGTAAAATGGTGAAAGGTTACATTTGCATTTGTGCCTGATTTGCCTGAATCTATTCAATAAGCTATGCATAAAAAAATTTAGTTATTCTGTATGCTGAATTTTATGGTTATATTAGAAGCTTAATAACAAAACAGTGATCATTGTTCGGTCATTACGGGAGGGGGGAGGGGATGAAGGATATTTGCTCTAGCTTCTGAACCTCATGTAATCTCTTCTCCTTTTTCCTTCTAATGAAAGCATTTGAAATGTTGAACAGATTTATTCTTTTTGCTATGGATGCTTTTCATCTTTTATTTTACAAATTTAACTGTGACTGCAAAATTTTATGGGGCAGCACACCTTCCCTTTTATTTCAGGATAGTACAAAAAATGTCTCATTGGGCTATATGGGTATTTTTCTACTCTTTGTCATAAATGCATCCTTCTGTTCTCCACCAACAAACAGGTTATTTTTTCAGTTACAGTGCTGTAGTTCTACGTCAAATCAGTAGTGTTTTTGGTTGACAGGTGAAACAAATCTATTTTATTTTTATTTGATTATTTTTTGTAGGTCTCACTGTAATTTATGGCTTAGACAGTTTAGTACAAACAGCATTGGAGTGCAGTAACAAGAGTTTATTGCTTCCCCCATGGTCAGCATCTGAAACCTGATTTATGATTGGTGTCTATGAGGAATGTTACACGTGTGCTCCTTCTACAAATGGTTGTCATACATGGAAATCAAAGACTTGAGCCCACACATTATCCATACCTACACAGTAATTTGCTAATTTTCATGGGCACGTTTAATCTTTTGTTACCAAGATAGCCACTTGCTGGCAGTTACCTTATTAGAATTGTAGCATAGCTGCACTGACAAGAAGTAAGAGGCTACGTACACACGTCAGATGGTTCTCGTCCAAATCTCGCCTTGGGGCTAGTATCTGACATGTTTACAGCGGCCGTTTGATGTTGTTCATGATCCGTCCTGGTGGATCCACGAACGGCAAAAGATGAAGGACCGCAATGCAAGTAAAGGGGAAAGAGCTCCACAGTGCAAAATGGTTCTGTATGTACAGCGCTCGGTCATGCATCTTTTCAGTCTTTTCCCGATCCTTTCCAATGACATAAATATAACGTGTACATAGCCTTAGGCTATGTTCAGACTGGCGGTGAGGTTGTGGTGCAGTTACTTCTTCTTCACACCAGTAAACTCATGCCGGAGGGATGCACTACATGCACCATCTACCTGCAGCAGCCAAATAAAAAATAAATGGTGGTGACAGTAAATGGTTCAGTACAACTCACTGCTGCTTGATGTCAAATCTGCAAACAATGGATCTTTAGGAACCATTGGTGCAAGCGGCTGGCAAGGTGCTGGGAGACAGGAGCTGCGCTGGATGACTTGTTCAGATCTTTACCTAGTCGTATTCTCTCCAACAGACTGCAGTGGAAGCGTTTATTGTAAGAGTCATAAATTTGAAGGCAAACACTTGACTAAGAGAGGTAATCTGACCACCAGGGACAAAAATAATAGGATAAACCTGTCAAATTTTAGATATTTGAATGTGTTGATTGGTTATGTACAAAGCTTTATGAGTAGTTATATTAAACACAGATTTTAGGAGGCGTGTAGTACAGAAAAATACTTAATCTTCATTTCTCTGGAAGCTGATGCTCTCTTGGTATGTGGGTGGGCCCTTGGTGTACTCCCATACATAGGACCGCTAGTTTTGCATTGTACCTGATCTCTTTAGAAAGGCTGCAACAAGTTGAAGAGTAGCTGTTTCATGGGATTGTCCATATGGTAGAAGACGTTTGCAGGAGTTAGGAATAAAGTGAGTATTTCTGTATTTTACACCTTCAAGACAAAACAAGTTATTAAACCTTGCTATCCAGAGGGGAGAGAACATAAAATAACATTTTAACATTGACTGTGGTTCAGCTCTACATAAAAGCCTGTATTGGTTAGAGAGGAAAGAAACAATTTTTGTTTGTGGGAACACTGCACGTAGGTGGAAAAGGAAAATCAGAACACTTGAAATGCTGAGCATTGTAATTATTCACATACAAATCCAACGCTGTTTATAATTAGTTGGAGTGTCATTTGGCTGTTGTGGTTCACCAGTCACTACAGACATACAGTTTATCATTTGCGACTTTCACTTGGTACTGATTTATGCATTTTAAACATTTTTATTTCATTTTTGTAACACTTTTACTGACACTTTTTGCTGTGGAATCTTTTAGGTGTGGTTCAGTAGTTCCAGCCTGTAAATCCATATTGGCTGTAGCATTCACTAACTATACCATTGTGGATTTGTTTTCTTGACACAGTAATGAATTTAAGAAGTGACAACATTTGACTGTAGTTTCCAAAGACGTTTTGCTCTGGATTCATTACGTTATATACATCATACTTGGACAAAGCAGCTACAGTTGTGAGTGAATGTTTGTGGGCCATTAGGGATTTTACATTTCTGCATGAATGGCTATTAAAATGTGTTCAGATTTTTTACTTGCAATATAAGGCTTACTACAAGCAACAAACACAGTTCTTTAAATTTCCATATCTTTATGGAAGAAATTATTTGAGCAATTAATGTCATTTGATGGGAACATTATTTCTCCCGTTTGGAAAATGATAGTGAAAACTGAGGTTACTGGATTCAGGCATCCTGATTAATGAATCAACAATGCTGATTTATTTCAGTTGTGGGTTTACCTGCCCTCCTGTATAAACATCATGTAAGTTTTGTTAACTTTGTAAAATAATGACAATATATTGCAATGCAGTGTGGCTTGCTCAATAAATTACAGGGACTATTTAGTTTTTCCTTTTTTCAGAAAGTAGAGAAAGGCGTTTTATGGTTCTGTAGAACCTTTTTCTACTGAATAAATATATGGAGAAAATGCAATGAAATCCTTTAGTAGAAAGAAATTAATAGTGGTAAATGACAAGGCCCTACAGCAAAATCTCAGATCCCACATTCACCTCCTCTCTGCAGTGCAATATAGCAAATCCATTACAGTGCTGCCGGCTCTGTAATATGCATCTTAAAGGCATGCAAGACCTTTGACATTCTAGGTTTGTAATAAACTGCAGAATGCAAATTTCATTCAGAGCAAGCAGATGGATGTGCTCATAACCAGCCTCTTTGGATGACAGTCTGTGAAATTACATAGGGTGCCCTCCTATAGAGGTCATCCATAGCTTTTGCAACATAATGGTAATTCAGAAATTACTGAAATAAGCAGTAGACACGCTGCCAAAATAGAAATATTTAATTGCCTAACTGTGTACAGCAGGAAGATTGATCAGAACAGACTGGCCTGTAGAAGAGCCATTTCACAATTTTACCTTCAAGCAAGCATGTAGGCTAGCAAAACCACATACACTAGAGGAAGATGGGGGTGATAGTTTTGGATGACAATATGATTATGCTTATTTGGCACTGTGGATAAGAGAGAGCTTTTCACACTCTATTCAACTCTGTCTTTAGAGAAATTTTCACAGCCCTGCACCACAAGGAGCACCAACTAGCTGAAAGATATCACAATCCAAAGGAAATTAAATTTTTTGTGGTTGTGGTTGTGGTTGAGTTTAGAACTGAGCCAAGTTTGTACTGCTCTTTGTGTCCCCACTGGAAAGACTCATTATTTCTGTTTGTCACAAAAAAGTGTTGGGAAACCCAGCATATGTCCTGATTAATTAAGGCTCTTCAAGGCTGGACAGATACACTTTCATCAGTGCAACATGATGATCTAGTACACCTGCAATGGATCTGGTCCAGGATTCAAAATATTTGCTGGAAAATAGCAAATTACTTTAAAGAAATCCATTCCAGGTTTGCTGGATCACCCAGATTTACTGATGAAACTGTATCCTTTCCAGATTTGGAGAGCTTTATTAAACTAGGCCCAATGTATTGCCTAGCGTACACTACCTTAATATATTTATTTGTAATCCATATATCGGGATATGTATGGCATTGCCAGATTAGGATTCCCTGTTCTGGAAACAACTCTTTAAGATAGGTGGAGGATGGGTTTGAGGGAGTTATGACCTTCATGGTGATAGTTATGGGGGAAGCAGGTGGCAAGATTCGCTTTTCATGCTAAAATTTTGCACTGAATGCCGTATAACTCAAGGCCAGCCCTGGGTGTTTGCAAATCATCCATTAATAATACCGATGGTTTCAGATAACAAATGCTAAATGTTAGGTGTGTTCCAGGGTCATAATAGTGTCAGCTTAAATTACAGTCATTGCTGCTGTAGAGGTCTGCAGTGTTCATGGGTATTAGAGTGCATTCTTTGCTTGTTCTCCCTCTGATCTATTGGTTCAATATTGAAGTAAAGTTAGGTAGGAAAGTCAGCCACACTCAGATGTTAGTTCCAAGGAGTGGTTAATAAAAACCAAATTCTGACAAGTGGTGCTTAAGAAAATTTTACTTAAAAGTTGGGGTAATTTTTCAATTTTCTTTGAAGCAGATGGAAGGAGCAAAAACGTCAAGTATTGAAGGTCCAAATTGGAGTTATTTGTGAATGCTAAATTATCTCCTTCCGTGGGTCTTGGGGAAGACATCTATGAGTACTAAAAGTAACCATTTGTAGCTAAAAACTTTCTTGTACTGAGCACCAAAATAATTGGTATTTGAGAATCTTGGACATCAAATGATTGGTATTAATAAGGCAGAACCCACATAATTTTGTGTAAGGTCTACTTAAAAATTGGAGCAAGCGGGTTCAATGGTTCAATCATGGCTGATGAAAAATGTATGTATGTGTTGTATTTTCAAATGATTGGATATTATAGGTTAATATTGATTATGAAATGTATCGAAGAAATTCCAACTTTTCTTTTTCAATTGGTCTCGATTGCCCCTTGGTTCTAGTGGATAGTGCCCAGCAAAACGGAAACCAATGGATCAGCCTTTATGCTCGGTTTTCCAATACCATATCGTGAATAGGACCTAATAATCACCATTAACGCTTGAGTAAAAATATATTTAGAATCCATGATCAGAGTGACATAATTTACTAACCTGTTTTTTTCTTATCTTTCCAGCACCTGCCACAATGGGCTGTGGACTAAATAAGTTTGATAAGTTTGATGAGAAAAGGCCTGGAAATATATATTCTACACTGAAACGGCAACATGTTGAAACCAAGATGGATGTGTCATATGAATATCGATATGTTGACTTCACAACAATCAGTGAAGGTAAGTTGAAAGCCTGATACCAAAATATATAACCATATCTAGAATTAATCTAGAAATACACTGACCACATTTTTTGTGTACAATGTCAGCAGTGGCCTATTCATCTCATTGCTGTGTACTATTATCACTGTTCACTCGCTGACACTAGCTTGTACTTACAAGGCTGAAAGTAGCATACTATATCTTTACTGAAGCATAACACAGACTGTGGACCTGATTTATGAAAGTTCTCCAAGGCTGGAGTGGACACACTTTCATCAGTGAAGCTGGGTGATCCAGCAAACCTGAAATGGATCTGGTCAAGAATTCAAAACATTGGCTAGGAAATAGAAAATTACTTTGAAGGAATCCATTTAAGGTTTGCTGAATCACCCAGCTTCACTGATAAAAGTGTATCCTCTCCAGCCTTTGAGAGCTTTAGTAAATCAGGGCCTCTAAATCAGGCATAGATGGGCAAGGGTGTCAATAGGAAGGCATATCAAGACAGATGTCCTAGGCCAGTCCTAAAAACCACTGGGAACCACTGCAATGGAACATTTGACTTTGCTGACTGCTGGAATAGACGCACACACATTTTACTTATATAACAATCCAAGTGCTTGCAGTGACAAAAATAAAGCCTGTAATACAGAGGAAAAAAAGGTTATTTAGAACTGGACAATAAGGTACCTACTAGATTGTAAGCTCTTCGGGGCAGGGTCTTCTCCTCTATCATTGTCTGTATTAGTCTGTAATTTTCAACCCCTATTTAATGTACAGCGCTGCATAATATGTTGGCGCAATATAAATCCTGTTCAATAATAATAATAAGGTGATAAGATAATCAAAGAGAGTATGTCTGTACACATGTTGGTGCAGTTGTTTATAACCACTACTACTCTGATATCTGTGTTTGTCTCTATGCAGACTTTTTTCTAGAATTGCAAGTCATTGTTTCCTGAAAACATCCTAAAATCTTTGACTTGCTTATTTGTTTGACACCCCTGTACACAGATCCAGGGGATGTGCACTTGTATGTTTTCCAGTAGTGTATTTATCTGTTTACCTGGGGCTTAGCTTCGAACATATAGGAGTTTATTTATAAGAAGCTGTAATGAGATATTAGATTGCCACTTCTTGTTCACCTTTTTTTCTGATCACCAATTTTATAGTGGCAGATATGTAAAAGGCAGTCAGTTTTTTTAGGTGGTGATCGGTTAATGATTGCAGTATTACAATCACCTAAACTGGCAATCAGTAGATACATGCACTTGAATGGAGTTACTAGCTGCAATGGGCACTTTGACATTTCAGGGGGAAAAATAGCAATTAGTTTGTTAAAGACACCCCACTAATCTCCATTGTGGCCTGGGAAGTTCCCTAATTTCAAAAGGAAAAATTCTTTCATGGTGAACTTTATAGTGTTGCTCAGGATTTTTTTTTTTCAACTTTTTAAATATGGCAATCATCATCTTTCTATAGTGGAAGTGATAAACGTTTAAATGTGGTGAACATAAAAAGTGGCAATCTTTTCAGCTGATCGCCATATTTATAAAATGGGCAAACTGAAAAATGGTCTTCCTTTTTAACACATTTTTTCTAGTAAACACCCCTTTAATAAAAGGACCCTATCGAATTAGGAAAGTGTAGCTATAAGTTTTTCCAAAAATCTTTATGGACTGGTACATTCCAATCCCATAAACAGAGAAAATAGACAGCACACATTTTCTTATGATTAACTACGTTCTTTTTCTCCCTATAGCCTAAAAGTGACTGAATAGCACCCAGCACCTCCTTACTGTACCAACCCTTGGCAGCCAGTTTAGAATTCTTTTCATGTCTGCCAATTTCTGTGTACATACATATGTGTATGTATCCAGTTATACATATTAGTATTATTCATGCATCTTAAACACAGTCTGCATTAATATTTTTAATTAAGCCTAGCCATGGAGAAAATTGCTTTTGAAATCTTTTTTTAAGTAATCATAGTCCAAGAGGAATCACTTGCATTATCCATTGTTCTTTGAGCCTTGTTTGCATGGCCACATTTAGCAATGGCCTCCAGCATTAATATTTGTTGTGTTTCATCATTCATGCATTCCTTTATTAGACATGCCGAGCCTGGTGACATCCGAAAAGTCTGTGCTTTTACAGTCTGTGCCCTGTTAGAATTATGGTATTTTTCCATTCTGGACATCTTGATTTTGTTGTGTGACTATTTATATGTACATTTACTTTAAATTGTCACGTGGAACACTTGGTGAGTAGAACAAATGCAGTTAGTGGTCAATGTGTCGTATTCAGACACAGGAGGCTGCAGTTCTGTGTTTATTTTGCAGAAGGTTTGAAGCTCAACTTCACTTTTCTGACAAACCTCATATAGTAAAGACGCGCAGCAAGTAATCAACTCTGTAATCTGTATTAGTACCAGTTGAAGGAAAGCATTGTTTAAAATAGGAATGATTGCTCCAGTTTAGCTTCATGACTATGAGATATGCTGACTGGTGGTACAGATCTTACAAATTACCACAATACTGACTATAAAGTGAAAATGGAATCGGGAAGGGCTATGGAGTAGTTTACACTTGAGTGCCAGGTTTGCTTGATCACTCAGGTTCACTGATGAAAGTGTATCCTCTCTAGCCTAGGAAAGCTTTAATAAATTAGGCCCAACAAGTGTACTGATGCGAGGTATGTAAAATTGATTGCTTTAATTATTAAACTCCAATATCCTAAAAATTAGATGTTTCAGTGGGCCACAAAAACAAATGTATGACAGTATACAGAATAAGATGAAAGAAGGAGCCATCACTGAAAATGGATGAGGGTAATTTCTTTTTAGTTGGAATGTTATTGAATACTTAGTTTAGTACATTTAGTACAAAGCTTGTTAGCTTTTTTTACCCATTCTACTAGTAAAATTTGAAGGACTTAGCTGTCAGTTTGACAGCCAGGTTCTGCTTTAATTATCATGTAGATACTCCTGAATATCCATAGCCTGGAAACAGTGATTCAGGAAGCATTGTAACAATAAATATTTAAAGATACAATACTATACTGCAACTTAGTTACTGCTAATGTTTTTACTAACCTGTAATTGTGTGGAAAAAATCAAACAAATAATGATTTAGTATATTCAACCTCTTATTTATAGTGTATGTCCAGCTGCTTTTTTTAAATATTTTTTTGTAGTTTTGTATAGAGTAGGAAAGGAGCAGAACATCTGTCAAGTTTTTACTGCTATGCAGGCCTTTGTCAGAGGAATGTCCCTTCTTCCCCTGCCTTCTGACAATGTAGTACCAGAAAAGAATTTAGGAAGCTCCTTAAAAAGCAATCATTAAAAAAATCAGAATATTGATATAGCATTTTCATGATGCTGGTGACAATTCACCAGTATCCATATTGCTCATGTGACATTACCCTTAATACACATTACCCTTAATACCCCACAGGATGTTGGTTTAATATGAATACATAACATTAACTCTAGACACATAGGGCCTGATTTATTAAAGCTTTCCAAGGTTGGAGAGGATATACTTTCATCAGTGAAGCTGGGTACAAACCTGGAATGGATTTATTCAGTCATTTGCTTGCAGATGTTTTGAATCTTGGACCAGATCCATTCCAGGTTTGCAAGATCACCCAGCTTCACTGATGAAAGTGTATCCTCTCCAGCCTTGGAGAGCTTTAATAAATCAAGCTTTTAGTAATTTTCTGATATATAAATTAATTGTGCTTCTGTGGAGCTAGAGACCTGTCCTACTTCAAAACTAGCTAAAAGTCTATTGAACCACTTTTCACTCAGGCCTTTATACATTGGGGTACATTTCTAAAAGTGTTTCGGCTGTTCACCTAATAAAATGAATTATCCCTCTTTATTTTAACTTAAATTACCTACTAAATGTAGTGAAAATTCATGATTTATGTTTGCACATGATTGGATGTTTGAAGTCAGCAGAACCTCACCATATTAACTAAGCTAAGTAAATTGTTTTTATTTAATCCCATTGTATTAAGAAATCTCTAAAAAGTTGAATGCATAGGGTAAATAATTCTAATAGCTTTGGGTAAAATCTATAATTGTAGGGTGTCCAAAAAATAAAAGTACCAGTTGGCATATTGTGCTCTTGTTAAAGCAGAGTTAAAGGCTCGGTGTTGTGTTGCAAGACACGAGTCCTGGAAATATGGCTTTATACATCTTTTATTTCTCCCTGTAACATCATTGGGCTTGAAATATTCTTGCGGGGGCAGCTGCTGGGAGCTCAGTTCCTATTAAGTTAGGCGTGCCCACAGAACTACATTTGCTAAGAGCAATGAAACAAGACACAATCAGTTTACAAACATGTAAAGAGAAGGGAGGTAGAGGAGGAGTTTCTGTAGTCCAGCAGGCAGGTAGAACTGACAATGTACTGGAAGTTAGCACACTTCTAGCAGTTCAAGGGACATTTTTTTGCACCTAAAACTTTTAAAGTGATAAGGAAATGGGCATGTATTTGCTGAATATGTTTTTTTTCTTTTCTATGAGATACACCTAAATTTAATTTCTACATTTGAATTCTCAAACATGAGTCTAGGGCCAAAATTCATCTTTCAACATGCTTCTGCATTATTAGAAAAATTCTAGTGTAGCTGTAACTCAAGCTTTAGCTGGTAGATTATTTACAGTTCTGCTATTACAGAATCACCTAAAGTATACAGGGGCCCCCAACTTCATGGAAGCAAGGCACAGCAATAGCAGAACTCCACAAACCTCCCTGATTACAAATCTAAGGGTGGCGCTTTATGAAATATGTTCTTAGTCCATATGGCAAATGGTATCTATGTCACAGCATTGGGGGGGTCAAAGATAGAAATCTCTTTTATGTGTAGATATAGTGAAGAAAAATTCTTCATGTGAATGTCTAGTGGTCCAAAATACTGCATTGAAAGTAAAGAGACAACGATTTTCATTCCACAATCACACAAGAATATTATTCTTGCCATTTAACATCAGACATTATCATCAGAATTATATGTAATCTGGCAAAGACAAATTATTCTGGTTCTGGGGCAAATAGCCCAGAAACACATCATCACAAAGTGGCGGGATGCCAAAGTGCACTTACTTTAAACAGGGCAATTTTTCTAATAGCTCATGGATAGTTTGTACAAAAAGCCTTCCATTTGTTACTGTGCAACAATGAATGAGTGTAAACCCTGTGCACCCTGACAGGAAGGCAAGCTTTAAAAAGAATATGTATTTATTTTTTACTAGCTTGTCAATAGAACATGAGGCTTTTAGTGGCTGGGAAAACATAATAAGATTTGGAGAGATGTCACATAAAACAGACATAAAAAGGTTCTAAAATTTCAATAAAATCTTGTCACATTGATTCTCCAGGAGGAATATTTTTAGAGTTTTTGTTGGCAGTCCAAATGTAAAAGTAAGAAAACATAGGATGAGCTCCTTGTTTAAAGCTGTCATACATGAAAGGGAGCTGCTAAAGGATTTGTATATCTGTCCATCCTGTTCTGAGATCTACATAGCACATCCCTCACTGCCATAGGAAGAGATCTGATTGTTCTCTGCCGCAGTTCATTCTTGGTCTGAGTGTCTTGTGTGCTTTTAAAGTGTAATGTTAGAATTTTCACATGGACATTCAGGCAATTGTGTATATATATATATATATATATAACAAGAAGATATTTATGAGTACAGAACTTAATTAATATGTGCATCTCATATCTGCCTGGAGTTTGTTTTGTTCCTGCATGTTCAATGACAGTTTGGGCAGTAAAGTAGTGCCCACCCTCAAAATGTCTGTTAGAGTACAAAGTTAGACCCCATCTGTTCCCCTCATGTTCATCTGCTTGCAATTTGGTCAGTGTCAGCAGATTCATTATGTATTAGGATGAAGAACTTTGTATTTATTGCTACACTTATTTAGTACTTTTGAAGAAGAAACAAAACTTGCCAAGAATGTTTAAAGTAAACTTTGCCACAGACCAACTGTATGGCTTCCAAAAAATAACATTATTCATTAATAGGAGCAATAATGTTATGACTTTTTAATAAATAATGGTTTTGAAAGGCCACATATTGGCAATTGTTGTTGTCAGGTTTTGAGGACTGAGTGTGAGATATTTCCCTGGGGAGTAGTTATAAGTCATAAAGACAAAAATGTATTATAACCATGATAAAACATCAGCAATTATTTCTGTATTTTTGCCATATTCCCCTGTTAAATGTTCAGTGGGTTTTCTTTGTTTATAACAACTTGATGAATAAGGTTGTGAGGTTGAAGTGGAATGTAATAAATTAGTAACAAGCTGACAGCTAAAAAAAAATATAACAAAAAAATATAGTGTTGTATGTCTTATAATGTATTCTTTTTGTAATAGTACCCCCCATCCCATGCAGGAGGGTGCCTATTAAGATTGTTGTATCCGGTGTAAGAGCAGTGGTATCTGTGTAAGAACAGTGGTTGAGTGTTAAATCGGAGCACAAACCCTTCCAGGATACCTACGTCACGCATCCAGGGAGGCCCTGGCTGCTCCTTTTGCGCATGGCCGATAACTTAGGCATGCACAGAAGGGTATTCTCCTCCTAGGGGAAAGAGTTGCTGATCTCACGCATGCGCAGTGGGATCGGCTCTCTCTTTTTTTCCCCCCCTCACAGCGGCTACGTGACCCGCTCTTGCACCTGCGCAGTGCGAAATCGGGTGACGAAGAAAGAAGACCAAAGAAGAAAACAGAAGTTAAGAAGCCAAGATGGCCCCCGTGGCTTCCTCTGCTCTGGGATGAAGAGGAATTCCAGGACAACGTGGGACTGGATTGTGGGAAGGACCAGCCCCATTGAGGAAACTGCAGGAATAAAAGTAAGTGTGATTTTTTTTTTTTGTTTTTAGTTTAGTTCCGAACTAAACAAACCCTTGAAGTAGCAAAATTATTCACGGTAATTGTCATTAAACTTTTTCACTAAATGTAGAAAATCCACTTTATAAATAGTGTTATTCTTCCGTTGTGCCTGTGCGGAATATGAAAAGCAATCCGTGAAAAACAGACATAACTACTGGGACTGAAATCTTCCATGATTGAATCATAGATTTATATATATACTATCTAGTATTGCAGGAAATGATATCATTTTTGGAGGATGGTTTACCCATCTGTGCACCCTACAGAGTAAATTGGCTTATTTGTTTCCTCGCACTGCCACAGAGTTGAACAGCCAAATCGGTCATATCAGGACAGAAATTTTGTCCTGTGCTGCAATTCTGTTTTCTTCCAGTCTATTGATGGATGAAAAGTGAATTTACACACTGGTTTGCCACTTTTTTCTTTCTCAACTGTGAACTTATTCTGTAAACATGTAGCTTGGAGTGGGGGACAATTTTGTTGTAGAAGCTGTGGTAATCACAGTACCTAGAAAACCAATGTCCACCGTTTTCAGTAAGCCGAAATCTGATCTGTGGCTATGGATTACTGCCCTATGCACACCACTGTTACAATTTGTGTTGTTTTGGGTAAAAGTTGAAAGTGCACTAAATCAAGTTTGGTCTGCAGGAGATTCTTAAGCATTTTCTGACCTGTCTGGATGTTGTTTTGCTGAAGTTGCTCCTACAAATGGAGAGCACTGATAGAAAAATCAGCATCTGATATTTAGGAGCTCTGGATATTAATAAAGGTGTAAAGGTGGTGCCACACAGCCCCATTTTCTTCTAAAGAGAAAGACGTGTTTTGCATGTTTGCTGGAAGTCATGAGTATGGCACCCCAAAAGAACGATTTGAACTGTGGTGTGCATGAGCAAAATGAAGAAGACTTAACAAGGATTTTTTGTGAAGAAAAGCTTCATGGAGCCTAACAGGACACACACATAAAATTACTGAATTGGGGATCAAGGTGAGTATAAAACCAGTTGGTTGCCTCCTGGGGTTTTTTTGGACATTGCCTTCTGCTTTGTATTTTCATTTAGCCTAAACTTTATAGAAATGAGGGGCCTGATTCCTTAAAGCTCGCCAAGACTGGAGAAGACCATCATGGGGGAACTTTAGTGAATCTGAATCGATTAGACTTGGTATGTATCTGGTCTAGTACTGAATACATTTGGCAACTAATACATTTGGCAACTAGAACAAATTTTTTAGGAAATCTATTTGAAGTTTGCTGGATCTTCTCCAGTTTTGAATAGCCTTAATATATTAGGCCAAAATATTGATGGTTATATGGTAAAGCTGCCAGCACATAATCTTCAAATTCTTTTAAACATCTCACAAAAAATAGCTAGTACTTGCAGCTTTTAATTGTTGATTATCTTTCTGAATGAGTAGAAGTTATATTTTCCTATGCTGTATAACACTTAAAATTAGTGGTTGGAAATAATATCTTTAGGAGTAAGATTCTCACTTTTGTCCATTCTGTTAAAAAGGGTGTTAGTGTTTCTGTTTTTATTTCAATTGGAGCAATCCTCCTCACTTCTTGTGTTGGTGTCAGAGGGACACAGAGGGAGGTAAAATGTGCCTGGAGTTTGGTTTTATTAAAAACTGGTGCCTTCACCTGGAGTTTTCCTATTAAAATGTAATCCATCTGCTCCTTACCGTAGCATTAAACATTTATTAATAATGTGAATAGAAAATGGGGATCAACACATTTATAATCAGGAAAAGTAAGACATTCAGGTCAGGCATTGAGCGTTTAATCCTGTGACATTTTTCAAAGTCCTACTTTGAAGAAGGTCCAGTTTTGTACATTTTGAAAATAGATTTGTTCAGCCTCATTAAAATGCAATTATCATGTTGTCAGCTGCATTTCACATATCCAGACAGGCACAGCTTATTCTAATAGAGTTCTGCGGACAGACGTAGCATGTGCTAAAAACAGAGCATCCTGCGAGCTGAAGGCTAGGGTAGGAAGGAAACATACTTTGAGACTTCGTGAAAGATTAGTGTGTTGTGACAATGTCAGATTAAGATTGGAAGGGAAATGGGACAGCAGCAGCTGAAGACTGATCAGGCTGTTTATGGAGAGGATATTTTTTGCTGCTCATGACTTCCTGTGTGAATCTGTCACAAAAATTTAAAGAAGATAGATAACAAAGACGTGACAAACTTGGCCGTTTTATGTGATTCTCTGGAAAACTGGCACGTTCAAGGTTTGAACGTTATCTTGGCTGTTATTCCTAATAAACCAAATTCTAAATCAGAGCGACAGGACATAATGATTTCATATAGAAGCACTCACTGCATTACCTGTCTAAAACAGGAGATATTTACTTGTAAATGCAAATATGAAAACAAGGAATTTATTTCCTAATATTCTTTAAGTGAAAAAGCAATGAATGAGCTTTCAGGCTAGTTTCATACTGCATGTGTTACTGCAATTTGTAAAACCATATACTTATGTTCTGCAGTGCCATTTACCTTTAGTGGCACGCCATACAACCTAATAACACATCTGCAATGCAGCGCACCACAACAACACATAACATGCAAAACGCATGCAACTTTTTTGGTGTATCAGGCAGTTGAGTTTAATGGGCCTTCCTTAAAGCAATTCATAGTAATGTGCCAAATAATGTCTATTAACCTCCCTGGCGGTCTGATTATGGCCATATTTTTCAATGTCAAAGTGGTACATTGTTTTAAATTTCCCCCCAGGTCACGCCCCCCCCCCCCAGCTCACACGTCCCATTGATCGTGGGGTTCAGGTAAACCCTTTACAATGCCACCATGTTACTGAAAATTAACCCCGAGCCACACTCGAGAATACTGCCAGGGTGGTTACACATGCATTAATATATCACCACTATGTAAGTCCAGCTTTGAGCAAGCTCCCATTGATCTTTTTAGTTGCAGGCACTGTGGGACAAATAATTTTCGCACAGAAGCACTTAAATAATGTACATTGTTCTTTGTGGCAGTTCAGCTCACCCTGATTAGGAGCTCTGAATCTCAAACACTATAAGCTGGAAGAAAAATCCAAATTATTCTCCACATCCCATCTTCTTTGGTGTTGGTCAATGGCTATCACTAATTCACTTACAGACAAAGTTGGAATTTACGTAAACCTTGTTTTATATCCAATGAGAAGAAAAAAATCCTCATTTTTCAACTTCAAGTCAAGGCCTCTTGACTTTGTCTAAGTTTTTAATTTTGGCCCTCTGTGTATTTGAGTTTGACAACCCTGCCCTAGAAGAACACTAACAATATTTTAGGACATTTGGCTACCTGCAATACTATTTTATTGTAACCTTTTAATACTAGAATAGTGTACAGGTACACTTAGTCTTTGTAAAACTGATTCTCTGTCCATAACTGGCATAATATTTTTGACATAGCCTGCCTGTACACAATACTGTTTTTTAATAATATACTTGCAGTCTGCAACATTCATCAGCACCTTACTCAGAATCCCCAAAGTCAAAGGGCCTGATTTATTAAATCTCTCCAAGGCTGGAGAGAATACACTTTCATCAGTAAAGCTGGGTGATCTAGCAAACCTGGAATGGATCTGGTCCAGGATTCAAAACGTCACCTGGCAGAGCTAGTGATATGACTCCAGTAATCTTTTTAGCTGTTTGTGGGCAATTTCCCATGTCCACTAGTGTAAGAAACTATGTTCCAACATTCTTCCCAAGTATTATTTTAACAGGGGTTCTCTGAGACCTAAAACTTTATTTCAAATGTTCCTCTGGGGTGTAAATGCTACTCTACATTGTATATTATTACAGCCATGGGTGATTTCTGCTTATAAGTACTGTAATATGATTGTACTTTAGAGTTTTACCCTTTATTCCTCATTTGGCTTGCCCTGATTAAAATTGTAATCTTTGTGTGCGTATCTGATAATCATTGTTATTTAGCAGAGTCACTCATTGTACTGTCTGACATGAAAGTAGCAAGTAGAAGAAGAATCTTTCATTTTATACAATTTTACCTGTTGGTATATGAAACACAATAATTTAAAATGTGAAGATCTACAAAATGTTCTTGTAGGTAACTGTTTTTATAATGACTCATTACAGACGGGTTTACCTACTGAAACATGAAAGCACAGCCGTCATGTCCAAAGTATATTTTGTCCGGCTGCAACCTAAAGGAAAAACATATATATGTCTGGAATGGATCCTTTATTGTTTTAGCTTACAAAAATAAAGAACATACAACACCGTATTTTTGGGCAGCAACAGCATTGGTCACAAAATTCTTTTGATGTGAACCACTAAAACTTTGATTTAGGTTGAAACTTTTGTTTAAATTGGTTTTCTCATCTCAATAAAGAAGCAATTCCGGGCAAAAAAAATAAAATCAGTCACTTGCTAATGCTATCCAGTAAACACTTGAGCTGTACCTTAATCTCTGTTCTTTTTAATCCTCTAAAGCTGGACTGAAAGCTGAATTAAAAAAAAAAAAAAAGACAAACATTAATGCAGCTCTGTAGTCAATAATATATTAGCAGGCTGATGGTTTTTCTAGCATTTAGTCGTCGGGGTTTTACGATCCAACCACCCATGTAACTACATTCATAGGAATGTGGTAATACTCATGTAAGTAGGGTGGCATAGATGAGCGAGGATGAAAAACCACTACATAGGGCAAACACAGAAAACTAACAGTACTGTCATATAACTGACAGCTCAAACTGTTTGTACAAGTTCATTAACTAGATTGCTGTGTAGAGCCCTGCTAATTTATCTATGTAACTAACAACTCTCTCAATGAATCTGGTAGCCTATATCAGCCTTTTTCAACATGGGGGAACCCCTTGAAATAACTTTTGGGTCTTCAGGGAACCCTGCCATAAACAACATATTCACAGCTCATAATATATTCGTGTGGCAATCAGTGGGAAGAATCAGTGGCAATCAGTGGGTTCCATAAAACCCTGGTAGAGAAACAGAGGCCTAAACATAGGCATGCATGGGCCCAGTCTTGCTGATAGGGCATCCAGATATTCGGTGAGGCTGCATGCTATGGTCCAAGCTGTTTATTATATTGTTTTACAGAACACAGATTTGCTATATAATGGTCCTTCACAACTTTAGTGAGAGCTTTCCTTTCATCAATTACATGTAAAATTTCAAGACAATTGTACTAAAGGAACCGTAATCCTTTATTATGAACACTAGTTGTTACATTATTATTATTTTTATAACACAGTATTTATATATCACTGACTTTTGTTACAGCGCTTTACAAAGTCCATACTCCACTAGCTGCTCCCAATGGGGTTCACAATCTAATGTCCCTACCATAGTCATTTGTCATTAATACAGTCTAAGGTCAATTTTGGGGGAAGCCGATTAACCTAACTGCACGTTTTTGGAATGCAGGAGAAAACCAGAGTACCCGGAGGAAACCCACACAAACACAGGGAGAACCTGCAAACTCCATGCAGATAGTGCCTGGCTGAGATTTGAACCTGTGACCTAGTACTGCAAAGGCCACAGAGCTAAACTCTTAGCCACCATACTGCCCATTAGACTTTCTGTCGGAGACAGTAAGAGGCATACAGTAATTGTGTTTGGGGAACCTCTCCTGCATCAAAAAGAGATTAGCAAAAAGAGTTCCTGGAAAATCAGATTGCTACCAAAAGGGAGAGAAGTGGACTGGTGCACTGCAGCAATACCTGGGCAGATAACCTGCACCTTGTTTGTACTCCAAGGGTTAATTTTTCAGTTTGGACTAGACTTTCAATGAGGTTATACCCTAACTGAAAAAAGCTCTTCATGACTTGTAGGAAATGATCCTTCAGGGTTAGAATATCGGTGGTTGCAGCTAATAATAAAAAGTTTGCATCATCTAATTGTAGTTTGCATCTAGATTGTAATTAGTAAGTTACTTGGTTTATATTCTTATTTATGTTGCCCTTGAAACCTGTTTAAGTAGAAATTGTGAAAGCATTCCATGTGAATTTTTGCTCTTGGAATTAAGTTATTATAAAACCAAATGAAATGCCAAATTACTGCTGCATTTTACAATGACTTTATTATCATAATTACTGCGCCTTGCGAAAAAAAAAAAATAATTGTGAACATATTATTCCCTTACAATACCTCTACATTGTTTTAATGCAAGAACATGTTTCCTTTTTGTTTTTATTTTGTTTATAAGATTTGTGTTGGTGAAAAATAATTATGACTTCTGCGAAAAACAAAAAGGTATGATAGGTTTCTTTTTTTCACTAACAAAGACACATTTGTCCTCTCCTTTAACAACCATCACACCTTAGGATAAATCAACTCTCAAGGATTTTTTTTTTAACACAATGAGCATACCAGTTCCACCAGTTCCAGTAGAGAAGACCAGCTTTACACATTAGACAACTGTCAAATTCCTTTCTGCCCACAAAACTTACTTTTAACAACTCGTATCTGTTATAGCACTCCTATCCATGAGAACAATAGGTTACATGCCAAATATTTTCAACATGTACAATAGATCAAAGATACTGGTGACCAGTTTAATTTAGTTGCTCTTTATTCACAAATTAGCCTTGACATGAGCATCTGGGATTATATCAGTATTTACTTAAAAGCATATATGTTTTTGAAGATATATATATACATTTTAGCTGTAAGCAAATAAATGTAATTTGGGTATACATCAAGGAAAGGATTTGTATCAAGCAGACCATCATAAAAAAAGAATAAACAATTAAAGAGTAAAATGGACAAAAATACTGCTTTTGCTTCAATACTCACCTTTAACCCAATATCTGTAGTACTTTTTTTCCTCCACAATCCCCTTCCCAAACATGAACTGATGGAATCCTTGTGGTTCATTTCCTCTCCCACGCTGACCATATACTGTATCTGTGTGTGTGTGTATATATATATATATATATATATATATATATATATATATATATATTAGGTTTTGTTTGAAAAAGGTTGTAAAAAAATATATTTATAGGATATTGTGTGTGTGTGTGTGTGTGTGTATACTTACATGTATACGTGTATGTAAACTATACATATGTTTATATATTAAAAAATCAATTAAAAAATATAAATATATATATTTTTATATATAAACATATCTCTAGTACTGTCAGACAGCAGACATGCTATGAATGTAAGTACATTTATAGCCAGTCTAAATGTGATCTGTACCTCTGGAAAGTTCACCAGTATGCTTCATTCACAGAGCAGTTTACAGTTAATTGACTAAGGACGTAAACAGGACATCAGACTCCTTTATCATCCTTGAATTCCAGGATATTGTCATCTCCTAAACTGTACATTGGGGACACAATTATCCGCTATCTCCTTACAGACCTTATTGTTTTAATATCTTGTTTCACCTAGTTATAGCTCTTAGCTAAGCGGGGGTTTTACAAATACTTAGTCATAAAATATTATTGTGTCCTCTAGTGGACCGTTTTAATGGGATATAAGCAATTCAACCATTTATGGTAATGAAGACAAACATGTTTTGGATTATCTAACTTTTTGACCGCAATATCCCTTCACAAGGTTTTATTATTTATTTAGTATTTTAATTTTAAGATTTTGCTGAAAGAATATTTCAGGCAAGCCTCTTCTGCAAACAATTAATGTTTTAAAACTGTACATTTTGCCTTTATAGATGACAGGCAGAACTATGCTGTTGACTGGATCAGTTAATTTATTTAGAAATCACTGACATCTCTGACTTCACAAAGCCTCAATACCAATATATCCTATACCACAACATTATGAAGTGAATTTATCCTAATTTATGTTTTTTAAGTTGTTAAATGTTTTGATCTATTTGTTCCTATTTTTTAAAATCTTCGATTAAATAAACCTACAATACACATATCCCTGACACTGGGACAACTATTATTGTTTGTGTTTATTTTAACTTGAGATGCCAAGTTCTGTAAACAACAATTATTTTTTTTAGCAAAGCAGGTAAGAGTAGCCTAGGAAACGTTTAAAAAGCAGTCTATACTTCCACACGCTGGCATAAAAAAATACAAAATATTAAATTAAATAAATGAAAAAAACATTTTAAAGGGTTATATTTTACCATGACTATAATAAATAACCAGTATGCGCTATTTCAAACGAAATTGGCATGCTGATAGACCTTCAAATTCAGTCATTAGTCAGTATGTTGATTAACTGTAAAATATGTAAAAATACATTTTATCATTATGCAATTCAAAATATAATTAAAACAAATTACCTTGTAAGCTGTAGTGTATCTGACTGTGAGCTCAATCTTTTTATACTATGGGTTTGATTATCAAGCTTCATTAGCTTTTAAACAGACTATCTCTTTGCCATTTTTGTAAGAACACCTCACCCACCCAATAATTCTCACCTTCCCTGTGATCCCCTGCTGCTCTGTCCCCTGTGACCTCTGAATACACAAAATAACTGTCATGTACAATGCATACATAATATTCAATGAACATAAAAAGTCATGAAAATCCCCCACAAAAATAACCATCCTTGCAAAATAACTCCATGTCATTTTCAAAACAATGAAAAAAAGACCCTGGAAAAAAAGTACCCATGACTAGTTGCAAAAAACTCCCAAAATCCTCAATTGTGTGCCTAAAAATGGGATTCTCAATGAGCTCCCTAAAGAAGATGGTGATTGGGGTCAAAAAAACGGATAAATAAACTATTATTACTGACAAATGTGCCACAAGATATGGTTACAAATGCAACATTAAGCAAATGATAAACATAAATCAGAAAATTTAAGGTGCCTAAAGAAAGTGGGACCAGATTCACAGAGCCTGATTTATTAAATCTCTCCAAGGGTGGAGAGGTTACACATCATCTTACACTGGAGAGGATACACTTCATCAGTGATGCTGGGTGATCCACAAATCTGCCATGGATTTCTTCAATGTCATTTGCTAGCAAATGTTTTCAATGCTGGACCAGATCTATTCTAAATCAAGTCCAATGAGAGGGGTGGTTTAGACCCAGACATCCAACAGTAGTAGTGCTTTAGCCAGGTCCAAATAGATCACAAGTTGGAACCACGCGTTTTGTGGTTCAGGAGCTACATTTACGCAAACTAGTGCAAAGCAGAAAAATATTTTCTGACTCCAAATACTGTGGTTATTATTCTTTATGATTGTAGTATTTTCAAAAGTATTCATTTGCCTTTCTTTCCTTTTTTCTGGCATGTTTTTTTTATTTTTGGATGATTGGCATTGACACAGGGAGATTGATATACATGGACAAATCAGCATCAAAGGACAGACTTTATGTAACTGTCAGAGATTTGTGGGGGTAGACTTGTTTGTATGACTGGACAAAGTAACTAGTATTGAAGATGGACACGAGCAGATGTAAAGATACGGACAGACTGAATATTTTGCAGTGCATAGATTTTACTATTGAATGGATTTACTCCGAGGAACAGGCTGATCTATAGAGGAATAGACAAACCTTGACTGATTAGCACAGAGGGTTGGTGAATGCTTTTGAAGGGTGGAACAAGAAGTACTTACCACCCATATTTGATAGACAGACAAGTAACATTGTCATGAATGGACACATGTATAAAGGTACAGACAAAGACAGATGAATATATCTGTTAGCATTTGCATTGAAAAACTGACACCATTAGGTAAGTGGACAGACACTGAAGGACAGGCTGGTTGCTATTGACAGAACCAGTTAGTTGCACATTTATTAACAAACATATACAGATCCCTATTTAATGTACAGTGCTGTGTAATATCTTGGCGCTATATAAATCCTGTTTATTTTTATTAATAATAATAATAATAATAATAATAATAATAGACAGACTAATTGACTTTGATCTCTTGACTGATAGCATTACCTAGAATTGATTGCTATACTGATTAGTATACCACATAGACATACACAGAAATGCACACTGGCATTTAAACAGATAGGTATAGGCACACAGAGACACATGATAATCATATATGAACAAGGCATGAATAATAATAAAACAAATGATTGCTACTGGCAGATTGACATTAACACAGGTAAACTGCCAGAATGAAATGCACATAAATAAAACAGGCTTCAGCCCTCCATGCTTTCATTTTCCAGCCATATCCACCAGTTACTCCTTGCAGGAAAATGTAGGTCTAAAAAATGGAAGGGCAGCTCATCTGTGGGTGAGAATTGACAAATGTATAAAAATGAATAGACGTGATGATTGGCATTGATCTGCACACTGCCAAATTGACACTGATTTACAAACACCTAAACTGACAAGGATTCCCTAATTTGACATGGATAATGAATTCTGGTATAGCAATTAAAAATAAATCTAGCAGAGCAATTCTTGCTTAGTGGGGTAGCACTCTTATAAGGATACATATAGGAGTTGTGTCATGATGACACTCATGGTCCAATGCCTTGGGCAGCAGAATGGGGGGAGAGGGCTTAGCACTAAGACTCAGAATTAAAACATACCTAACTGAATATAGTCAATGTTAAGAGGTGGACAGAACAGGGAAAATTACATCCAACCGGTCATTATATAATTCCATTATCCCCATGTAATTGACATATAAGAGGACTGGTATGTGTAAGGTCAAGCCATGGTGGCAACTATATCTCTCGCTGTTGATATAGCAGGGAAATAAACAGCAGGGAATGCCAATCAGGAAAAGAGAGTGAATTTTTTCTTAGTAATTACCAGGTGAAAATAAAAGAAATGAAACCTGAAAAAAAACTAATGCACTTTCTTAATCTAAGAAAACTACAAAATGTATTACATTTTATTAAAATAATATTAATAAACAGGATTTATATAGTGCCAACATATTATGCAGTGCTGTACATTAAATAGGGGTTGCAAATGACAGATGAATACAGACAGTGATACAGGAGGAGAGGACCCTGGCCCAAAGAGCTTACAATCTAAAATAATATTTTGGGTTTTACTATGTATGATGATTTTTTTCCCTGTTCTGTCTACCTACTGACAGTATATATATATTTACCAAGAACACAGTAGGTTTTGAGGGGATGTTAAGAGATGTCAGCGTGTTTCTTATAGTTTAGAAAACATGAAACCATGGACAGAAAAAACGGATGCTTTTCAGAGATTGCATGAACATTGCTCACCGCAACAAACAAAAACATGGATTTTATTTGTGCTTTCATGATTCTCAAACCAACCTGTTACTGTTGCTTGTCCTATTTTTTAGGTAGGCATGTATAGGCTATTAGTTTGTATTTTGTTAACATATATATAGAATCCTCTCACCTGTGCCAAGGGTCCTTATGGCTAGTGAGTTTATACTAATATTCCACATGGTACAAAAATTCTTTCTCTTATTTGGTGGTTTCTACAATTGAAAGCTAGCTTTACATATAGAGCAGATACCAAGATACCGCCAATACTTCTGCATTTCCTTTACCAAATAAATCCCATTCATTAAAATTGATTTGGTAAATCAATCCTTTAGGCAGATGAGTATGTTATATGGCTGAGAGGGGCATTTAAGTGACATTGTTGACTTGGACACATTGGCCAAAACATTTTAGGCTATAATATTCATTTCACCAATTGATACATATGAATTGAATCTCAAGAAAATGAACAGTTATATTTTTATTTTTGACACCACAAACTCTTCCTGCTTCTGTATTTGGATTTTGGATGTCTAGAATAGATCTTTCCAATCTATGATTGTAGTAACTGACACATTTTTAAAACTATATTCAATACTTCCACATATCATCTTCTAAGAATAATACATTCTGCTCAGTCCCCAACCATCTGACAGGTAAAGCCAAGCCAAGACAGCAAATTCATATGATACACTAATCGAATGCAGAAATGTGCAGAGAAGCAGCACAGATATGTGATGGACAGGTCCAAGCCAAAAGCAGCAATCTGATAGACTGAAACAAGCCAACACATCAATGTGATGATCAGAATTCAGCCAGCCTAGCAGCCTGGTGCTGGATCGCGCAGACACAGCAGTGTAAGCAACAGCACATGGAGAAATACAAGACTTCACAAGTTCAGCAGATTTAAAGTCGGGGCTTTTGTCTTGCAGGGAGAACAAACAAGTACATAGCACTGTGCCTGTATTATGTGTGAAAACAAATCCAGCTAAATTAATAAACTACAAAAGTTATATTCTTCTGACGACATGGTAGACAAAGTGGAATGACAACTTGTTTTGAACGTCCCACAAGACCTGGAGGATGTAGGTATTGTGCATTAGACACATCTGGAAGTGATTTATTGGAATACGGGATTGAGACTGTGTCAAAAATTCCATAAACGCAAAGAAATTGTAGATGTTAAACAAACACAAGTGAAACCAGTGTAACATGATCTAAAGCAATGAAGCTGCTTAAATTGCATCTAAATGACTCTTTTGGGGTGATTGTATTTATTGTTCAAATATGCAAATATGTTATATTTGGAATGACGAGATTTATAATATTTGGAAAATGCCCCAACTATGTGTATAGAACATTAGGAATACAAGAACTTTGAATTGGAGGCAGACTGTGACTTTCAGCTGCACAGAGTGGATCCCTCAGGATAACTTTATATTTTGTAGATAGATGACCTTCCCATTGTGCACCTCCTTAGTTGGCTTTAAATGAATTAAGTACTTGCAAAATTGTCTTCCTGTTTTGGTATGTATATGTAAAATAAGGTCTGCAGCTGCCTTGAAAAAGTCTGGTTCTTGCATATTGTTCTGTTTTTAAAGCATAACTACACCTTTGGTGTGAGTATGATCATATTAAAAAATTGAATGAAAGTGTTCTGCACAAAGGCAAGCCCAGCTCAGAAGATTTTGACAAGTAGATTTAGTGTCGATATTACGTTGGATGGAGGATAAGAAGATAGGACTATAAGGATGGCAGGTGGGGTGGGGAACAATACAATATAAGTTGAACTTCACTAATTATGAATCCCCATATGGACGGTGAGCTAGGCTGTTCAGAAGCTCCATGATGTTCGTGTGTGGGTTTCTGTCATGAGTATAAAACAAAACCTAAAAGACCTTTAAACTGAATTTCTTTTGACGGCTTTGTATTTATATCACTGTGCCTCCCAAGGGACACCTTCACAGGTAGCCTTTGCCATGTTTTCCTTTTGAAAAGTTATTTTTAGGCAATGTGTTTCTTAAACTGGACCAAGCAACAGGTAAGTTTTATGTTAAGCCCATGTTGGCTGTATAATGTTTAAGAATGAAAGTTTTAGGTATTGATTACCTCTCCCAGACACATTTCAGAGGTTTTCCTCATTTACTGTATTGTGAAATCAACATGGAATATGGAAAAAAGTTCCCAAATGGGGACTTAGATGACAATAAAAAACAGTTCCAACTTAAAAAAAAGTTGTCATCATGTTTTAAAGTACTCTCCAGATGGTACCTTGTTCTGTCTCATTTATCTAGGTGTGCCCCCGGACATTCTCCTATGTGCTTTTGTGGTTGTAATCAGTTCTTTCTTACATATTTGGTGGGAGTGTCCCATGGCCCACTCCTTTTGGACCAAAATCTACTGCCTACTCACGGTTCTTTTTGGAGTTCCAATTCCAAGGGATCCTCCACAGCTCTTCTTCATTGCAGGCCTCCCTGTCTTTCCTCGATTCAATTTAGTCCCATGCAACATATCCTCACAGCTGCTAAACAATGGATAGCGGGGGCATGGCTATCTCCTCGGATTAGTTATCCTGAACACTCACCCAGGAGAAACACACAGCTCTCCAAACTGATTCTTTGGGAATGTTTAAAACAATATGGTCGCCATGGATTAGGAAATTCTTCCTCCATCCTTTGATCATTCTCTACTTCACCTTTAATGATCCCGTATTTTCTCTTTTCTTCTTTTCTTCCATACACCCTTCATCCCCTGCCCTCTCCCTTTCCCTTCTCCATCCTTTCCCTTTTTCCTTAAAGTAGGCCACCCCTTCCCTCCCCATGTATCTACTAGATTGTAAGCTCTTTGGGCCAGGGTCCTCTCCTCCTGTACTTCCTGTATCACTGTCTGTATTCGTCTGTCATTTGCAACCCCTATTTAATGTACAGCGCTGCGTAATATGTTGGCGCTATATAAATCCTGTTTAATAATAATTTTATTAATGTATTTGTCTCCTATGGTTTGGCCTTTTCCTCCCAAACATTGGATTCACCAGGTAATTTGTTTAATTATTATTTTCAATTTTCTTCATGAATTGTTTAGTCTGACCTAACTTATTTCCATGTTTACCTTGTTATTCCAATAAAAATTTATTTTGAAAAAAAACAAAGATTGTCAGGTTTAAGTATCCAATAACATAGACTTTATTTCTATATCTAAATTAGAATTGGTGCATCCTATTCAGTAAAATTGTGCACAGTGCAGTAAATATTTGAAACCTACCTTGACCCATATCAAAAATCCAGATTCTAAATCTAAAAATTAATTCATGCTTTCTTTAGGAAAAGCACTTTCAATGTTGCTTTTTGTGTAACTTAAAATGCAACAAGATTATTAAAAACATTCATGAACGATATCATTGTATGTGGAGAGTGAAAGTGCCAGATGTGGAAGTTAGGGCATATTCCTATGAATCTCCAGCTGATGGTCTAGTAGCAATTTTATAAATTAAAGTTATTTAGGAGGAAAATATCTTACTTAGCAAAATACCTGCTGCAGGACAAAATATGTCTGTCAATTATTTGTCTTTGGAGACTGCAATTCTGCATTTCAGCTGCTAAAATTACAGCAGCTCAGATGTTTAATTAACATGTTTAATGAACTCTTTATTTTCAAGGATATCACCTTTTGCTGTAATAAAGAAAAGATAAACAATGATATGAACATCTGTATTGGGAGTCTTGTGCTTCTTTTCTCTGATTACACTGGCATTTTGGAGAAGAAATTCACTTTGATGTTTAATTGCCTTTGTTTTGTAACAAATACACCTTGAGCTATGCAATGAATAAATGTCCTACATACATACACATGCAAGTATAGTTTTAGAAATATACTTCTGATAAATAATAGGAAATGGGAGATGTATTCAGATAGATATTCTTTGTAAATCAGTCCTTGGTTCCCCGTATATGGCTAATTTTGTCAAATTACCATTTTTTTTAGTTTACTGTATAAAGCAGTGTTTTTGAACCAGGGTTTCATGAAACCCTAGGGTTCCTCCAAAGGTTGTTAGGGGTTTCTTGAGCAATGAGCAGTTTGTGTCTCTCAGGTTAGATTTAGTGACATGAATATTATTTTTGGCTATCTGTAATCATGACAGTTTTTCCACCACAACTTTCCATGACCAACACACTAATGTACTTTGAGCTGTGGATATAGTAGTTATAGTAAGAGTTCCCTAAAGACCTAAAAGTTATTTTAGTTGTTCCCCCATATTAAGGACATCTGAAATACAGACGACTCCTAGATATGAACGGGGCTTACCTGCTGCTTGTGTGCAGGACGGAGGCTAGATGGAGGGGAGAGGCGGTTTGCATGACTTGCAGAAAATCTTTTGCTAAACACAGCTGAGGTTGTGGGTGATCTTAAGAGCTGAGCTGATCTGTAACATCTTGTAACTCTTTTAATGACCAAGACACACTCTGCAGTTGTTTCTTTTTGCATATCAAGGAACAGCTTGCCCCAGAAGTTAATAAATGTCTAGGCTCCATTAATTTTTTTTTTGCTTTGTTTGTGATTAACTCACAGTGAGGATTTTATACAGTAACTGACACCATGCTGCCTAATAATATGTTGCGACAAACATCTGTCCTAACTGCATTTATTAAAATAATGTACCTGTTCCGACTTACATACCAATTCAACTTAAGGACAAACCCACGGTCCCTATCACCCAGTCTGACAGTGAAAGAGTTACACCAAGCATGCAATATTCTAAAGTAAGTTTTGCAAGATACAGTTTATTAAACTTGCTACTCAAACAAAAGATTAAACGTTAGCATTTTTATGCGCTTGATGAAAACCCTGCGGTAAACATAGCTTTGGATCTTTCAGTCACGCTGTCGCACATTGAGCTCTCATCTCGCCTCTTGAAATGTATGCTTCATATTCATATCCGTCACATGAAAAATTTAGCGTGTTCTGTACGTGATAAGTTCTGTAGACATGTATCTAAGAGCAATGATGAAAGCTTCTGGGTTTTTAAATAGAATTAGCAATGAGGGCAGTAAAGGATGGGAGATTTGAGATGAGTGTTCATTAGCAGAGATTTATTTGTCCATTAGATGGTTGTTGCTTTCAGCAGTACAAAAATGGATCAAGTTTCATTACGTTGATATAATTTTCAGTGTAGTGTATAATGATCATTACCCTTCTGTGCACAAGCCTGCAGACAGTACCATACATTGCTAGGCACTTAAGAAAACATTTTATTGAGGAAAATTCAGAGGCTGCCATTGCTAAGCACCCACTGATTTTGCTTGTTTCTTGGTCCCTGTCTTGGCTGCCTAATATTTCCAGTCATTGACCTGGAATAGGCATACATGTGCTGAACACCAAATCTCTTAATCTTTTTACTTGCTATGAGCCATAGCATAGTCTTTCATCCCAACACTTAACATGTAAAGTGGATCCTTGACCTTTCTGACCTACTTTTTAACTTGCCTCTTAACTCTTAACAATAACAGTGACCCAAATCCGTAAAAGGAGCTACAAACACAATGTTTCTTCTTTGCTTAAATTCATATTCAACTGTTTACTGACCTTGTAATGTGCCAGGATCCTTTGATTTGAGAACACTGAGGTCCTTCACCAAGATCATGCAGCTCTTGGATTCTAACATCAAAATAAATGGATGTAATACTCTTATAAAAGTCTGTATCTAATAAACTATTTTATATTTAATTCTTCTATGTTGATTTGCTTGCAGTAGCTTCATATGCTTGCTGCCTAAAGACCACTCACCTGTCATAACTTTGGAGTTTCCTGGTACCTATTCAGCTTTGTACCCTAAGCAAGCATGCTTCATCTCCCTGTCCACTCTCCTCTGTGTTGCATTTACCCATTTTTCAGAAGAGCAGCTTTAGTTCCCCTCTTTTCTCTTTTCCTTAGGAAAGCATGGTTCTCTCTCTAAATCTTCTTTGAAGTGTTACCATTCTTCTTTTCTAAGGCTACGTACACACATGCAATATTTGTTGTTAGAAAACGAACAATTAACGACTGATCAACGATTATTCACTATTATTTTGAACAATCGTATTGTGCACAATTCTGTACATGCTGAAACGATACGGTCGTTCAAATATAATTCACCAATATTGTACACACACACTAGATATGATCATTTGACCGATACAGGAAGTGGCATGTACAGGAGAAAGTGTATCACAGAAAAATCCACGATCACTGAACAACTATACACACAATAGATAGCGAACGATCGCCGTCCAATCCGATACGCCGGGACGGTTGTTTGTTTCCAGCGAGATTCCTCGTTCATTGGCGTGGTTGGCCAGTCGTTGTTCTTTTCGTCTTTTTTTGTTAACAATTATCTGACGATTGGTCGTTAGTTGTTTGTTTCGAACGACATCTTTTGCACATGTGTACGTAGCTAAGACTTCTTGCCCCCCCCCCCCCCCCTTTGTATTGCCTGCATGCCCTGAAATCCACAAAATGTATAAAATTGCACACCTCGGAAGTTATGACTATGGACCACTACTCAATACTAAGACAGTAGTCTTCTTTGACACAGTTCAGATGGACTTGTAAAATTATTATTTGCACATAAGCAAACATCCTGTTTGAAGTCCACTTTGCACTATAACACATGAATGTGTATCACTTATACAGCCACAATTTTATATCATCACAACATTGTTTGCAATTAAATAAAACACTCCTTAGACCGTATAACAAATAACATTTACCTAAATAAAACAGGCTGTTCCAAATGAACTATTCAAGGAATGAGCACACCTTCCCAGTATCAGTTAGGCAATTGGTCGATATTGATAAAAGCTCAATTTTAATTCTTTGTGTTTGTTACCAAGCCGCACTGTTCACAGGTCCTAGTTCCATACAGACTGATTACATCAAGTCTTACATGATTTGTTTCTCTTTTGTATTTTTTATGTGTATAATCAAAAAATATAATTATTACCTCCCACTGAATTTTCAAGGCAAGCCCAGGTCAGTATGGACAAGGCCTTGTGGTTAAAACGTTCTTGATAAACCAAATTCATGGAGAAATTGTAAAAAAAGTCATGTAAAGGCCCAGTGACGTGCTCATTATCATTGATTGTCTTATCTCCCACCCATTTATCACATAAACAGGGAATGGTTTCTTTCTTTACATTCAGCTATTGCCAAATGAATACCCAAATAACATCGCCATAAAGAACATATGTTGCTAAATTACACAGCTTTTCAGTGATCATCAATTAGCAGACCGTAGCATTTTAAAAAAGGAGGGGGTGCTTCAAATTAAAGTCTACTTGTATTCTAGATAATAGATCCTTCCCTTGTGATGCTATTGTCAGGATTGGAGCTGTATCAGGCAATGTAGTTTTCTTCCCCTATACATCACTGTAACTGGAAGACGTAGCATCTGTTTTGTCAAAGCTTGGGATAATATCTGCAGCTGTGAGGGTTGATTTATAATATATGTAGTGGAAGAAGCCAAGAAAAAGTTTTAATGGTGGACTTGCTGAAAATTCTCTATACTTACGATGTGCAGGTATAACATGAGGAAGTCCATTTATCTGTGATCTAGCCCTTGGAAAATAGATTTTCGTAATAAAAGGTTTTTCTATTTGATGTTTGCACTCTCAACAGCAATAAGTGGGGAACCAGATGACAATTTCACATTACAGCCAGAATTTTCAATTCGTTTTTGAGATCAGGATATTATAAAAGGACACCTCTACACAAGTTGGCATATGTGTTTTTAAATGTTTTGTTGACTGGTTGGTTCATAGTGCTGCTGTTTTACAAAATGTTGGCAAATTGTTTTTAATGTCAATGGCCTTATGATGCATATCGACATTCTGAGCAACGTTGATTTTGCCTGCTATAGTTTTCCTGCCAATTCTCCATGGTAGGAAAGATTCTGGTCGCCTTGTTTTCTGCTGAAACACCTGCCTAACCTAAAAAAATGATCAAACGGGGTAAACAGAAAGTCTCCTCAGTATTTCTGAGAACCTTTATATTGACAGTTTTATATTAACATTTACACTGAAATTAGTATGGACCAATAAAGTGTCTATCATGGTACTTTAATGTGTTTTTGAAAATGAAAAATGTTTAAAACAGAATTTTAGTTTTTCTTAAGTATTTGCTAAGCAGCAGATCAGAATAAGGATTGTCTGATCACAGCTTTCAGAGGGGATGGGGCTTTGACTTGGGTGAATCCTGGAACAGAAGGAAATGATTTTATGTCATGTTTGTTTAACCATGCCAATCAGACACTTACCGTAACTTTTAAATAAACCTGTCAAGAAACAAAAAAAAAAAAAAAAAAAATTATATTGTTCTGCAAGAGAAGAACTCTTATGCTCACCTTTGTAACAACCCTTTTGGCTTACCTCCCCAGTAGTAGATACCTGTGACTTTCTCCTTGCATTATCTTTTCCACTAAAAGGGTCACTGCACCTATTATGTCAATACCCTATTTATCAATACCTATATAACACAATAAACTTTATGTGGGTATATTTAACGAAAGACTGATTGGGTATGACCTCTATGCATGTCACTCACTTGTTCCCCCTCTATAGAACAGAACAGAGCACGTTCATTCATATGTCACTGGAAACGATCACAAAATATTATCATCTGATGTACTTTGGATGCACACAAACCAACATTAGCCTAATTTAGAAAACATCACACCATTTTGTAGTTTGCTTACTAAAGTGAATCTTTTTATGCCATTTCTTCTCTCATTTCCTCTTCCTGACACAAGTTCTATACAATCCAAATTCCCAAATACACCTTCTGATACTCGCAGTCCGAAAACTTTGTGTATTTGCAAGGCAGTTCTGATCCTTTGAATTTTGACTCACTCGGCCATGGAGGAAAAGAAGTTGTGAAGTGTGTGTTAAAACTTTTTTATTTATCCTAAAAAAAGTACTTGAAAATTGTAGAATAAGAAAACTAAACATTTGCATAAATCATGAACAAAACATTAGACCAGTAGTCTGTTCAATAAAGTGAACTTCCAGGTCTGCCACACTGTAATAAAAAAACATAAATTACTTGTACAGTTTATAGAAATGATGATACCTGCAATTACCTGCGCTCGTCTCTAAAGTAGTTCCATTTTGCCTGGGGAGTATCTGCCTGGCCAAGTTGGCATTAGGCTTCATGTCTGCTCTGAGCTTCATGTCTCCTAGCATTAATCTTTCCATTTAAAGTAAAACTAAAGCTTATTTTTCATGTAGACATTGAAGGTAAAAATAGTACATGTGTACATACTTGCAAAAAACATGTTTTGTTTTTTTTTGTAGCTTTCCCTATAAGCTTTCCAGCTGCTTTATAGTCTCAATAGCTGTACCTAGATGACGTATGTTGACAGGAAGTGGCTACAAAAATACTACAGGAAATTAGGATGATAAAATAAGTATGTGTTTATGATACCTAGTTCTTTAGAAAACAATATGTTATGCATTTGGGTCTTGGGCTATGTACAAGCATCAGATAATTCTCGTTCGATTATCGCTTCAGGCCTGGTATCGGACGGGAATCTGACATGTGTACAGCGCTCGTGAAAAATCCTTTCCAAGGACAAAAATCTAATGTGTGTACGTAGCCTGGGATCTACTGTAACTGCAGTAAGAAAAGTGAAGCCACATGTTAAATTTTGCTGTCTGGTAGGGGTCCCTGGATCATAGGACTGGCTAAACAGAAGTAGAGATTCCTTGGTAGGTAAAAAAAAATAGACTATGTGTATTTCATGCTGTATTAAGCTCTTTTTCTAGAGTTCTGTTTTAAAAACTTAGCAGAGCTAACCAATAATCCACAGATAATTTTATTTGGAAAAGGAACCAAGAAATCATGTATTTTACATCACTGCTGCTTTTGACCTTTCTCAATTAAATGACACTTTCATAGTTGAATGTCCGCTGTAGACTGCTCACTTAGAGCTTTAAAAATCCGTGGCCTTTTGGATACAAAAGATTTTTTTTTTAATCCTCTCCTTTGCTCCTGTAACAATGTACATATTCAGGATATCTCTATAGGAGTTCTGATGATTGAAACACCATTGAAAAGCATGCGGACAGACAGTACAGCAGCACAATTGGAGCTGTCATGAAACTGACGTGTCTGAAGCTTAAAACCCATAACACGTGCCGAGCTCAAAATGACATGTCACCTACTTCATGGCTTTTTACCATATTGTAATTCCTGCTCCACTTTCTTACCAGAAACAGCAGAATATGCATTACTGTAGGCGGTGTCGATCTGTTTTAATGATCAATACAATGATCAACTTGGCATGATAATATTAATTCATTATTTCATACTAATCATTCAAAGTACACGCCAGTCACAATTAAAGCAGATTTTACATCAGAATCCATTTATAAAAAATATATTTTAATCAAATCTAATTCCAGTTTTATGTAAACCAAATCTATTTAAACTGAACATATGATGATAGAATGCATTAGTAATGGTTGTCTTAAGTTAAATCTCAGTTCAAAATAATCAGTAGGTACAGCAATAAAAAAAATCAGAAAAGTTCAGATTTTCTAAATCTAAAAAATCTCCCACCTTCAATGAAGAGGTGATGGGGAAAACAAGCAAAAGGCGTCCTATTGAATCATCTGCCATAGGAGGTTAGAGCGATCATTCTCGGTTGGATGTTTACTGGTCCACCATTGGGGACTGCTGTACATATTAAAAATGTTAAATCTTGAATGTTCATTATTATTCGACAACTGTTTCGCGTGTGTAGGTAGTCTTAGGGTATTTCGATGTAATTACATACCAAAGTCTCATATAAGGTCCACATTATTTATGTTTCCTGTGTTGGCATTTGTTCTTTTGCTATTGTATTTAAACACCATCTACCACAGCTTTTTGACAGCCAGGGTGTGATGGAATTCCATGGTTCCTCCAGATATTGCTAGGGTAGATCAAGCTTTCATCTGATATGTGCCTGCATAGTTATGGGCTACAATCTTCTTCTACTGTCTGTGGTATGCCACTTATGATCATTATGGATGGCTTTAGGGGGTGATATTCACTTTAATGACTACCATTGTAAGTGAGTCTGTCTCTTTTAGAGCTATTAGAATTGCCTTTTATTTTAATTTTGTAATTATTACTGACATTATTTTTGTTGTTTCAATTGAAAATGATTTTTTAATGAGTATTTTAATGTCAAAAGTAATCCACTATGAGTGTCAAAACCCTATGGCAGTGTTTCTCAACCTAAAATACCTGGTGATCCTTCAATAAAGATCCCACTGCATGACTATTATCGGGTAACAACGGTCTCCTAGGTGTGCTCTTGCGTTGTCATTCTGTCACAAGCCAACCCTACTTCAGTCTATGGGCCTGATTTAATAAAGCTCTGGAGAGGATACACTTTCCAAAATTAGGCTGGGGGATCCAGCAACCATGGAATGGATTTGGTCCAGGAGTGAAAACAATTGCTAACAAATTGGAAACTACAGGTTTGCTGGATCACCCAGCTTCACTATGGAAAGTGTATCCTCTCCAGCCTTGGAGCACGTTAATAAATCAGGCCCTATGAGCAGTTGTGCACACACAAGGCCATGATCCACCATTGTCGCTGTTATAAACAATGACGTAAGGCTGACTCTGGAGTGTCCGAAAAAGGCTGGAGGTAATTATTAGCTGACAGGATATACACTAAACATTTTAGTGTGTACTGGGTGTGAAAGGAATACTGTCCTGCTCAGGTCATTTACTAACCATAAACTAAAAAATCTCCCTCCCATGCCTTTATGCACGCCAACACATTTCCTGAGTTTTTTTTTTTCACTTTACATTTTTGGTTTCCTGATAAGCTGTCGTTTGACAAAGGTTATTTCATTCATTGTTCTCTTTTTGTTTTTCTTTCATTGTTCTTTCTTTCTTTCTTTTATTATGACAGGACTATCTTCCAGTTTAGTGATTGGCCGTGTCAGGTACACTTTGTCTGTCAGATGTCAGTTACAAAATAAAAAACGGAAGAGCACAGTCAGTTGTGTTTATCAAAATTGTCAGGAAACTTATTCTAAGAGACAAAATCAAAAAAAGAGAAGTTTTTTTTTCTTTCTGAGGACTACATTAATGCATGATATCAATAAATTTACTCAGAATTCGAATTAAGCAGCATTCCCATGGTTAGAGCACTAAAACTAGGATCCAGTTAGACTCTGTTTCATTATATATATGATCACAGGTAGCATGCTTACAGGAGGTTAGCCGGGGATGTGTTCTTTACCAGGCTGTAATGATTCTGCTTTCAAAGATCTGAAGACATCATGATGCAAGTTTTATAATCCCTGAAAGAAGAGAGTAAACCATAACAGGGACATAGACAGCAATTGAAATCTAACAGGGGTCTTGTGGACCCCACAAATCTCTATCAACACAAAAAATAAATAGGTGGTAAACACAAATGTACTTAAAGGGGGAACTAAGTTTCCAAATAAAAATTATGATCAGACGGCTTTATTGCAGAAAAGGACAGATGATGTCCTTTTTGTAATAAGCATTCCATGATTGTTCCCCTCCACTCTCAGAATTGCCAAGCTGCTCATGCCTGCATTGAAGTTATATCATCCCCGTCCGGCCGATCAAGATGGCTGAACATCGATAAAAGAAAAAAAAGAGAAAACAGAAAAAGTGGGTAAACATAAAATAATATAAACGGGTTTGTTCCACTTGTAAGGACCTATGTTGTTATCTAGTAACAACAAGAAGTATTTTGACCCATTTGGAACATAGTTTTGCTTACATTTTTTGATACGTTAAATACCTAAAATATTCAATAACAAACAGGCTGATTTGTTTTCCATGCCTTATCATCCTCTATTACATGACATTTAAGTATTTGTTAAAGAAAATCTACATTTTCAATGATCCAACTGCCAGATGACCCCTGCTGCCAAACACAATGATTAAAAAGCCTTTTTAAAAGTCAAATATTCCCCTCTGCATCACATTTTAATCTAATTAAATTAGCATTACCAAAACAGCAGGCATGTTTTCTGATAGATGTCCTAGTAAAGAAAGTGTGTGCTTATATCAGTGTTAAGTCATTATATGCTTACATTAACTAGAGCGGAACTGCAAGAACACCTGTCACTTTTCATGGCTAATGTCTGTGTGCATTAAACACATTTCAAGTCCACCTAAGCAAAGGTTCTAATGGGAAAGCCAGATCAATATTTGTCAATGTGTAAAATGATTCAATGCACTAAAGGATAAGGATGCAGATTACTGATACCGATGTCTAGAAGTCACCAGGGATGAAAAGAAAAAGGAAAAATTTAGATCTTTGGAGTGTGGTTGTCAAACGCATTAGCGTAAAGATAAAACAGTTTTTTTAAAGTAAAATCCTTTGCAGTTTCTCATCTCTTTTTCTCTTTTAGTTAACCGCACTCTGCATCATTTACATATGCTCCCTCTTGATTTATAGACACAGTTAAAGATGTTCCACTGGGGACAAATGTTAAATTAATATTCACACTGATAGCTAAAAGAATTTGCTGCTAGCTACATAAAATGTTACACTTGCTCTATAGCTTGAAAACTGACAGCTAATGCGGAAGAAAAAAAACTGCAGTCCTCTTCCCCTTAGTAAGAGAAGATGATTTATGGCAGAAATAAACTTTTCTAAGAGTTACCATTAAAGTTCACAGCAATGTTAATCAACTTCCTCATCTTTATTGTCTAACTGGGAGTTCAGGAGAGATGATAACCATTATATACTGTAGTGAACCAGTCAGTGCCATTGGGTTATAAAAAACCATCTGTGGTCACAATATTATGCCCTGCATACATTTCATTATAGAATGCTTTCGTTATTATTATTAAACTATAATATTAGCCGATAGAGATATATCCTTAAACAGGATTAATTTTAAACAGTTTAATGTAAAAAGTTTTTGTTAATTTTTTTTTATACATGTATGTGAAAAAGGTCAATTTATTGTATACAATTAAATCAATATCTGTTAAGGTATTAAAAAGAGAGTTTTATTTTTCCATTCCAGAAACTAGCTCATGATCCAAACAAATTCTTTAATCCTGGAGGTGTGTTGTGAACCACACAGATTACCTTTAGACATATTCTAACCAATAACCCAATAAGTGTATGTATATTTTTTAAGTTTTGGATAAAGTTGACTTGCTGTCATGTTTCCATTGCTGTCTATATTCCTGCTGGGGAAGTTCAACCCCTTTATTTGTCCTGGTGACCATTGTTACTAAGACAGAAAGTAAAGGAAATCCAACATTTTGAATTAGCATCAGCAATAGATAAGGGGAAATCCTCCAATGGGGTCTTCTATTATTGGGACAACTATCTGGAAAGATTTCCTCCCTTTTCTGGTTTTGACTTTAAGACAGGAAGTGAATGGCTATAAAAAAAAACCCAACAGGTTGTGGAAATTTTTCCTGTTTTATACATAAAAATTGCTGTACATCCTTCAATGTATATTTGAAGCTTTTTTTGTTGGGGCATGGGAACAGTTATCACCGACATGTTCCCATTGCAAAAATTACACTTGTAACCCATTACAGTTATACCAAATGGAAAATAAACTTCCAGTGTATACACAACAAAAAAAGACAAACAAGGCTATCAACCTTGCTACCCTACCGTAATACAAATCTTTTGCTGACTGGATTTCACCGTTAGTTGTGGGAAACATGATACAGTGGTACCTTTGTAAAAGTCCGCTTTGAAATAAGTCCAACTTGGTAAAAGTCGGGTTTGGACACAAAAAATTTTGCTTGGTATACAACCTTTGCTTGGTATACAACCTTTGTGCTAGAACTTGTATGGGTCAAAATGAGTCATAACACCACGCGCTACCCTTATTTACCTCTCTCGAGACAAAGCCACGACTGCCCACGAACGTCAGTATGTCCTTTGCTACCATTCAGTGAACAACCCGCGCTATAACTCTCTGTGAATTACAAAAAATCTCCTCCTCCTAACTTCTCAGCACCATCCTAGTAGGCACTTGATTCTTCTCAGCAAAGTAAAGTGAGGGTAACATTTTCATTTATTTCATCTAATTGCTTTTGTATTTATGTATTTTAGTATTAAGCATTGTTTAAATTATTTCATACAGCCCCATCAATGTTTAATATGACAAAAACAATTCCTTGTATTTCTTATGGGAAAAATGTGTTTGGTATAAGTCCTGTTTGGTATAAATCCAAGGATCTGGAAAGGGTTAGGGCCTCATACCAAGGTACCACTGTATATATACATAGTACACTTTTATTTGTGTGTCAGATATATTTAGGTTTTCAGTACCTTATTTGTAGACAGAAAGTCACAGCAATAAATGCTTTGAGAGCTTATCATTAGGCTCACCTTTAATGTATTAGTTTGCCTCCAAATTTATAAAATTAAATACATTATGTACATTTTAAAAATTTGGTGGTCAGATTATGCACTGATATCTAACCTCTCTTGGTTTACACTTCCTTTCTCATAAACCCACCCCCATCGCATGTCCATCCCAATGCTGGAAAATGTCCTGAAAGCAGTTGGTACATTTGTTAGAAGATGGTTCTATACCCTAATGTTCATATTAGGAGTACCCCTATTTACTTGTAGAAAAGTTTACATTGATTTCTGATTCCCCTAAAAATGACTTACTTTACATATTTAGAATATTCTTTTAAATGACTGACGTTAACACAACTGTATGGAAGCAGCCTAAAGCGCTATGTCAGCTTGCAGTACCTTTCTTTGTGGTAGTTGCCTTCTTTTAGGATTTTGACAGGTAATTAAACAGATTCTCTGAATTGTAATAATGTGACTAGTTTGTTGCCTTAAGTTAGAATAAACTAAAAAGTAACCATGCAGTATTCTCCTTGCTTATATTTCAAACCCTTGTGGCAAGGTAGCAGCTAATGAATTATTTAATAGAGGAGTTCTTGGATCGTTGATGGTAACAACAAAATAAGGAGAGACATTTGGCAGTTGTGACTTCTGCATGTGAATCTTCAATTTTAGTTTGAAAAACATTCACAGATGTTGTCATTAAGTGTGCAAAATCAAGGAAAACCACATGAATATTTAATAACCTCTGGATTTATTATTTGTAGTTGACATTAGTTGTTTTAACCTATTTACAGTAATATAAGAAGAGTTTTTTTATGTCTGATGTTTCTGATTCTATGCAGGTCTTGGCTCATTTTTTGTGATCTCTTTTTATAAAGTAATCTACACAACTTTTTGCTTCTTTTGCAGGTCAGTCATGGACTTTGAGCATTGAATTGTCATTTAAAGTGTATCAGAACTCCAATAAATAAATAAATAAATAACTTTACGTTCTCCTCTGAAGTATGATAAGCTACATACCTTTACTGTGTCTCTTTAATGGCTTATTCTTTGGATATTTCCACTTTCTGCCTGTCAAATCTCTCCCGGATAACAGTAGTAGCTTAGCACCTACCCTTGAAGGTGGTTTGTCCTGGGGCTTGAAGGCATGAGTCCTAAAAAGGTACAGAGTCTTTAAAGTAACTGCAGGGGTGATGTACTTTGCTACAGATGGCTTTCAGGTTGCCTCCCTCAGGCACGCTGGTACAAGCAGTTGTAGGTGGAGGTACTTGAATGATGGACAATCTCAGAAGTCATGAAAATGCCAAAGGTCAAGTGCCGGTAATCTGAGAAATTCAGGGGCTCAGCACTAGCAAAGGGCTGCTCAGACTGCAAGTGACATGCTTCTATGCCTTTAAGAGATAGGGGCAAGATCAGGTGAAACATCTCCTGATTCACCCTTATTTTGGGCAAAACCCTTAACTGCAGGCGGGTCCTTGATAGAGATGCTGGGTCAGAAACATGGTAGATTTTGCAGCAGGAAGTGTCCCATTCATGTAAAACAAAGCTATAGTTAAATGTTATATAACGCCCAAACTTTTTTAGTTTTGGATGGAGTGTGGAAGGGTTTGAATAAGCTGGTCATTTATTGAGGTGGAAGGTACAAGCATATATGTTTACACACAAAAAAAATTGACATAGTAAAATAATATGGGTTCTACACTGTATTATTATAAAATATCAGTTGACTGAGAGTTGATGTAATTTTCTGGCTCTAGCCATTGCATCCCTTTTATTTGCTTTATAATAATTTTACTTTAGGTTTGTATTTTGAGTAGAAACTGGGGTTGCAGAACCAGCCAGCCCAGGTCCTGTGTAAAAACATACTGATCTATTACATAATGTTATCACAAAATTATATTGAAATACATACATTACATTTGCATAATGGCAGAGCTATATTTAGATATCATGCTTCTCTAGCTGCACATGAATAATGATGCTATTGTGTATTAGCTGCGCTCCATGTGGCATGGGCTGTAGGCAAATAACTTTGGTGCCTAAAGCAACTTTTCTCCACTTGCATCATGTTTTCAGGCACAGAACATTTGTCTACATTTGTGCTACAATGCACTTTTGGGGGCAGCATGTAGAGAGATGGTTTCACATTTCCTGAAACTTAATCAGAGCCTTCAATTGAAAACTTCCATTTAATATCAAGGTACAACCATAAAGTCCTCCATGAATGAATGTTCCTTCATTAAAATGCATGAATTAAAATAGATTGGTTATTGGGCCGTTTTATTGTTGGGATATTGAAATACTCTCTGCTTGTTTTGTGTTTGCCTACTTGAAAGGTTCCTAGGTGGGAGGTAATATGCATAAAGCTTTGCGCTTCCCATTCATCCCAGAATTAGGGGGTGGTGTTGCACATAAAAAATAACAAACAACAAAAAAAAACAGCATTTTTACTTAACATAAAAGGGTTGTCTGAGTTTAGGTATGCTTTAATTCACAATTCCAAACCTACACACACTAGAATTCTGGTGCATATTGGATTCTCTCACAGTATAGCAAAAAATAAAAATGTCTTAGATCTCTAGACAAGACATTCTCAACCAGGGTTCCTTCAGAGTTTGCTACGGGTTTCTCAAGCTGTGGTCGGTTGACCTCTCGTTTGATAAAGCCTCCATAGCTCTAGGGCCAATGCCCCAATGCTTGGTAGAGTCAGCGGCATGATATTTTTAGCTGTTTAGAAAGGTGGTAGTATAGGTAGTAAGCCAATTTTATGGGTCTTTTTCCCCACTGTTTTTTTTTGTGGCCCTGAAAATAAGCGTCTGCCCTTAAGTTTGTGGTTAAAAAAATTCCTTTATCATAAAACTAATATTTAAAAAAAAATCATTTTCATAAATTGTTTTAGAACTTGAACACATTTGGCACAGCAGTATGTAGGTTATAGCAGTTCAAATAACATTGTACAGCATGTTTTTGTATGAAGAAAGTAATGGTTTATGTAGACTCTTGGGACATTGTCCAAGTTTTAAGATTTAAGAGATTGTAGCCTAGAGTTAGGCAATTCACAAGAATTTTGTTATGACATTTCCACCACTCCTATGTGTTGAAAATTCAGTTGTGATACTAGTAAAAAATTTATGTTAACACAAGAAATTGTGTTCAGTGAAACTTTTGGAGCATGAACATTATATTTTCATTCAGATACATTTCTTCATTTTCCCTAAATGGTCAATAAAAAAAATGTATTTACAGTGGTTTGACTTCCATTTTAATTTTTTTAAAAAAAAATTTATTTACAACCCAGCTCGACATTTTTTTAAAAAATCATAAGGGTCCCAGGCGGGTTACAAAATAGAAAAGCAGCTCAGGCCGCAATATTCACCTTCAGTCTGAAGCACTCCCCTGCAGTACTCCCTTTCACCACAGGATGTACTCGGTCTTCCAGCATGAATGACAACCAATCAGAAGTCATTAGCTGTATGCTTTTGTGTCAGTGGTTAAGGGTAGTTGTGCAAAGGAGTACATTTGACAGTTGGACTTTTAGCAGTTTAAAGGAGAAAAAGATTTGTATTAACAGTCTTCTTCTTTTAGATAGGCAAAGTGACTAAAAAGCAAAACATAATCTCATCAAAAGTAATAGAAAAATAAAAACAACTGTCTTGTTATAAATGTGTAGAACAGGACAGTATCTGTATATGAGGTTTGGTTTTTATTTATGATATTGTTAGAAGAGCAGAAGGGACTAGAAGAGGCATATTCATTTTTATTTGATTTATTTACATTTAAATGTTCTCATTAGTATCTTTAAAATCAGACATTAATACTCTGTTCCAGACTCCATATAGGAAACGATGGATTCTTTAAATGACTTCAACAAAAGTGCTATTTTACTTTGTTAGGGGGGAAAAGTTAGCAAACTTAAGGATGAGGGCAAACCCCTGTTCACAGGGAGGGGGGGCTGAGTATATAGAATTATATATATTTTTTTCTCATTTCAGTGACATTTTCTGAACATTGAAAATCAAAAGTGGGAATGCTTTTTGGACACATAAATAGCCGCATTCAAGCCTCCCTACGCAGGAAATTGAAAATCTGCAGAAAAATTGGCTCTGGAGCCATTATTAGCTCTGCTGGTGTTTTGTACCTTGCTAGTGTTAACGTTGTTCAAAACATTGTCTTTCTTATTTTTCAGTTTTCCATGGAAGTAGGCAAAACTTTTTAAAGCAAACATTTTTACCATTTATATTCCTTCATAGTTATTACAATGTGAATTGGGAATCATGCTTTTTACATAAACACCATTTTTTTTAACTTTTATTCTTTTTGATTTGTTTAGGCTAGATACTAACTGCTTGAGTAAAGTATTGGAGTATTAAAGTGTTCTTCCAACATTGCTGTGATTGTAAGCTCTTCGGGGCAGGGTCCTCGCCTCCTCCTGTGTCACTGTCTGTATCTGTCTGTCATTTGCAACCCCTGTTAAGTGTACAGCACTGCGTAATATGTTGGCGTTATATAAATCCTGTATAATAATAATTGTGCATTGACAGTGACAATTCCAGGTGGAAGCATGCCAGTGCTTAACCCTTGGTGTTCATCTTCAGTATAGCAGTCCTTAGTAGATTGGTCCCTTGGCTGCTCTATATCTAGGGGGTTACATATATAATATTACATATATATAATGCAATGTAGTGTGTAGATTTCCTTGAAGTGTATTTAAATGATCAGAAGTAACCTGTTCAATGCACTTAGCTTTGGGGAGGTGGAATTGAGAAGAGAGCATATTGCCCCCGTTTGAGGCTGCTGTGTGCAATGGTGGATGTTTTTTTTGAAAACAGCAAATATGGGGAACGCACACAGGATGCCCTTTATTTTATTTTCTTTCAGTCACGGAGAGGGTGGCACCGGCTACAATTTGCTAAGTGCTGGTATAGCTACATAATTTACCATGTTTTGGCAGCACTCCAAATTATCTGATTTGGCTGTCTTTGCTAAACTCCCCAATTCATTATTTGCCTATATTTAATCTGTGCAGTTGGAGCTTTTCGATATTGATTCGTTATTGAACTTGAGATCTAGGTTTATATTTACCAGCTTTTTTGTTGCATGTATGAATAGGGTACCTAAGCTGTCTTCTTTATTTAGACCAACTATAATTGCCTATAATAAACATTTGTTTTATTATAATTTGTTTTTAATCAATCAAATATATGTATGGTTTTAATTATTTATGTATTGTTTATTATGTAATAAAGAATATATTTTTTCCATTTTTCTTTTCTATTTTCTGCAGAAGATATGTGCCTTGTAGCAGGGTACCTGGGCTGCTTTCTCTCTTTTGACCAGCCAAGTAGGGTGTCTGAGCTGCTGTCTTTGTTCAGGTTCTTGACAAGTTGCCTAAAGTTCTTTCTTTTTTTAGGCTAGCAAGTGATGTGTGCCAAGTAGTAGAACACCTTAATCACTTTCTCATTTTAGACCAGTAGGTTTTATGGGCACATGCCAAGTAGTAGGGTGCTGTAACTGCTTATTTGGTATGCTAGTGGGTGGCAGCGGACATGTGCCAATTAATAGGGTGCCTGAGCTGTGTTCTCTGTTTACAATGGCATGAGGCTCATGCCAAGCAGTAAGGTGCCTAAGCTGCTTTCTTTATTTATATCAGCAAGGGCCATGACCTGGGGAAAAAACATGCTAGCAAAGCAGCTGAATTTAGAAAAAATCTACCTTCAGTTGCAAGCTGACACCTGTGCTGATGATTTGCTGGTTATCTGATATTTAATTTTTTTCATTTCATTTCATGAATATATTTTTTATTTTCTTTAATTCCTAATAACTAATGCCAATTGAATTTCTAAAAGAATGCCTGAATAAAGCATCCTTCTGAATAAGAGACTGTGTGAGCTTCTAAAGAAAAAAAAGATTATCCCATGCACAATGTTAAATAGAGCAATAAACAATTTCCTAGAAAACAAAGCTGCTGTATAAATAGGACATGACCCTGTACTCATGGGTGGAATCACAGAAGATAGCAGTGGGAATTCAGAAGAGAATATGTTTCTTTAATAAATGTTTGTTGATGGTTAACACAATCCTCAGTGGGCTCTATGGCATCGTATATTAATGGAATTTAAAAGCAGGGAGCCTTTTACTTTTGAAAGAGCCATTGGAGATCATTGTGTCCTACTTTTAAATAAGGATATGCAAACATTTGACAGCTTGTTTTAAACTTGAGAAACTTTAATGAAATGCATTGTCTCAATTTGAACAGTGTTTTCTTTGGTTATTTTTGGTACAATATATAGCAGTATGATATCAAAGACAAATATGTTGCTGCAAAACACTCTGCAGTCAGATTGTAAATAATACCAGGACCTTTTTTAACAAAGCACCTGGAATGGATTTTTTAAAAGTTTTTTGCTATTTGTTAGCTAATGTTTTCAATTCTGGAGCAGATCCGTTCCAGGTTTGCTGTATGACCCAGCTTCACTGATGTGCCAGCTCATTGTGCCAACCCCGTAATGGTCAGACAGCGTTTTGTTTTGAGTAATATTGCATTGATATCACAGGATTGCAAGTTAGAATGCTAATAGGGTTGAACATAGACATTATATAACATTCAGGCATGCATGGGCAAACCTACAATGTCCTTTGGACTAAAAAAAAACCTAAAAAGAGCGCTTTAGCCACGCAAGTGTTCCTTTTTTAGCCTAATATAGCAGAATGGGGAGCTACACATACTGTCACTTTCCCAAACCAACATCAAGATCCAAGAGTGGCCAATAAGGGTTGTTGTGTGTTCCTTATAGACATAAAAATGTAATATTACTGATCACAAAAAGAATTTTTGTAGACAACGTGAACAGTTTCCCCTTTTATTTTCTTCATTTATTGTGGCGATAAGGAAATTTCATTACATTGCACACCTTTATTAATACATGTACATATACTGTGGCCACAATCATTGTATAAATAAATTGTTTGTAATAAATACATCACATGGTTTGATATACCAAGCTTTATTTTAAAATAATTGTATATGTTTTATTTCTACTTCTAGCTCAAATCCCTAATTCACCTGCAGTCCGAGTTTCCTCTCTACGCGACCTCCCCGCCAAGCTACAAGATCTGTACCAGCAGGGCTTCTCTGTCACAGCTATACATCCATTTGTACAGTTCCACGAGGGCAGCGAAAGGACTCCCCTGGAAGAGATGTACCGAGTAGTCCTTATCAAAAAAACAGAAAGGTAATTAACTATTCATGCCAAGACATGTACCGCAAGAAAAGATTATCTGCTCGTGTATTTATCATTCTTTCCCTTCTGTGTCTGTAGAATGTTTACAAAAAAAATGTTAAATAGATGTCATAAATTTTAAAACTTTTTTTATATTCTTAAATGTATTTCTGATAGTAACATAAGACCAATATAGAAATCAGTATGGTCAGTGTAATTTCCTTTCATGACTAGTAAGCACACTAGTAGTAGTGTATTAGTGCTAAGTAATAAAGTCCTGGTTTATATAGCATCCACAAACAGGAACCTGTTGGAGTTTGTACCCCGACACCCCTTGAGTCATTAAAGTTAAACTAAAAGCAATAGCAATCTGTACAGTGCCAGTAATGCCAATCAGCACTATATAAATGCAGGATAAAAGTAGTAATACCACCATTATAAATGCTGAATAAACTGATCTCCACTTCAAGAGTTGAAGACAATATTATGGGTATTTTAGTCAAAAAAGGGCACTTATATAGTGTTCTGTTGGATCATATCTTTGTAGAGTCTCATAAATTTTAAACTGTGATGATTTTCTGTCTTACTTTGCTTGCGCTGGACACATTTGTGCCAACATTCTGCGATATTACTCTTTAGAGTTAACAAGATCTTAAAAGGAATGAGATGACTCACTATAGTTCAAAAAAACATAAAATCCACCCCACCTTTCCTTTCTCTTGTTTAATGATCTGTAAAGATCAAATGAGCTGTCACTAAAAATCATACAGCATAGCTAATTCTAAAATTATTTTTTTCTGAAATATTTACATAATGCAAGGGGCAGGAGCCTGTCCAAAATTTTGTCATCATTCAGGTGTACCATAGGGAGCATAGTGTCTAAATCCAACCACGAGTAAAGCAACTGTTAATTTTTAATGTGTATTAATACAACATTAATGGTATGACAGTTCCCTGGGTGCTGATCTCAAGATGAATGTTTACATGGATACAAGCCGAGATCGGGATTTACTATTCCAAGGTATTTCCCTTGTGTTCACTTATATAAAGGTGTCTGTAATTTGCTGTAGCAGCTGTAAAAAATGTTTCCTGTCAACAGAAAGCTGTCATGGTTGGGGTCACTTGTACATAATTGTGTACTCATTCACTAAATATGTAGGCTGGCTTTCTGTAATTTCATAGACCAGTAATGAAGTAACACCTTTTGTGAGAGTGTTGCCTGTTTAACATTCATTGCTAATAACCAGATTTGCACTTGCCAATCTAAATGACATGGTAATGAACATTACCAGTATCGCTTTAAAATATGGATTCCTGTTTTGCCTTTCTTATCCTTCTTCCCCAGTGACAACTTAATTATATTCAAATAAACCTTATTGCTGTGTATTCCATTCTTGTAGTAGCGTCAGATGATGTGTATTAATTAATATTCGCAGCATAGAGCTCCCAGACATTTTTATTTAGAAGACAAAAGGAGAAGGCTCCTTGCCTGCTCTTGGCATTGATTGCGGAGGTATTCATTAGCAGCTGTACAGGTCTATTCAATATAGCGGTGCAAGGGCAATAAAGACGTGCAATGTGCAGCAACTGATAGCCACCAACCTGATTCAGGTTATAAGGGCCTAATCAGTGAAAACACAAATTCAGACAAGCTCCTATTGGTTACTGTGCAATATATTTTACTCTTTTTTGTACTATATATGCAAATTAGACTACAGAGGGCACTAATGAATTTCTTTTCAGTAACTCTGTTTCAACACCAACCATACAAATATAAGTCTTCTTTATTCTCCACTCTCAGAAGGTTGTCTTTTTTAAGTGGCCACCAGGTCAATTTTTGTGTCTTGAAGCCTTTAACACTATCCTCTAAGAAGCTGCATTACTTGTCTCAAATGCCAATTTTACTGGTCTATTTACAAAGCAGTGAATCTGACATTCACTGAAACATTCCTTCCCGGAAAATTAATCACTGCCATTGAAACAAATAGACCCGGAATGTTGCAGTGAATGTCAGATTTGCTACTTTGTAAAAAGAGCCCTAAAACTTGCATTTGAGTCAAGTAATACTTCAAGTTTCTCAAAGGACAGGGTTAGATGCTTTAAAAAGGTAAACTAGAATAAAATAAACACATAAATATACAAGAGGAATATAAATAGGTAAATCTGGAGAGAAGATGAACATGTTTGGGGGGAGGGTGATTGACAAAGAGACACTTTGTGGATGGCTTTCAATTTGTGGGATCTTGTTGATTATGGTTGCTTTTATCGGGATTTAGTCAATTTCCAACATCTAGATATGGTAGCCCATACAACACCTGAGAACACCTGCCTTATTGTATGCTCCAAAGCTATGAAGCATGGACAAAGCACTTTTTAGGTTATCATATTATTTTCTCTCACTTTTTACAGTTTCACCAGGTATGTAGACACATTCCCCTGGGATTTTGCCTACACTAGCGGACATTAGATAAAAGAAGAAGCAATTAGAAATCATTAAGCAATACAAATGCCTAATACCATTCTTTCTTTGTGAAATCTTTACCCATGTCTTTCACCCAATTCTTCATACATGGTAGTGTCCCTAAGTAGGTGTATTACCTCAAGAACTGATGGGGTGTGATCAAGCCCTTCAAGTGTAAGACAGAGTCTCTGGAACTGCATATTGTCACAATTTTTTGGCCTGATTTATTAAAGCTCTCCAAGGCTGGAGAGGATACACTTTCATCAGTGAAGCTGGGTGATCCAACAAACCTGGAATAGATCTGGTCCAGGATTAAAAATATTTGCTTACAAACAGCAATTGACTTTTAGGAAATTCTTTCCAGGTTTTCTGGAACACCCAACTTAACTGATGAAACTGTATCCTCTCCAGTCTTGGAGATCTTTATTAAATCAGCAAAATCAACAAGTTTCAGAGTCCTAACAAAAAAAAATAATATACCTGTCATGCAGATTTTTCTGCCTAGTTGGCCTGAGACAATTTGGGGTGGGTTGAGAAAAACATAGCAAATATGTCCCAGTTGTACATTCATGGAATTTTCTAGGACCAGGATATTTCTCAAAGTCATACCAGGAGGTTATCAAGGGTTATCAGAGATAGATGTGAGACAGGTCCTGGCCTAAAAAAAAACTTATCAGTGTTAATTTTTGTATCTCATCGTTAAGTGGAGATGTTTAAAGGCAGAAGAGGGAATTCCCAGTATAACATTTTTGGTTGGTAATTAGTACACTTATTTGTTAGTAGTATATACAGTATACTAAAAAGAGAAAAAAAGGACAGAGCTATTTGGTTGCTGGGAGAATTTCCCCAAATGGGGTACAGTTGGGAGCTAAATTTCTTTTAGGCCATTTGAGATCCCTGCAGATAGCCGAGTGCTATACACTTTTATAACGCACATCTGTTGTTAGTGGTATGATCATGATATGGCTTGCTGCTTTGTTAAATAGAGCCCAAAAGTAAAAGAAAAATATTTTATGGAATTGTATTTCATTTATTTATCTGACTCAAATGGGAATAGTGCTTTCAGGTATCCTGTTCCTTCCTTTCTTCACTAGTGGTAGCTTTTATTGGCTTTTTAGGTTCTTTGTACAGTCATATCTTACCTCAGTTATGTAAATGAATAATGAAAGAATAATGAATAATGAGAAAAGTGATCTTGGAATCATCTTTGTGTATGAATAGCCTGCTTAACAGCACTGTAACTTTGTGTGCATGTTTATTCTGCTTGCATACCTCCAGGTGCAAGTCTGCAGTTCATTTAAACGTCAATATACAGCACAATATTTGCTATATTTTCAATAAATGTCCACAAAGGTGTTAATAATGGATTTCCATAAACTGGGTAACAAAGTAAACAGAAAAAATGTACTTGTTTTGCATTTGAAAGTCATTATTGTACTGTTATCATGAAAGCGTAGCACACAATTAGCTGCAGACTGAGTGAGCATGCAAAAGGGAACTGAATTCAAATGAAAATCAAATGTATTGCACCATGCCCTTCCTACATATAAGGGAATTGTAGAATTCCAGCTTGCCCACATTATAGTGACTGCAGGACCCTGCAAGCATCACACCCAGCTGTTATTAGTTTATTTGCTTCACAGCCATAACTGCAAACAGCTGAGCAGGAAATGACGCGTAAACTTAATTACAAGAAGCAGCATGTCGTTCCTAGTTCAGAAAACACTGAATATCTTACATCGCTTTGCAATTCATGCTGATATTTAAAAAGAACTATACTGTATGATAATGAATATATATACAAACATACTCCAAAATTATGAAAATATATTTGTTGTCTTTTTTTAATCCTACCAATTAGAGAGATGCTTTATAAAGCAGCCAGAATAGCCTTAGTTCAGCAAAGTTGCTGCTGTTCTGTATTGTACTCTGCTGTGTTTAGTTCTCCAGGGTAACAAAAGTTTCTTTTCGCCTAATTTTTAGGTGAAGTTTCTCAACGCTTATTATATATATGTAAAGGGAGAGTCTGTCTTTCTTCTGACTCCTAGCAACTTTTTAGCACCAAAGCTTATTTTAAGATTAATATTATCTTAAGTTTTGGCTGTAAATGATAAATATATAATTATGTGCTATATTTCATATTTGTCTTTTAAAAATAAATGAAATACAATTTAATGAATATGAATAAATATATAGCTGAACTATATATTTCCTTTAATTAGTTTTACTATCCATTTGGAAGGTTATTTTTGTGTTTATTTTGGACCATGTTGTTAATACCAATCAAACGTAAAGATGTATATTATGGAAATGCGCATATATGAGAAGTGTGATTGATCTAAGCACATGGACAGTGTCTAATGCCTATTATTTCATCTCAATAAACAAATTGAGTTTTCTTTGAACTCTACTGACATGTAGAAGGAGATACATTAATTTAATTAAAAAGTATGTGTTGTAAGTAATAGCTTTGACATGCAACTATTACAATTTCAGTAGGTCATTTCAGGTTCTAGGAATCTTGGATGCTAGATGGATCAGGGGCAATATATTAGATTATAGTGATGCTGGATTGACACATAAATGCTAAACTCTAACCTTTCTCTCAATAACTCTCCCTTTTCCCCATAATTTCTATACTATCCCTCCATGTAACCCAAATACTAACCCTTTCAGGAGTGGGTGGCTGTAGTAAGGGAAAATAAGTGTTTGTCTGAGACCCCAGAGTCCAATGACCAAGAAAATGCTAAAATGTTTTCCAATTAGCCAATTTACTTTGTAAATCTTTAGGCATTTATTTTGGACAGTGGTCACTAATGGAAATGTTTGTATCAGTTTCCAGTTATGATTACCAAATAACCATATACAATTTGTGTTCCAATGTCTGTGTACATAACCTCTCAAGCAGTGTTTCCCAACCAGCGTTCCTCCAGAGGTTGGTAGGGGTTCCTTGAGTATGAAGCAATTTGTTACTTTCCGGTCAATGTAACTGACAGAAATGATCTTTTTAGCAATTATTAATATTATCCAATATTTCTATATCACTGACATATTACACAGCGCTTTACAAACTCTATAGTCATGTCACTAACTGTCCCTCAAAGGGGTCACAATCTAATGTACCTACCATAGTCATATGTCATACACACAGCCTAAGGTCAATTTTGGCAATTAACCTAATTGCGTGTTTTTGGAATGTGGGATAAAACCGGAGTACTTTGAGGAAATCCACACAAACAGGGACAACCTGCAAACTCCATGCAGATAGTGTCCTGGCTGAAAGTCGAATCCGGAACCTAGTGCTGCAAAGGTCAATGATCTAACCTCGGAGCCACCGTGCTGCCCATAGCTATCTGTCTCTATAATATGTCTACTGCACAAAAATCTGCCTAATAATGTTTGCGTCATCAAGACCTTCACTATTTCCCTTGGAAATCATTGTTGTTACTGTCAAACATATATTCATGATATGGACAGTTTACAAAGCTAGGCAAGAAACTAAAATCCTGAAACTGATATTTACATCTTCAAAATACATTAACTTTTGTTTGTAAGGAAAATTGACTTAGGATTTCCCTTTATTACAATAATATGGTTTCATCATATTGCTGTGTTGTATGAACAGCTGATGCTAGTAATGTGAGATGATTTGTAGTAAACTGATAGCTTAACATATGCTGGCCTTTGAGAAGGCATAAGTAATTCATGTGTTTTATGTACCCTAAAGCAAAAGCAGACACAATATTGTGATAGGAAATGATATGCACAGATTGAATTACTTTCATGGTAGATGATGGGGGAATCTGAGAAGTTACAAAAAATAAAGCTACCAGTTTTTCCAGAATTAGTAAAAAGAAATGTGATATATGGATAATAGGTCTAGAGAAAGGTCTTAGAAGGACAGACAGTATTGATCCCATAATGTAAGAATAACCTTGTCTGGGATATTACAAAACTAATATGATCAAGACTTTTTTAAATATGCCTCGGTACCTTGTGTTGGTAGTCATTGCTTTACCTCATCCAGTTATAGTGAGTTGCAGCACATGATGACAACTGTACCAGCTACAAGGTCATCATTCAGGTGGCCATTTCTATCTGGGTTCAATGGATCATTCTTATAGGCTGTCTAGCTTCGGGGTTCACTCAGGTTCCAAAAATGTGATGGTAACAAAATAAGACTGTCAAGTACTGGCTGATTAAGAGTAGATAATGCTTGGAAAGCTAGAAAGCTTTATGTTCTCTGTGGCATATGGTGTGTCCTATGTCTTTTTCTCTAGCAACTCATTGTATCCTGTGAATTTTTCATAGTGAACAATGAGATACTTGCTTTTGCTGTAATGAATAATGATGTTTTCTGTGGTTTTTGTCCCAAGTGAGCCGCTATGTGACTTTGGCCTATGTGGCTGATGGCTATTTATATGACTTTTGCCCATCGTGATCACTATGGACCAATGGTTTCTTTGTGGCTTCTCCCATTAATGGCCAATGGCATTTTCTGTGGATTTCCCCCTGTAACCAGTGACAGTTCTGTGTGACTTGTTCTCTGTAACAAAAACATAAGAAGCTTTAACATAGTTAATCATTGTTCTTCAAAACTTCAATAATAATATGGACTTTAATAAATTGTCATTATGAGAATTTTGTGTAACAACATTACCCTAATATTGTGTCCAGGAGTATCCCGAATCTCTTCAGACCCTTGCAGTGCCCCTGACCTTATATGTAGAAAAGCCTGTATTTCACACTTGAACTTAAAATGTAACAAATGGTTGAACTCAATTCAGTGTAAAAAAAAAAATAAACAAATGGTTGAGCTTAATCCAATAAAATCTGTAATTGCAGTCTGGGGTTCTTTCAGCTCAACTGGGATATGGCATGGTATATGTTAAAATTCTGTCCACTGCTTCCTGCCAACATTATAACAAGTACAGAATTTATTTTGACATCTCCTTTCCTGAATCTCTTCTGGATGACATTTGGAACTAAAAAATAAAATTGTTTTCTTGTAAAGTATGTCCTGCCCTGATCTTTATTATATGTTGTGTACATGGTCGTATTTATGTAAGCCCTTTCCTTCCTTCTCCATCTTACAGGGACAGTGCTGCTTAAAAACATAAATACAGGGCCTCTATTATATATATATATATATATATATATATATATATATATATATATATATAATATTGTTGACGATTAGCCTCAACACACCTGCTGCCTGGCACACCTATTCCTTCCAGGACACTCTGGGCCTGGATCCCAAATAAAGTGCCGCAGTTGTGCAGAGAAACAAATTGGCATGGCTCCATCTAGGCCCTTTAATTCCTTTTTCTAAGGGCAGATGATGCCAAATACCCTGCTATTTGGCATCATATATTTCATCTTGTTACAATATATATTTTGAAATAGACCTTCTCAACACAGAAAGAAAAGTAGGGAATTCCAGGCATATATAATCCTAAAAATATCAATTTTTATTTTAAACATTTATCATTTATTTAAAGCATGTAAGCAATGTCTTCTTTAAAAACATAAACATATAGACATAATGTGACACCTTATCATCACAACAACACAGGGTATCAATATTTGTTTCCCGACACGTTTTGCGGATAAAACAGCTTTTTCAGGGGTAGATAGCAAAATAGTAGGTTGAAACACCTGATGGGTAATTTAGGGGAAAATATATACAATAATCAAGTCAACTAAAAATGTAATAATTTAAACATACAGAAAAGAAAAAAAAGAATATGTATCCTAATATGAAAAAAAATAAAATGTATCCTAAATGGTCATACAGTTCCTATTTGCGAGGATATTGCCAAAGTTTTGGATGAACATCAGCAAAGTAAGCCCTGAAAAGCTTTTTAGTTCATGTGAGCTCCCACAGCACCTAGGGGAGATGGTAATATCCCATGAGCTAGTATAGGTGGAAAAATAAATACCCTCTGTGTCTAATAAATATTTGATAGTTGAAGTATTTGAATTAGATAAAGCCTATCCATAAAAGGGTTTACAAATGGTATATATATATATATATATATATATATATATATATAAAATGTGTGTGTGAGGAAGATATAAACATTTTAGGAAATCAGCTTTCTTTTACTTTTAGGATTGTTGGGAAGACTAGTAGAAGGTTAAAATGTGTGCATGGTGAAAAAGCATCTTCATCCACGTGTCCTCAAAGAGCTGAGCTCAGTTTCTTCAGAGCCATTATTTCTAATTTTTAGAGACTCTTTAGTCACTGGCAAGGTACCGATGGATTGGCGTAAGGCCAATGTGGTTTCTTACTTCAAAAAGGAGCAAAGTCATTACCAGGTAACTACAGACCCGTTAGTTTAGCGTCCATAGTTGGAAAGGTCTTGGTCTTGGAGAGTGTGATAAAGAGCCAGTTTCTGAAAATATTATTATAAGTGATAGTCAGCATGGTTTCAAGAAACACATTGGAATTCCTAACAGTCCAATGTATCCCTGTCAGATTGAAACATACACAAAGTATACTGTATGAAAAGAATGTAATGAGATTGCTGTGTATGATCACAGCACCACTGATTTCATTACCAATGATTAATCCCTCCAAAGGCTGCAGTATTAAATTGTACTTTGTGTACTCTTTACCTTGCAGGACATTTGGAATGATAATATGGTTTGTAATATAATTAAGACTAATTGTCACGAGGCAGTTCTGTTCTTCATATTTTCTTTTTTACAACTGATAAGTAATTTCCCACTGGGAAGATTTAACACTTGATATGTTATCTCTTGTTAAATACAGTTAGCCGTAGGTACAATACATGCTAAGTAAATTCATTTGAAGAGACACGTTGTACTGCGACCATCTCCTGTGACTGCATTTAAATCTGACAGAAGAGGCACCCGTTATGTCAGCAAATCATTGACAGTTTATCCTTTGTAGCTGCTCTAACAATTATGCTGTTGTCAAGGAAGTAGAAATACAGGATTAAGAATGGAAATGGCTGATGTACTGTTTAATAATGCCTTTTAATTAACTCTAAATAAATTATTGAGCATAGCATCATTTTCACACAACTAAGAATGTATGCAGGGTATTCGTGTTGGGTGACAGAGAGAACAATGCACACAAAGTGGGAACATTTCTAGACATTACTGTGCAAGATCACTTAGAGGTCACATAGTGAGCGAGCGCCATTATAAAGTGATTTCATTATCAGAGAGGGCCACTTAGCGGAAAATAAAATTGTGTTGCAGAAAAATAGAATATAATACGGAATAGCGTTAACTAGGTCATAGTGCCTGTTTATCTATTCCAGACTGTGCCTGCATACATTTTTGGTTCTTTCTAAGACTTAGCACATTCTGAATTGAATGTTTTATGGTGCTTGTCAAAATATTTATATCGGACCTTACTATATATGAAGAACAGAAATTTCTGCTTCTGACTAAGTAGATTTCAGTGTGTGTGATTACTTTTACCTTAAGGTGTATGTAAAGTGAGTGGTGAGCGGTTAGAACCCCCGTTAGATTTTTATTACAGTCTATGTCAACGTTGGGGACAACTACTTTTTCTGTTTGTTCTGGTGATCACTGACATTTGAACCAAACATTAAAAATCATTATGATTTTTCATCAAAGGAAAGTCTTCCAAATAGAGAAAAATTTTCAAGGGACAACAGCCTAGGATAGAATTTCATCTTCACCTCCTATTGTGTCTACTGGATAGGAAGTGAAGATAAATGTGTCAATGGCCAAAAATTCTATTCTTTACTGTTTCCAAAATGGAAAAAAAAGTTTTGGCTTCCAACTGTACAGTTTTACCCCTCCTTAATAGAGTTTGCAATGACTGTTACACTAAATCGCCAAAAAAATCTTCACAGCTAGAATATGGGCCCAATTTAATAAAGTTCTCTATAGACATACATGGGTAAACAAGGTGGTCCAGCAATCCTGGGATGGATTTAGTCCAAGATTAGGAACATTTGTGAGCGAATAGAAAATGTTTTTTCTGGAAATCTATTACATGTTTGCTGGATCACCTAGGTTTTTCCCATGATAGTCTATCTTCTCCAGTCTTGGAGAGCTTTAATTAATCTGGCCCATTGTATATGGAGTTTGTTGGGAAATATTTCAACAACCCTCTTTGCATAGTGAATACAAACCAGTGAATTACCAGTTAGTGAGGTGTTAGCACTTTTTGCATCCATCTAATTAATCTAATTCCCAAAGTATCTCATTGTAAAACTGTGCCAGATATTCTGAATATTGAAAAAAACACCTTAAATTTGAGTGCTTTTTGATAAGCCTGGATTTGTATATTTTGTTGGCCAAAATTAGAGCTTTCATTATAAGAGAGAAAAGAATGAAAGAAAAATGAAAAAAAAATGTTTTTATCTTTAGGGTCAGTCCACACAAAGACTTTGGTGATTGGTGGAGTTTAGTGGGTTGTAAAGCAGCTTATATTTTCTGGACAATCCAGCATGAGATGTCCCTGCATAGGTCCTGGCTGTGTTCTCACCAACTTGGAATGTTCTCACTCTTTTGATTTTGTTTAAAATAATTGAATGCATTAACAATACAGTACAAGGACATAGAACTCCTCTAATCCGAAAACTGTTTGGTTACAGAGTTTTAGCTAGAAGAATCACTGAAATGTAAGCAACAGTGAAATGGTGTAACTATCCAGTGTTTACTAAATGTTAATAGGTTTGGGGCAGTTATGTACTATCTTTGCCAAGAAAAGATTTATTATTTGTGGTTTTCACAGCCTACCTAAAAGACTTTCATACAATGTCCTCTCATATGCTATTTGCAAGAACCATTAAATAAGTATTAGCGATTACTATTCCGGAATTAGTGATTATGCCAAGAGCCCAGAGCTTTCACAGTTTAGGCCATGCCAAGGAATTATTGGGACTGTAAAGGAGGACTTTGGTGAGACTATAATGGCTTCTGATAATTTATGCAGAAAAGATTAGACTTTGGAAAAATCCTTTTGCCAATATTTAAAGTTACTGTTAATATTATGCAGTTATTTACTATAAATGTATTTAGAGAACAGTGCTGCTGCATTTAATACCAGGATATCACAAAAACAATACATCTCTAGTACTTAGACTTCCCACACAAGGTAGTTGAGAAAAATCCCACCCAAGAAGGCCAAAACCGTCAACATGGAGACTGACCCTTTGTGCCAAAATGTCAAGATTCTGCATCAAAAAGACCGGGCACCTAAAATCCTAGTATCAGGGGTACTTTCTTGAAAATACCAAAAGAACATCACCAACTAGCACTGACATATCTTAGTTTTACTCACATGGATAATGGATTTGATAATGCTTTCTAATCCAGTGTATCAAGTTATGGGTAGGATGTGACTCTCTTCATGCTTAGTCAAATTGTTTAAAAACTGCATAAAAACGTTTCACTATTTTATAGATTTTTAATATGCCTGACAGTATGTGTTTTTAGAGACCTATAATTGTATTTAAAACAATGAGCCTGAATTATTTAAAAAATCTCCAAGACTGGAGAAGATAGGCTATCATGGGAGAACCTGGGTTATCCACCAAACTTGGAATGGATCTGGTTCATGATGGAAAATGTTTTCCCACTAATAGCAAATGATTTTTAAGATATCCAGGTTTTCTGGATAACCCAGGTTCTCCTGCGGTAGTTTTTCTTCCCCAGTCTTGGAGACCTTTAATAAATCATCCCAATGTGTCTCCACTTGTGGATAACATGTTGGTCTATACCAGGTCTTCCGAAAGTACCTTTTTGAGCATGCATATAACTTGTCACTTTGGTTCTCAATAATGATTCCTTAAATTAAAATATGTCTAAAACCAAAGTTTTTTTTAATTATTTTTTATTTTGGATAACAAGAAAGTAAAGATGTTTTTCTTAAGTGTTCCTCCTAATTGCTGATGTTGTTGTGACTGTGGGACATAAAATAAGGAAAGCTCTTTCAAGCAGGGACACAGCCAACAACAGTAAAGGCTTTCATTTTAAAATTAATGAAAGCTACCCAAACCACCAACATGATTCATAAATCCAGAGTGTTACTCCAGAGCAGTATTTCTCTACCTGAAATCTGTGGAAACCTGGGGATTTTTTCTTTGTTCCTCCACAGGTGTTTAGGGGTTCCTTGAGCAATGAGCAATCTGTGTCTCTCAGATCCATCTAAGTGGCATCATTGACCTTTTTTATGCTATCTTTAATGGTGGCAATCTTCGCCCTGAGCACCAGGATAATGTTTTGTGTCTCTCAGGTCCATCTAAGTGACACCATTGAGGCTATCTGTAGGGGTGGCAATCTTCCCCCTGAACGCCAGGATAATATTTTGTGAGTTATGGATAGCAGAGTTTACCTGACGACTGGAAATATTTTTAAATATTTGCCAAAAGTTAAGAAAGGCTTCTCTAGAACAAATATACCTTTTTGAAACAAAAAATGAGGAAATAAACATAGGTAAAGGGAAGAGGGTGGTAGCCAAATAGGAAAATGAGTGGTGGAGGACACAATGGTCACAATCAGAATTTTAGGTGATTTTATTACCTGTTTCATAGTACATGTTGCTCAGCTCTTTTCTTAGGTAAGATAATTAGTGTTGTATTTTCTTAACTAATTAACACAGCTTTTTTCTACAGGGCAGTGGGATGTGTGATGAAATAAAGTGTTTTAGTGCGGAATATACAAGCTGGAAAACTAGAATAAAATTTAGACATGCCATTTTATTTGTCCATTCTGTACTGCATTTATTGTGCACAGAAATCATTTTACATCAGTGACAGCAGTAAAAAATAATTCTGTACCCATATGGTTTTACAGATGCTTCAGAATGGTTCGCTTTAACAAAATAATGTTTTATCTGTCTGATGAACACCATCATCATCATTATTACCAGCAGGGTACCTAATGCACATCATCAACCAAAACAGCATGAGATTCACTCCAACCCAGATGTCACCAGGAGGCTAGGATTCTGCAATGAAGGCAGGACCGCACTGATTTATTTTATTGATGTTGCTTCTAATAAGGAATGCACTTGTATTTGAGGTTAAATTCTACAGTGACCAACACAGACATACATAATTTAAGTGGTAGAGTCTCTTAATATTTTAACAGCTATGATGCCCATTTAAATAGATGTAGTATGGATTTTGGTGTTAATGCCAGAAGTTACAGCAAAAGGCCGACATTTAAATTAGGGAGAATTGTTTTTGTAGATGTTCCTGGAATGTCTCTCTCCTGCCTATGCTTTTTCTGGTAATTTTTGAATTTACACAACAACCTCTTCGTCGATAAGTACTTGTTAACCCTATGTATGTTTTGGTGGTTGGACAAATAGCAGGGGGTTCTGAACTACGGCAGGCTGGACATTTGGGGGCCTATCTGAATTGTTCAGTTTGCAATTTGCACCTGGGGAAGGGTAAGGGGAATTTAGCAATATATCAGTCTCTGCACTGGCCCTTTTTAGCTGGGTTCACCACCCGGAACTTTTCAGTAACCATCTGACTGTTTTTGGGTGGTTACTGAAAAGTTGGGTGACAGTACAGGGGCTACCACTCGCCTATAGCTTCTACCCACCCAGCTTAAAATAATCCAGGGAGAATACTGTGCATTATATTGTCCATTACTGGGCAGAACTCTATTCTCCTCCTTTTCTGCAAGGTGAACAAAACCTAATTTGGAAAGATGCAGTTCACACACATACATTGCTAAATTTGGTTATGTGCATAAATTAAAGTGGAATTTAAGTTCTATTGCAATCATATAAATAAATTCCACTTCTATCAAAACAAATGGTGTTCATTGCCATTCAGTTTTTTTTCCCTAAAGTAGCCACGGCCTATAGAAGAGCCTGCAATGTAGGATCCTCCTTCTCTTTGAGTAAACAGAGATCTCCTTGCCGAGGTCTGACCTGCTCCTAATTAGTTTTACCTATAGCTATGCAATCAACAAGCTCATACTCTCCTCTGATTAATTGATTTTGATGCACTAGGACTTGATTTACTGTATTTAAATGTGAAATTGAATTGGAGTTTCATGTAAGATAAATTATTAATAATAAGAGCAACAAAGTAAATGCTAGTCATCCCAAAATCAATATTTCAGATATAAGTAATGTCTAGTGATCTGTACCACTATATCTTGGCACTCTAGTGGAATAACCCTCGTAATTTTGTGATCTGTTCTCACCTACCTTGGCAATAAACTCCTTCTACTTGTATAAAGTATGTACAGCTATCTGAAGAAAAAAAATCTTTATAGCCACTTCAGCATTTAATTCTGTGCCCACAGCAAACCTAAATTCCACTCTTATCACATATTGTCCTCTCAAAACCTAAATTCCATTCTTATCACCTTTTTTTTCATTATGTAAAAGGTTTAGCCACCCTGTTATATAAAGTAAAAAATGTGGTCCACTTTAGGCGATTGGTTCCATGTCCTCTGTTATAGGTGCATTGTACTTTGTAAAGGACATTTTATTAAAAGGGGGGAAGTATAGAAAATCATATTTTACAAACATTAAATGTCTTTAAAAATACCAAAATATAAAAGATCGAAAAAGAATATATGGGAGAAACAGACTGTTTATAGGTAAGCTGGCTTTCAGTGTCCACTAAACAGATGTGTCCTCTCCTGTGCCATCTGTTTCCTCGGGGTATTTTAATTAAATTATTTGCATTAACACTACTGTACTGTTTTATTACTGGTCTGATCATTTATTCTGCTGAAACAGAATAAAACAGAAGAAAGTTTATGTTCTATAAAGTGAAAAAGAACAAATGTGATTGCATAACTTAGTCACTACACATTTACCAAATTGCTCATCTTCAATGTTTTATCCTTAAATTTGCTTTGTATTTATTAATATATGTATATAATTTATAATGTAATAATGTAAATAAAGAATGTGAAAATACATTAGTTCTGAGACAGCCATTGCTATGCTTCATGCTGTGCACTGTCCTCCGTTCACCTCAGTGTATGAGTAATGTACATTATCATTAATTTCATCTTACCAGTGATTGGTGATCGCTCAGGGTTGGCGTTAAGGAAAGTGCCATCTATCCCTGTACCTTGGAATCTTGATGGATAGTTAAATGAGGCCTAACAATCCAATAAAGACATCTATAGCACAAGATTTTTATATCACATTTATTACAGTATTGCATTCAGCCAGTATAAAAGTGATAACACTAGTATACTGTAATGTATGTGTTGTTAATGAGAAACAGTTAAATATACAATATACGATAGCACGGGTCCTTCCCACGATCCAGTCCTGCGTCGTCCTGGGACTCCTCTTAGTCCCGGCGCTGAGGCAGTGCCAAGCTCCTCCATCTTCATTCTTCCCGTCCGTCTTCTTCTTAAGCTAGGTACACCCTTCCAATAATTATCGTTAGAAAACGAACGATTACAACCGATCAACGATTTTGCACGATTTTATTTGAACAATCGTATTGTGCACAATTCTGTACATGCTGTAACGATACAATCGTTCAAATATAATCAATAGTGTATACATGCTAGATACAATCATTTGAACAATGCAGGGAGTGACATGTAAAAGAGAAAGTGTATTGCAGAAACATGCACGATCACTGAACGACCATACACACGATAGATAGCGAATGATAGTCGTCCAATCAGATCCGCAGTGACGGCTGTTCATTTCCAACCACAATCCTGGTTTGTTGGGGTTGTTGGTCACCTTTTTAGTGAATGGTTTCTAGGCAATTGGTCGTTCGTCGTTTGTTTCCAACGATAATTATTGGAAGTGTGTACGCAGCTTAAGTTCTTCTGTGATCACACTGCGCTTGCGTACATATACAAAGATATAAATTATCTATATATATATAACATCTATTCATTTTTAGTTAATAAAGCTGTATATTAAAAGGTACAAATCCCCATGGAAAAGAAGTAGAAGTGACTTTCTACAAGGAACATAAAGGGTAAAATACTTGTGTATGAACTCAAGGTACTCCCTACCCAGCCTATGAGAGCAGGAGAATTTAGGGCCATTTCAGACCAACAGTGAATGCAAGAGGCTCAATCTCTCACATTCAAGTGAATTGCTTTTGGCTGCTTTATTACTTTTAGAAAAGCTGCCGCCTTGTGCAAATGTGTTACCCTTGCTGCGATTTGCCTTTCCCAGGAGCACAGCAGCAATTTGCTACACTCCTGAGAGCTGACAACCATAGATATAAAAGGGCCCATAGAGTAGGCCCAAGCATAAGTTTTGAATCTACATCATGGAATCTAAAGATTGAGCACTCTAAGTTGAACCCTACCTTATGGCACTGAAAGCACCTACATTCATTGCCCTTACTGCTCGGTCAGCGTGTGCCTTTAATAAAGCGTATTGCATATTGTTTTACAGACTTGCCAGCTAAGCTACATCATTTTTCAGAACACAAAAATGTGAAATTGCACTGGATGCCCAGAGGGGTGTATTGCAAAAATAATGGTAAACAAGAGTTGCTTTTCAAGGGGTGTGAAACTTGGTAAGCTTCTACAGCATATTGCATTTCTCAGTGCCTGATCTCGCCCTGTCATTGGGAGTTTATTCTCATCAGCTTTTATCATTCCCAGCTGTTTTCATGTATTACATATGGATTCCCTGTGTTTGCAGTTTTATTGCTGTTTATCCTTTTTCCTACTTTTCTCTTAGCCCCTTGGGTGCCGCCTGTCTCCGGGATACAAGGCATCAGCAAAGTACTTGTATTCCTCCCGGTCCATTTAGAAGCATTCATGAAATGGGAACTATCCTCACAAACAGGGTGTAGAGAAATAACAGGTCATTTTCCGTTGCGATATTGGTGGCAAATGAGTCGTTAAAGTCGCGCCTTAATACAACAGGGCAATGAATCAGACTTCTCATCAGACCTTCCCTGCTTCCAGTGCAAACATATTAACACAGATTTTTTGTAATACACAGAGCTCAGTGATTTGTCTTCTTTTGATCAGTTAGAGTGGAATAATGTGTTATTAACAGTTCCAGTGTGTAGTTCTAAAAAAGTAATATTTTTCAAGCTGTGCACAGATTGGATTATTACCAGCCGAGAATTGAATTGCATTCTAGTTTAGGAGTGTCAGGAGTGACATCACGTGATGAATGTCAAAATCTGAATGTATAGCCTAGGATGTAACTATATTGCTGAATTTTCCATTTATAAACCATTATAAATGCTTAAATGGGAATCCATTTTTTTGGTTTATTTTGTTACTTTTTTTTTATTTTCATGTTTATTTCAAAGTCTCTTTGAATGATCTCATCACCTGTTGTGTCCCCAGGGTAGGAAGTAAGAAGAAATTCCCATGACTACGTTGTCAACATTTTTACAAAAGTGGAGTGTGAGAACTTTGTAAAGATTTGTTTGGTTTTCTTTTTAAAGATTTCTCCTAACTTTGCATCTCCATGTGACAGAAAGTTATAGGAAATCTTCCCAAAGGGAAAATTGCATTAAAGAGAGATATTTGTAGAGTCTGGCATTAAAAATGTTGTAGTCCCATAAATGTTGTTTTAAATTTATTAAAAAGGGGTAGCTACGCATAGTTAGTTGAGACACATCAATATGCAGTTGTGATGACATCATTATTTGTTGCACCATGATGTTATTGTGCAGAAAAACAAGGTAATTGTACCAGAAACCATTGAAAGTCATTGGGCCCTCTGGGCCCTCCAGTAACATGGGCCTGGTGACAGTTGTGATTTGTGAGACCACTCTTCTGACAATACTTCTCATATTTCTTTAAATTTTAAACACAACTGAAGCATGCAGCTAAACCTGTCAGCATCCCTAGGACAGTTTTGTCCTTCAAAATAACCCAGATGTGGAGTGGAATACTAATCAAGCCAGGAAGAGATTCGCTGTGCATTAACTTGCCCATAGTTATTAGCTCAAGCCATTACAATTTGTAATAACAAAGAAATGAAACAGACGTTTGGATCGTGGCCGACGCTCACGGTAAAGATTATTGTGCGGTGTTATGTGAGTTCATTATTTGGAGCTTCCTTATAATATCTTGCACCTTTCAAACCCAATAATCCTTCTCACTAGATAAAACCGCTGGGCTGTCAGCTTCTCAGCTAATTAATTGTGCCAGGGGCATGTCAACATAAAACTGACAATTTGTGCTTTAGACTTTGTTTTGTATTTTATTTGCTTTACTTTTATGTTTTGCCCAAACCGGGCTCCCAGGGTATTTCTTGTGTTCTGCATAAATAAATGTTTCATTGACTTTGCTAAAGGTTTTCATTACCCGAAACTTAAAATGTACTTCTTTTTCCTTGTGGATCTCTGTATGTATGTTTTTGGTGGATTGAGTGGTTTTTTCACAGTTCTTAAAGTAGATGCCCATTCATCTGGCAACACTTTAGAACAATTTGATGGACATTTTGTGTCTTATCTGCATACACTACTGAATGCACAGTTATGACATATTTTTTAAAACACTTATGTTAGTTTTCTTGCCACATAAACATGCGTGTTTGTGTGTGTGTGTGTGTGTGTGTGTGTGTGTGTATATATATATATATATATATATATATGTGTGTGTGTGTGTGTGTGTGTGTGTGTATATATATATATATATATATATATATATATAACCTGAGTATAGAATGAGTTTCTATCTTTATTTTTTATATATTGACAGCTTTTTATTCAGGTTTTCATTCTGTCCACATTTTTTTTTATTCTGTCTTCTGTCTGTCTCTTGACTTTATCTTAAGAAAGAGTTTTCCCTTCACCTTTGTTTTTCAAAATATTCTGCTTATCTTCTATTTTCTCTCATTATGGACATTCTTTAGTATCTAATTTAATGGTAATTTTGCCCATTTCCCCTTCTTCAATAGTAAATTCTTTCACCAGTGCTGAAACATTTTAATAATAGACTTACAATGTTCTCCTTAACCACATTTTTTGGGTTGTGATCAGTGCTTTGGGGTATTTAGATGTTGGGGAAGTTGGGGGTGCTACTGCTAGGTGCTTAGGTGCTAGTTGGATACATTGTTGGGGAAGTTAGTATGGGCATTTGTGTCTTTTATGGGGGCAAGCATAGTGCTCATCCTTTTTTGAGACACCTTGGACTATTTAGAATCCCTCTTGATGATATAAGACACACATAAGCCACTCCTAAAGAAGCAGATCTCTGCTGCAAGACTCATGGAGTAAACCATTACTCTTCCACAATGGTATACTCATTTTTTTGGAAACATTGAGCCTGATTTATTAAAGCTCTCCAAGGCTGGAGAAGTGACACTTTTATCAGTGAAGCTGGGTGACCCAGCAAATCTGGAATGGATCTGGTCCAGGATTGAAAACATTTGCTAATCAATAGCAAATAACTCTTAGGAAAACCATTTTCAGGTTTGTTGAATGACCCAGCTTCACTAATGAAATTGTATCCTCTCCAGCCTTGGAGAGCCTTAATAAATCAGCCCAATAATTTTCCTGGAATGCATCACCATTTATTCTAATAAAGAAATTATGTGCTAAGAATAGCATGAGCTATGTTCTCTCATTTACCTCCCTCTGGCCTTTGCCAACACACCTAAGGCCTTGGGGTGAAGGAGACACTCTGCCCGCTGTTGTACCTAGGATCAGTCTCTGTATTGCCAGACCTGAGGGTAATGTTGTCCTACATTTTAGCTTTGAGCTTGTACAAAAACTGTCAAATATGTTATATATTTAGCAACAAGAATGCAAATTATAACATGTGTCCCTATTAGTAACTATGAATTATTTTTGGAACGGTAGGAATTTTAAGTTTAATAGATAACATTTTTATACTGTCCCAGTTCTGTCATATGGCAATGAATCCTGACTCAGACACAAATGTTCTGTCATGTTATTTAAATAGTTGTTGCCCACCCACATCCTTGCCTGAGAGGTTTGCATGTATGCAGATTGGAAATATGTTGGTACCATATTTGATGGTATTTTTTAAAAATAGGTCTTGTTTGAGATATATATATATATATATGAATATTTTTGTGTTTGGGTTTTTTCATGTTTTACAGCTAAAGTGGACTACTCAGTAATGGTAGAAATATATTCAGCAATCATTAAAAAACGTTATCTTTTATCATTAGGGAGGAGTAGTTAGAGATATTAAAGACTTGTACTGTAACTGTTACACATTACATATGGTATACCTAGCCTGCATTCTTTTTTAACACCCCCACATCAAAGTGAAAGGGGTAAAACAAAAGGGTATTTGTAATATGATGTGGGAAAAAAACAAACCTGGCAACCAGGACAATAGGCCGGATTTATTAAAGCTGTCCAAGGCTGGGGAGGATACACTTTTATCAGTGAAGCTGGGTGACCCAGGAAATTTGGAATGGATCCTGTCCAGAATTCAAACATTTGCTAACAAATAGCAAATTACTTTTAAGAAATACATTCCAGGTTTGCTGGATCACCCAGCTTCACTGATGAAAGTGTATCCTCTCCAGCCTTGGAGAGCTTTAATAAATCAGACCAAATATGTGAAACGTACATGGGCCAATACGCTGAAAGAAAACTGGCATGATGATATACAAATACCACATACTGTTCTGATAAAAAATGATGCATAGACATTATGTGTAACTTTTGAAAACTGAAATCTTTCTCATTATATACAGTGGGCATTTTCTTTTTTTCTTTTCTAATTTTAAAGAAATATCATAAAGATTGATGATCTTCCTAAATTTTTTAATAATGAAGGGTCATTAGACTTTCACCCAACCATTGTACACTGGATAGTTTATAGGCACAAAACAATGTGCCAGCATGTTCAGGGTTACTAGTATGTTCATACCAGCATGTGTAAAGTTTTTAGCATGCAAAGGGTCGCCAGTATGTTCATAGTTACTTTGAGTTTCCACCCCTTCCATCATCATCATTATTGTTGTAAGTGGTCTTATGTACCTGAACATTCAGCCAGCCCCATTCTGATTTCTCTCTCCCAGAGAACTATACTTAATCTGTTGGCAAGATACAACTCTACTCTGCAATGTCAATATGGTGCTTTGGGATTCCCACCTGCAGCAAGAAATATCAAAGTCATGGATGCCAGTCATTTTCTTTGGATCTTAATGAAGTGGAAGTGAAGTGGCAAGATCCAGATCATTATAGAGCATTAAGTGCATTTATCCTTGTTCACATTAATAAACCCTGTTCTATATTACAGAAAAAATTGCAATATCTGCCCATTCTCACAATGAGTATCAAATCCATATAGTGCTGACATACTCCACTCCTTATTAAAAAACTCTCAGAAAATGTTCCCCAGTTTCAGAGTATTTTGCATCTTTTCTCTTTTTCACTCTTCTCTTACACATTGTATTGAGCCTGAAACTCATAGCATGGTTCACCACATTTGGATACTTTGGCCCACTTTCTAACAACTTAAAATAAGTTAAACTAGTAATTGGGTGCTACAAACATGACTTGTCTGTTTCATATTTCTTCATTCCTTTGCTTGGATTTAAAAATAACACCTTGAAAAAGCAACATAATTAACACTTCCACTTTCTCACAGGGGCTGCTGCCTTTGGGATCTGAAGGTTAGATTGATTATGTAAATGTTAAATGTAATTATTGTAGGCTTAGCCTTGGGGGAAAAGCATGTGTATTAATTTAACCAAACATTTTCCTGATATAGGGGGTTTCATTCAACATAGTAATTTGATGCAAAGCAATGATTGCAAAAAAAAACGTCATGTCAATGGATTAAGTACTCAATGCTAACCTACCCTGGATATAGGTTTAAATCATTTATACCTGCCTGAAGATAGCATGTATTATATGGCTATTATTCATAAGCTTTCACAGTGTAAATACTACATACCTGGGGGATGGACTTCCAGGGCATTGCTAGGGTGTAACACCTAGAAGTGACAACTTTGAATTTGCAAGGTTAATTTAGTAGGGTAAATATAATGACTAGTGTACGTTAATTGTTTTCATTTTTGGTGTTTAAGTTTTGGTGCAGTAAATTGTGTCTGTACTGTAATATTAGCATTCTTGCTGGTGGCTAATTGGAAAAAATATAGTGTGCCATTCAGGAAACTATGGAAATTGTACTCTTTCATTGTTATAGGCCCAAATTACCAGGGTATCCTAAATATTTGTATTGGGGAATACCTTTGGATTGTATGTGTAGATGATTCACCAAGAACACAGGTAGAATACAGTATGTGTTTTTTACATAAACTGGGACTTAGGCTATGTACACACGTCAATTCTTGCCTGATACATACAATTATGCTTGTCTCGGGCGAGAATATGACATGTGTACAGCGGTCGCACAACATTGTTCATGGATCCATCAGGACAGATCCATGAACACCGATGGGAATGACAGCTATACCAGTCAACTGGAGAGAGCACAGGTGCCTCTCACTCGTCCTCCCACCTCCCCTCTTTTTGAAAAAAATGGGCGATGTGTGTACAGCGCTTGTTCATTCATCTGTTACTCTTTTTCGCTGGAAATGATCAAAAAAGATAGTTTCCAGCAACGAAAATGGCACGTGTTTACACTGGCTTACTGGGTTAGAAATGTGTAATTGTGGCCTGGAAATTTTGGAGTATTAGTTGAATAGCAGTAGGTCAAAAAAAGTGACGCCATCTGAAATGATGGCACAGTGGGCACTCCCGCCATTTGTGCCATGTCAGCCCAACAGTGGGTGTTCCCTCAAAGCACATGGATAAGACAAGAGGGATTATTATTATTATTATTATTAATATTATTATTTTTATTATTATTAATAAACATGATTGTTAAAGCACCAACATATTACGCAGTGCTGTACTTTAAATAGGGGTTGCTTATGACAGACAGATACAGACAGTGACACAGGAGGAGGAGAGGACCCTGCCCCGAAGAGCTTACAATCTAGAAGATGGGGGTAGTATCATACAATAAGAGGGATACCGATCATGTAGTTCTGAATCAGAAAACCATCGTCCTTAGAGTTGGTACTTTCAAAACGCATCAACAATGGCAGTTCAAATACTTCCATTTTAACAGGTTTTCATGAAAATATGTACTGATAACATATGATGGCTGCTATTGAACACTTGACCACAGACCTGGAACAAGTATGAACAAAAAGAGTTTTTCATGACTGAACTGGGTCAGTGTTGAAACCAAAGACTTTCAGTCAATTAGCATTTTTAGAAGGAGGTGAGCAATGGCAGCCTATATATTATTCTCAGCATGTTATCTTTCATTTGGTGAGCAGCATTCACACCCAAGACCTGGAGATAGGTTTAAATTGTAATGGGCCGAGCACTGGGATTATGTAGTGACCGAATGACCTGCAGAACCAAAACATCGAATGAGGTTTTATATCCTACTGCAAACCTAAAATATAATGGAGCTGAACTTAGCAGTTCAATTCATTTTCCATATTATCATATTCATATTATCATATGCAGTTCTCTTTTCACTTGGTATGTGACTACACTTAGTCATCATCCTAACCCAGGCCTTACAGAGACATTCACATTCCCTTAAAATGAATGTATTGTCCCTAGTAGGCAAAGTAACATGATCCTTTAGAAAAATCACCATTAACTGGCTTTTCTTCTTCTGCAATGTCCAAATCCACTGCTAGAGCCCAGAAATGCCCAGTAAATCCAGGTAAAATTGAAAATTTAAGCAATTCCTTTCCTAATATTTTTCCTTTAATAAAAAAAAAGCACTGTATGATGTCCCATATAAAACAGACTAGTTACTATGCAATTGCTGATTATATTTTTAGAGTCAAGGTCCAACGCTGTAATCTTTATACTTGATTCAATGATTAATGAATACCCATTACAAACAAAAGCATAAAGCAAGTGTCCTACAACTAATATTCACATGCTTGATTAGGTCAGAGACTTGGCAAGTAGTCAAGAAAGAACAGGGATTTCGGCTCTGGAACTTTTGTCCTCAAAAACAAGTAATCCATGGCAGCCCCCATATCCCTTTCCAGACAGGTTATTTTTATAAATAGAAGCTGCCTATGGCACATTGCAAAAGTTTTCCATTAGATGTATTCCTGAACATGGCAAGTAAACAATTGAAAATTCGGGTAAATGGACACTAGCATAGCTTGTCACATATGCCATTATTGTATCAGAATGCCTGTGATTAACTTGCATCCAAAAAGGTTGCCTGCAGCAGTTATCCCTCCAAAGAGGTCATTAGAACCGCAGGCAGGAGCCGTGAGACATATCTAGTGAATACACATCAGTATATGGAGCTGCCTGCAGCACAATGAAATGAAAATTATTCTTACATTTCATGTGAGCACTCAGCGGGACTTTCAGGCATGTAACCTGTTAGACGGCATCCGCTTCGGTCTCCTGTTAGGCTCCACACAAAGACAAATAATGCGATTATACTGGAGCGTAATCTTCCATGATTAAAAACAGACTCACTAGAGATGTTCATTGTGTTTGCTCCCTTTGTCAGCTCTAAACTTTATTTTTTTCTTCCCTTCTTTATGCTGTATAATTACATTTCTTTATTCATTTACACTGTAAGTACTGATGTACCTTCTTTTTCTGTGCAGCTTTGGAGAAAAAAAAAACAGAAAAGAAAACAATGATGACTGATTAATAAAATAAATTGGGGACTATTCAAGGTTGAATTGTGTTCACAAACAGGAACTGCTGACAATGCATTTTGGAGCAAAACAGTTAACAAATAAACAAAGCTTTCACAACACAAACAATGTTCAATTAAAGAAGATGACTTTTTTTATAAACTTTATTTATAGACACAGAAAAGACAATGTACAAAATAACAACCAAAATATTATCAGAAGAGCACAAAGCCAGAGTAAAAGAGAACAAACAATACCAGGCTCAAGATTAGTGTTACAAAGATCGGGGCGTAAAAAAAAAAAACAGCAATATACAAAAATCGTAGCAAGTATCAACAGTGCTACATAGTACAGTGGTATCACATCATGTGTGCCCGTTCCTTGTTGTATAAGAATTAACTGATTAACAAAATCACGTCATGTCTGACTGTGTCCTCCATTTTCTAAAATTTTCCTTTTGCCAAACAATACTCCAGAAGATGACTTTTAAATTGATTTGGGGGGCTCTGAGTGAATAATTTTGGTGTATCATTTTTGCATTTATTGGCAGTTTTGATAAAAATGAAATCATATACCCAAACTAAAATACATAAGCTACATAAAAAGGAGTATGCATTTTACTAGTGTGTGCCAAGGGGCATACAACCAGAAGGTACCTTGTAACATATAGCAGTATAATAGCAAAGAACATTATTTTGTCATAACAGGTATACTTTGAAATAAACATGCCCCAGGTATTGCCACAAACATTGGTAATTATCTTAAAAGAACCATTAAAGAACATTCTGCATTTAATTATTTGCTATTAGGATTTGTTATTGGTAATATGCCAACATATTGCACAGTGCTGAGCAGTAAATAGGGGTAGGAAATGACTAACCTACAGGTGATAATAAATAAAACGGAAGAAGCAATGGGCCCTGTCCAATAGAGTTTACAATATAAGAGGTGTGAGTTCCTATAATTTCTCTACTTCTATCGTAGAACTTAGCTTATCTTCTTATCCCCAATTTTACCTTTGAACTATTCATGACATTGTCTGTTTTTTAACTAGTGACAGGAAGGGAAAGTTTCGGATTGAAGATGAGTATTTCCTATTTTAATTTTTATTAGGAATACAATATTAATTTGGTATTAAGGGCTCCACTGTAAATAGGTTCCCATAATGAATGTTTTACAGATTTCTGAGATGGTTACGGCAAGTGATTATGCAGTCTGGCTTCAGATTTAGAAGAAGTTAAATTCTGCCTGCCTGGATGAAAACAGATAGTCATGTGCATGAAGAAATGTAAAGAATTAGCTTTTTTTCTTACTGCAATGTAATATAAAATAAATAGTAAGTACATTAACCATACAAGTTTAATAAAACAAAAATATTTCTTTCTCACATGAGAGACTAAGGACAATAATAACATTGAGAAGCAATGGGTTAGGAGCCCATCAAGAAGAACATTTTGATGTGTGTTAATGTGATCTAAGAATCATTCTCAGGCCACCTAAAAAGTAGTTAAACATTTATTATTTTCTAAAGCATAACATATCTCATTTCTCTTTTAGAAATTCAACGTGTGATGGAAGCAATGAAGAATACAGCTTGGAAATGGAACACTGCTTGTCTCCAGACCAACTCGTAGACCAAAAGCTGATACCTGACCTAGTGAAGAGGGCAAGTAACACTATCTTTTTTAATTTACTTATAATTGCATACATTGAATTTTATTCAGGTCAGATTCCAGCAGCTTGTTTATTCTTCATAAATATAGCAAAGTGTAACAGTGAGAACCTTGTTATAAAGTCATGCAGTTATGAATCATTCAGCATGACAAAACTACAGATGAAATAGATGACCATGAAAAGGAAAAAATTTGGTTTGTGAGTTTATTGTAATGATTTGTACCTTTAGGTGGATATGGAATGTTTTTGCCTCCCAGGGTGGATCATTCAGGTAAAGTGGGACTCGTCTATGCTTGTCATGGAAAAGACTTTTAAAATTTTTAGGTATGGGAAATTGGGGTAATTTTTACCTACACTATAGCAAGATGTTCTGTGATTAGCCAAGGAGAGAGGAGGCTAAGCAAATGAGACTGTCTGCGCTAACTTAGAGCTACAGCACTCATATGAAACCACAGGCATAATACGATTTCCTATAATATTGTGAAATTTACCAGTGGAGCTTTGCCACATTAGTGTATATGGTACAAATGCAAATTTTGACTTTCTGTGCTTACCTGTTACCTTTCTGCTTCCACAGCCTAAATTATAATAGGTGGGTGGGGTAAAGCCAGGCTTTGAAAGTACTATTCAAGTATTGCATATAAATTAAAGCAGAACTGTACTGTAAAAAATTGCAACTAGGCAGGTTGTTAATTGCTGAAGGGACAGGTGATGTCCCTTCTTCAGTAAAACAAACATACCTGTTTGTTTGCAATCCTTTCTCTCATGTGCCCATGTGGAGCTCCGGGCTCCCCAGGAATGATTTAACTCCTCCGTGCATGCGCAGGAGTTAGGTCATTCCGACCTGGGCATGATCCTTCCTTAAAAATGCAAACTCTTTTGCTTCTTTCAATCCTTTCTGTATTGTACATTGAGCTATACATTAGCAGCTCAGTGTACAATCCCATCATACCCCGCTGCTAGAAATGAATGTTCTCCTTAATGCGCATCCTCAGGCATCTCTCTCCTCATTCCGGCCTGACCAATCAAGTTCAAAGATCCCAAACCCAAAAGAGGACCAGATAAAGACAGGTTTATCGTACCTCACCTTGTTTATTTAACTCAAGTTTTGTGAGGTATGACCCAATCTGGCTGGCAAGTTGGACATGTTTGGGCACAAAGACAATTTGTAAGTTTTGTATTTAACACAATCATTTTCTGTTACTACATACCTGCCACCAAACTGAACTTTCTATTTTCTTTGTAAATAAAAGTAGAAAATAGAAGTCAGTAATTTATAGTTTTTTTATCATTATTCTTGTCCCAATCTTATTCCAATTCTGAGAAATGTCGTTTGTAGTTTTTCTTTATAATTATATTTTTCAATTTGCTATGTAGGCTTTGATTTTAAGTGTTTTAATCTCCGGAGCTAGGGCTAAATAACTCCTTGAACAGCCTTGGAGAATGGGCACAATTACACCTATGAAATAGTAATTTAACAGTCAGTAGCTTGGCTTGTATTTGGGCTTTTTCCTGCATATGGCAAATCACTACATACCTCTTCTACTGTGATTGACATATTCATGTATCTCAATGGCAAAAAAAAAAAAATTAAAGGACTTTTTGCCTGAGTTATTTTGGTATCCATTTATGTCTATTGTAAGATGAAAAACCATTAAGGAGTGAGTCAGTCTGCAAGGTACAAAATGTAGAATGAAAAATGTCGACTGTTTGACCTTCACAACCAGCTTCTTGTTACACAAACTTATTAGAATAGTAAAGCTTTATTTGTTGGAAATGTTAACATTTTGACTAAAATGGGGATTTCAAAAGCAATGATAAGCTCCCCCCTGCTGTCTAACTGCATGTTTTTAATTTCATATTATTCACAGAAACACCGTTAGAATTGGGATACATTAAGATGAAAAAAGTTTAGCTGGAAATAGAAAATCTACTTAGCGATAAAAAAAGGGATCTTGAGAAAAGGAGTGGGCTTTATAAAGTTCTATAAGCCGCTGTGAATGTGCAGTCTTCCATAATAAAGTGTAAAAATGTTAATGATAGTTTTAATTTGCAGGAAAAATGTTAGTGTCATCATATCAGCTCTCATAGATTATTTTTTAGACTTGTGTTTCGTGCCTGCATACAGGTAGAGAAGTACACACTGATCTCATTCTAATTAGAACAGATTGCTGGTTAGGCGTAAGGACAAATATAACTGGAATTCAAAACACATGCTGCTTTTCAGTGTGCTGTTCTGATGCATAATCAACTGGTGCCAAATCAGTCTTCTAGAAGAAACACTCTGGTGGTCAATAAAGGGCCCTAGTGCACTGGTGATCAGTAGGAAGAATGTTACTTATATTAGTGCTCAGTGGTGATATGCCACCTTACTCTGGTAGTCAGTGAAGTGTCCTAGTGCACTGGTCCAAATGCCTTCTCATTGGTGGTCATTGGAAATAATGCATTTCTTATATTTGTGGACAGTGTAAAAAATTATTTTCTTACAGAAAGATTGTTGATATCAGTGGTAGCTTGTCCGAGAGTCAGAAATTGTTCATGGCTCAACTATGGAAAGCCTCAAGTGGAGGAAGACTGATCTAGACTTTCAGATGGAAATCATCCATGAGGAACACCAAACAAAAAGAAAAAACCTGACCATGTATTTAAATATTTTTTACTAAATAAAAAAGAAAAAAGCTTTAGATACAGAATATTCTTTACCATGATGTAAAAGAACACTTTTTTTTAGAGTTATGACACACATACATACAAATACTGATACTGTGTACTGTAATATATATATATATATATATATATATACGGTATATATTACATACATATATATGTGTGTGTTAATAAATGGACAATACTGCGTTTACCATGAACACACGAGCCCACAATCTGGAGAACAGTAAATGTGTTGTACTTACAATTGGTCAGTTGTTATCTTTCATATTTCCACCTACAGAGCAGGAAAATGACAAATGGTTTGTGACTGTTTTCTGTAAGAAACACTTATATGTAATTCCAAATTTACTGACTACTCATTATATTGTAAGGGAACTGAAGTAGAACTAATCATGACTGGCCTGGAAAAATTGGGATATATGCAGGCATAAGTCCTGCCTGGGCATGTTCTTTTTCAAAACTAATAGTAATGCAGAGAGAGTATGTTCTAAATGTTATTGGCTTTGAAGTTGTTGCACCCAATTTCAATCCAATATTATAGAGAGATGGATACTTCAAGCTTATCTTGCTTATCCTTTCATTCCCCCAGGCTCACAGTAAATTAGGTTCCTCAGCTTTATGGTGTAGATGCTTCTACCTAAATACTTCAATGTGTAATATAAAAATATATATTTAAATATTAGCTTTTGCTTCTTATGAAGCTGGTGTCATTTATATTTGGCAGATTTACATCATTTTCATTTGCAGTGATGTAATAAAATATGAATATTGTTGATATTAGTATACCATGGTATGATGTCAACACCTGTATTAATGCCTGAAATATATTTTCTTATCTTTAGGCAGCTGTCATCAAAAATCATGATAGTGGTCACTTCAGTGGCCAGAGAATTGAACCCTAATGCACAGTTGTTAGTATATTGTGGCTTGAATAGTATCTCTAAATTGCCGACTTCCCTTAACATCCGGAGACCATTTCTAAACCATAAAACAGTCATGGTTTAATGTTATAAATTGCCTCATCCCTATGTACATTGAATAAATCGGCAACCTAAGTTACATATGGGACTTTCACAACATACTGTCAGGTTAAAATCAAGGAACAAACCACTTCTTCAATAAAAGGTACAATTTGTTATGAAGACATTGTAGTGATTTCCATCCAATAAAAAAAAAACCTTTTGGTAACAGTGAAGTCATAAAGTCTTTACATGCTTAAGCTCAATTCGTTTTGCAGATCAATTATTTCCACCTCAGCTGGAGTATCAAAGGACAGACAAATCAACAATAATCATTCTTCAACAACATAAATACCAATTCAATAAAACAGTACATTATGTAATCATACAGACATGTAAATATATTTACATCATAGAAGTCCCATCAATATAAACAATCCCATTTATTCCCTTATCCATGATCATTAATACTCATGGGCCTGATTTATTAAAGCTCACCAAGGCTGGAGAGGATACACTTTCATCAGTAAAGCTGGGTGATCCAGGAAACCTGCAATGATGTCTTGAATGTCCAGGATTAAGGACATTTGCTAGCAAATAGCAAATTACTTTGAAGAAATCAATTCCAGGTTTGCTAAATCACCCAGCTTCACTGTTGAAAATGTATCCTCTCCAACCTTGGAGAGATATAATAAATCGGGCCGTGTATGGAATATACAGAGGGAGAAGGGATAACCAGCAACCAACGTAAAAAACAAACTGAGATCATTCCTATGTGACTAAGTACACATACTTGGGTAATATAGGTAAATATAAAGTGGTTAGAGGTGGTCCTAACAAACACTTTGTTCTGAATGGATAGTAACATTTGTGTGAGGAAGGAATCAGAAAAAAGCTTACTATGAAGTCTATGGCAGGAAAAATATGGTTACTCCAAAATCTGTTATTACTCTGAAAATTGTGCACCTGACACAGGCAGACTAAACTTGTTTTTCATACCAAGGTTCATTGGAACCCTATGTTTCCTTTACAGGTTGCTATGGATTCTTTGAGCAAGTAGCTGTTTTTTCCTCTCATGCCAGGTACAACTGACACTGTTTTTTTTTTGACAATGATTTTTTTGTGGTTATCTGCAGAGATGCCAATCTTCCTGCTGATCACCCTTTAATGGATTGTGAGTTTTGAATGACCTGCAAGTTATTTTAAGAGTTCTCCTATGTTAAAAAGATTGAGAAAACTGTAGGATGTAATACATGTACAAATCCACAAAAAGTTAATCATAGTCAAAGGACAATATTGACACAACCAGGAGCAGGATGACCATTGATATGAAAGGAAATAAATTATTTCCAAACAGCTTTTGTCCTTGTTTTGAACTCAATGAATAAGACCAACTGGGATGTTGGGATGTCACAACCCAAGTTCTGTTGCAAGCTGTACATGACCCAATCATCCCTACAGGATGATGCAATCATCCATGTTGTGGTTGCATTTATGAATATTGCAAACTTTTGTGTTTAAGTAAAGATGTGACCTTTCCCATTAATTTTCTAAATGCTTGTGTGGAAGAAAAATGTTCAAACAATTAAATTTCCACAGATGTACTGCAACAGTTGCCAATATAACATCATAGTTTAGGTAAACCATCATAGTCTGAATAAATATGACCAACAATTTTAGGTTTGGTTTACGAATTTAAACTTTGTTATTGGTTAGATCTTATTTCCTCAGCAATAGAAGTCTAAGCAGATTGCATTCTTGCAGATCATACATCATACTGTGAACAAAGACTGTCAAGAGATCACTGATCTCTATATCAAGTCTGGCGCTGAAATAAATCTCAATTACTAACATACCATTTAAAATTTTAAATTGAATATTTAAAACATGTAAATAAACCTGTGTATGAAAAATGTGATCTTGTAAAATGTAACTTTTCTTGTTAATATGGAAGAAAATTCCTGTGGTTAACCTCATGTAGAATGTCTTAGGTTCTCGTAACAGAGACAAGCAACCACAGCATTGGAGAATGGAATATTGGGTCTTTAACCTATCAGATGCTGGTCACTGCAGAATTCACAATTCTTGGTACTCAACCTATAGTTTCTGCAAAATGTAAAGATTAAAGTAACACAGCTGTGCTTAATTAAAATGAAATGCATTTTGTAATAAAATCAATCAGTCAATTTTAATAAAAGATTACATATAAATAACCCTATTGGTTAAATCACTCCTGTGAAAAATACAAATGGTATTATGGAGTGTGATCTACAAGATGTTTTCTGCCAGTGTCTTCATATTCCATTGAAGGGTTAAACTTATATCCAACATTTGGACAATCGCTTGTATGTAATATATTTACTAATTGGCTCTCTTTTGTCATGTTATAGTATTTCACAACCCATTAGTTTATGTATTTTAACCACTTATACCCCTATTCTTGTTTTATCCCACCTTGCAGAAAGTGAGAAAATTCCAAAAGTGTTACTTAAGGGCTTGTTTAGACCTGAGGCTTTTTCCTCAACCTTCAAAAGTGCTTGGAAAAAACAGTTGACATTGGTTCGAATAGGTACATTTATTTTTTTTATTTGACAGGCAACAGCATTTCCATTTGGTTTTCTAGACGCTCAATGCAATGTCCTGGGGCAGTTTGCCACCTCCTTAGACTTGAATAGAAAGTGTTTGGCATTTGCAACTGACTCATCCTCTTATCAATGTTGTTTACCCCTCATTTAAAAATAATATTGTTTGGAATGAATAGGTAAACATTTGTAACCATTCCTCCTGTATGTTCAGTTTATCTATATTGAACCGATGTGTCTGGGGAGATATCGGAGTCTGGCACCTTCTTTTTCACCCTCTTTTTAATATACAGTTTGTTGATAAATTGTGCCGGACCTGCGCCCATATTTTGTAGAATGGGTTAAATCCTGTTGTGCCTGATCTTCTAGACCAGAGGCATCAGGATTTCTGTCCTATTAATGTGTGTCTGGGTTCCACATTTACTAAATCAAATTATAGTGATTTCAATTCTAAATATATCTGAAGTGCAGCGGCTTCCTGGGGGCGAAAAAAGGTCACTCATGAAGCTGGGCTGGAATTGAGGTACTTTTGAAAGGACAGAGTTACTTAGAAGATCATAAAGTACCGGGAAAATGTCTTAGCGCAGCTTTCCCGCTGAAACAAAGCAAAAAAATACAATAACGGCTGATTAGTAAAGTAATTGAGGAGAAATTGATAGTGTCGCTATTGAAACCACTCAAATTTCACAATGAAAACAATGAAACTAACATTTTTATATATTCTTGACAACGTCTCCACTTTTGCGTTCATAAAATGTTTACAAATGAGCCCCATGATTTCGGTTTGGCCTGTAAAATGTGTGAATGAAAACTACAGGTTCATAATCATTTTAATACAAGATTTTACATTTTCTGATTTTGCTCCTAACAGCTGGTATATAAATTTACATCATAATAAATGTTTTTCACTTTTATCCTCTTACTCATTACATACAGTTCGGTTACATTATTAATTCATTTTTACCAACATTTTATTGGTATTACTTATGTATTACTGGTATTAAATGGACTCGACATTTACTTTTTGCAACTTTAGTAGTTGCATACTGGTGAGCTTCATAATGTGATCCCCTCCATTGCTGTGACCTTCACCATCTCCTCCTTCAGTCTTCACCGAGTTATTTTCCTGGTTGTAAATTTTAGCTTCTTTCAGATTTGCAATTGACTTCAGACTTGTGGATGATTGCAGCGATTAGTAGCAGGCTCAACCACAGTCCCAACTGCTCCCATTTAAGTGAATAGGAGCTATTGGGAACCATATTGTGTAAATGTTTGCACACATGTGGTAGATCGCTGGTTAGTAAGGCTGCGTACATACGTGCAATAATTATCCTTGGAAACAAACGACTAAAGACCGATCATCCGATAATTGTTAACAGAAAAAGTCAACAACGACTGGCCAACGACACCAATGAACGAGGAATGTCGCTGAAAACGAAGGAACATCTCGGCAGATCGGATTAGGCGACGATCGTTTACTATCTATTTTGTGTACGGTCGTTCAGAGATCGTGGGTTGTTCTGTTATACACTTTCACCTGTACATGTCACTTTCTGCATCGTTCAAACAATCGTATCTAATGTGTGTACATTAATGGTGGATTATATTCGAACGATCATATCATTACAGCATGAACAGTATTGTGAACAATATGATTGTTCAATATATTCGTGAATAAACAACAATTATTGCACGTGTGTACGTAGCCTTACTGAAAGTAAAAAGTCACTTTTGGATACCTGTTTGCTTTTCCCGCCCTGAAGAAATAACAGCCCCTGAACTGCAAGGCAACTGAATCCAAATTCATCAACCTGCTGTGCAGTTTGCTGTTGCTTGGCGCATAGCAGTAGTTTTCCAGCCTGGGAGCAGCTAACAGTGCTCTTATACACTTTAAATCTAAAAGAAAGTTAAATTAGAGAGCCAGGATTCTGTAATACTTTGCGGATGCCTGTGAGCACTTTTTATTTTTTTTTACTAAGTTCAGCTCTAAGAGTAGTAAACTTTTTTTGTTACTTTTTACCTATTTATTTTTTTAAAGCAATATATAAGTCTGTGTTTAGTAGTTGGAAATGTTTTCTAGAAATTGGATCTCTGTACTGTGTTAGCTGTAACAAGCAGAGACTTTCAATCTCCTAGTTCATTATAGACTTAACTGACCTCATGTTGATGGAAAATGTTGGCTGAGATAGAGTTATTCCCTTTAACTGAATTTAATATAACACAGTTCCAGTGGACACTGATATATTATTGCTGTGAAATGCCTGCTTCTATACTTTTTTTCTGTTTATTATCGGTTGCTTTATCAGTATCTGCACTATTTTATCACTGTAAGACAGTCGATCTTGTGTGTGTTTTTATACAACTTTAAAGTTATGATTTTGAATGGAAAAGCACATCTGTGGACTGTTCTTAGAAGTTATCTGACAAGCGTTACCTTGGTGCAAGCCCTAACATTTAATCTGTGTTAAAGGGCATTTCGTGTGCTTTGAACAGGAGGAAGGAGTCCTACCGAATGAATTATATTTTGTGCTCTGAATTTCCTCTGAAGTCAGAGCTTCAAATAAGATGCTTGTTATGGATGATTGGAACTGAGATTAGCTGTGCAGTAAACAACATGGTGCAGCCCTGTAAAGGGTAAAAATAAGCTCATGAATTTATAAGTAAATCTAAGGGAAAAGGGTGTAAGGGTGTCAAATAGTACTGTTCATTTTTTATCTACACTGCCAAAATGACAGCCACATATGTGTGTATAGTATATAGAGTTGTACTGATTATTTATGTCTACACACATTTTTGCTTTAATACAGAAATATAATAAAGCTTTTGTTAGAAATCTTGTCTGATCTCTATTGTTTTCAATTTGCCAAAAACAAAACAAAAAAAACATTGCCATTGGTGTCTCCAGTACCTGTCCGCCATTATTATTATTATTATATTATTATTATCATTATTAATAAACAGTATTTATATAGCACCAACATATTACGCAGCGCTGTACATTAAATAGGGATTGCAAATGACAGACAGATACAGACAGTGACACAGGAGGAGGAGGGGACCCTGCCCCGAAGAGCTTACAATCCAAGAGGTGGGGAAGCAGCATGCAATACATTTAACTCCAATAACAACTGTAAATAATGTTCAGGTCTCAGGGAACCTGTACTAAAACAAGTTTTTGGTAGGTCACTTGGATAAAAGCCTCTTAAATTGATGGCCAATGAACAGAATGCTCTGCTACAAAAAATGGAAATACAACCTTTATAAATACCTAAATACCATTCAAATCATACAACTGGTTCCACCAAGCTGTGTTGGCCCAAATCAGGCATCATCAAATGGAAGATCAATCAGCCACAGTTCAAGGAACCCCCCAGCGTCTGAAAGTACCCTGTTTTAGGACGGCTGTTAAACCTCCTTAATACTTTTGTTTGATGTATTATATTTTTTAAATTAAATCCTATATTTCTCATCTCAAATGCTTCGGTTAGAACAGTAGAAAAACAAGGAGCATTGGAAGGTACAGAAAGGACCTTTATTGTATAGTATTCCTTATGACAGTTTCACAGGAACCATGCGAATGGTCTACAGTCAACCCTATTTCATGTACTGCGTAATATTTTGGCACTATATAAATTATTTTTATTAATAATAATAATAATAATATTAATATAATAATAATAATACAGTCCTCATCATAGCCATTGTAGAATTCATCCGTCTACATATGGATCTTGATCCTGAAAGGTGGTCTACTCAGTGCACCTGGAAAAACCAAGTGTTAGTCCCATTTAGTTGTCTGTCATTGAGAATGGTTTAGTGAATATCCTTAGTAATACCAAAGCTTTCCAGGATTACAGAGACAACCCATAGTGATGTGTAGGCTATCTAGAAGTAAAAAAAAAGTCTTGGACACTCACAAAATAGGTTTCTGTACATTTGTTGATAAACTCGATAAAACACCAAATAACGTGCCCATGGCTCTTGGACTTTTTTTGAGACCTAATAAAACAAAATTTCCCAGAATGCATTATTTGTTGTTTTATCAAGTTTATCAACGAATGTAACCTTAATCATGGACATGAGCTCACTACTGTCAGATAACCTACAGCCCTACATGGAGGAACCCCTGAAATACCTTTCAGGTCTTAGGGAACCCCTGCTGTAATTACTATGTTCATAACTCCTATGAGAGTGATGGTCATTGGTAACACTGCCTCTTACCTTGGTGGCCAGCGTTAGGAATTTCACCCTTACAGATAGCCAAAAAAATAATTAGTTTCAGTGATAACTGGCCTGGGAGGCACAAATTGCTCATTGCTTGAGAAAAGCAAGTTCTGGAGAAACACTGACCTACAGCAGTGGTCCCTAACCTTTTGCAGCTTGCGGACCACTGAATCTTCGGACTCCAAACCAGTACTGAGAGTGGGCAGAATGTGTCGAGACACACAACCCGCCCACCGCCCTAAGCCTGCGATCCAAACAGGAGACGTGGTCCATGGCTCTTGCCGGTGCGGCCCCCCCCAAGCGGGGTTCTTCCCCTGACCCCACTGGGGAGTGCATAGGCTAGAGCCGTGGACCACCGCTGGTCACCTGTCAGACCACTGGATGGGGGGTTGGGGACTTCTGACCTACAGTATATACCACTACTAGGTGACTCTGCAAATCAAATTATTTAGCAAGTTTTTCATGTAGCAAAGACTTTCAATTTTCTGCTCTTGTCAGTCAACCATTATTGATTTGCTGCTTTCTATCCAGTCCCAAGCTGGGAGGAGGGACAAGACCTGTAAAGGTTAATGTACAGCGCTGCATAATATGTTAGAGCTAAATAAATACTGTTTAATATTATTTTTATTATTAATATTATTATTATTATTAATAATAATAATAATAATAATAATAATAATAATATACTAATAATATTAATAATAAAAATAATGCCTAACTGCAAAAGTAGTCCTCTCCCTTATCTGATAGGGATGTGTGGTAAAGCTTTGTAATGCTCTGGACCAGATTGACAGAAACCTACAATTCTTTGTTGGTTACAACACCTCACTGACATATTTTATCAGCTGTTTGCCTGGAGTTCATCAATTCCAAAATGTATTTTAATTATTTTTTTACCTTTAAAGTTTAAAAAATAATGTCATGATTTTTTTTTTCATTTCTTCCTTTTTAATAAAGTGATAATATGCGGCTTTTTAGATACAAACAGAGATTGGAGGATTATTTCTTTACATGATTATTTCAAAGGATTGTTTAATATTATGATTTTGTGACATCTTTTGTGTAATAAAAATGCTGTTTAAATGTAATTTAACCTGCCACTCATTTAAATGCCAATGCCATATGCTATTCAGAGAGGCAGGTAGAATACATTAGGACTTGCTAATGTGTCTTAAAGCGAATATTTAAAACAAAGCGTTCCATTCACGCGGCAATACCACAAGCTTATTTAATCAGTGCAGGCGGCAAGTCATTAATTAATTTATTTATTAATTTGTTAGCTCATTTATGGCCTCCATCTGTTACGTTATTATGTAACATTTAACATCTATAATTATAACTGGGAAAAATAAGAAATAACCGGTCCCTTTGTACATGGAAAGCAGAAAAAAAAAATGGAGCTGGGTTGACAACTCTCTGTTCTCTGACTCACTAGAGGAGATAATCAGATCCCACAAATAGAAGCAGTCCCTTCTGTTACTGCTGTATTACATACACTTCCATCAGCAAAATTATACAGCCATTCAACTTGTTCAAGGGCTCAGAAAATTGTATTTATTTACTGTGCTTCGCTATACCACCACCTGACCATTGGAAAGGATCACAAGTGCCTGGGGGAAAATCCATAATGCACTTCCAGCAGCTATATCAAGACGTGTAAAGTAGCATGATTGTGAATTTACACATTGCTGGATTGTTTTAAATGGTGTGGATGTTTGTCAGATAATATGTGTAGAAATCAAAATTTACACATATGTCTGCAGGTTCATACGTGGATACCATACCTTTTTCTATGGAATTATGTTAACAAAATCCAAACTAGAAAGTATCTTATCTGTTTTAATTTACTGCTACCATTCTCTTATGATGTGCATTTTAGATTATCCTCATTGAAAGTTATACAAGGTAATGTAGTGTTGAAGTGGATACTGTTATTGTTGTATCCTTCGCTGTAAATGCACTTTCTTCTTTTCCTGTAAATTAATTCCAAATAACTCTTTTTAAGGTACATCAAACCCCAAGATACAGATATTCACATATCTCCCATTATGATTGACTCATTTATCCTCCTAATTTCTTTCTACTCCTACCCTCCAGTATTTACATTGCATGCTGATGAGCAGGTATTATTATTATTATTATTAATAATAATAATAATAATAATAATAATAACAAACAGTATTTATTTAGCGCCATCATATTACGCAGTACTGTACATTAAATAGGGGTTGAAAATGAAAGACAGATACAGACAGTGACACAGGAGGAGGGGAGGTATCTTTTCTAATTTCTGTCCTATTAGTTTAGCAATAGAAACATTAGGCCAATCACAATGTTATCTACTGTACAGCAGCAATTTACCAGTGTTGCTGTTTCATGATTGATAAAAGAGAACTAAGGACTATAGATGAACAGCTTGAAGGCTGGAGATAACAAAGACAATTGGGTTCCTGGTGTGTTGTATGGTATATTAGAAGAAAAGTATTTTATTTTGCTGAGGCTTTGTGCATCCATAGAGTTTTCTATCTTCAGTAAGCCCAACCCACCTCCTTTCTGCTCTAATTTCCAGTGTTTTCTCTCCTTTGGAGAATGGTCCCTGTTTCATGTCAGCAGTTCCAGGGGCTTCCACTACACATTCAGGTTTATACCCACTTGAATTAAGGGCTACTTCCCTCTCTGCTGTGCTGCATTCTACCCCCAATATGTGTTGCAGTGATACAGTCTCTTCTTGTTTGTTTCCAGATTCTTTTGTTTTCATTTTGGAATACATTAATGGAATATAAATACTTTAAAGTGACTGTATATCCCCCCCAAAATAATGCAGAAATTCATCTCTTTACAAACAGAGGAAAGGCAGTTTACACATAGCATCAATGCAAATACATGCAAACACACAATAAGAAGAGACCGACGAAGATGCATTCACTCACACTGCATCAGTACAGACACAATAATTATGCACACACACACACTGCATCAGGACAGACACATAGGGTCTGATTTATTAAGGCTCTCCAAGGCTGGAGAGGATACACTTTCATCAATGAAGCTGGGAGATCCACAAATCCTGAAATAGAGCTGGTGCAAGATTCAAAACATTTGCTAGCCAATAGCAAACAACTTTAAAGAAATCTATTCCAGGTTTGCTGGATCACCCAGCTTCACTGATGAAAGCGTATCCTCTGCAGCCTTGGAGAGCTTTAATTAATCTGGCCCACAGTCAGGAGAAACTAACCTAGATGCACAAACATATATATCGTCATCCCCAAAGTTTTGCTAAAAAACATTTATTACCACTTAAATATATTAGACATTACAGAAGCTGCATTTCTAAAAACACTTAAATAAAACAAGACATTTCAACTTAGCCATTCTGGGAATGGAAACACTTTGCTAGTGTAAGATTGTTTTGCTTAGTAATATATTACAAAACGTTGGTTTTGGCACTTTGCTTTGCTTGAAAACAAAGAACAAAACTGAAACTGTCTTAGTATACAAATGTATGATAACCCTTATTTCTTGTAAATTGTTTTCTTTTATAGAATGCAATATTCTCTTCTTAGTGGCTTAAGATTTTACCATAAGGATGTTGGGTAGGGGTGAGGTTTAGCAGGAAAGGACTGCAGCAAATTATAAATTGTCAGATAACTTTCATTTGTACTATTTAGTCTGAATGTACTGGTGAGTAAAGGTGAGTTAATGGTAGTCAGTTTCAGACCTGCTAAATATAAATACTACATTTTACTGCAGTCTGGGGCTCCTTTCGAGAGATTTTATTACCTTTTATATGCTAAAAAGGTCTCTAGGTCAACTTTTTAAAGATAAGTTTGGTAATGCTAGAACATTTGTCAATTTTCTAAATGTTTGACTATTTTTCCCCAGATAGCAGTTAGACCTGACAAGTGTTCTAACCATTCCTATATCCAAAACTAAATAGAAACAGGACATTGGGTGTAGCCTTAATATGAATGCAACCAACCACATGCTATATAAAGTTTGCATTATACAGCAAACGTTAACTTGGCTGAGACATTTTAAGCAGGGAGTTTGACCAATATTTTGTACAAATGCTGACAAACACCTCAAGGGAACACAACATATGGCTGCATAGGGTTTCATGTGTTGACTTGTATCTAATTCTGCTACATATGAAGGTTATAGGGACAGGGGACTGAACCATGGGCTAATATAAAGACCATCAAATACTTACATATTAGGTACAGATGCTTCATCACGTGTTATTGTGTCACACACAGTAAGCAAGAAAGCATGCTTACTTTGACCACAGGATGGGTAATACCTTTCATATAGCCATTGTTCCTTTTAAAGTTTTTCTACAGTAAACTTCAACATTAGCAATGTCCATGACAGGTAGTTTTTATTGCCCAAATATGTGGCTGGTGTGTATATGTATAGAGAGATATCCTATTTCTAACTTTCTTTTCCAAACTTGAAAGTATGAGAATAAGTATTATTGATCTATTTTAGGACTTTTCCATGTGAATAAAGCCATGTGAAAATCAGCTGACTGCAAAAAAGGAGTCAAGTGGCCAAATAATACTCTGCAAGAAGGATCAAGAATAAGGAAAATGAAATTGAGAAGGAGAAGTGTGACAGATGTTGTTGTGCACTAAATGCTATCAGTAGTTTGCAGTCACTGGCTTTTCAAGCTCTAGGTCTCGCTTTTTTCTCCATGGGGAGAACTGTGCTGGAATCCTGTCCCTGATTGTGTGCAGATACAATTCAATTACATTTTATGGAGCCCTACACATTATAACCTCTGCACATTATGGGTTCACATTAAAGCAGCTGCTGCGTTGTGATATAATAAATACTAAAAGACTGGGGGAACTTTGTATAAATTACCAAAGTTTGGAAAATAAAAAAAAGAAAAGGTAATCAAGTCCTCTAATCTGTCAAATATTGGTCCAATTTGACTTTTAGGACTATGACCAGCTCACTTTTTAAGCCACTCTACTTTTGAAATCCAAACAGTTGGACGTTTTCTAGAAAACAAGAACTCCCAAAAGTAATACTATATTGATTATCTGGTCTGTTACAAGGTAGGTTAGTGTGAGGGTTTTTAGAGTGAGTTAATGTAATCCTAACAGGGTGGGTCAGTATTAGTGTTAAGCTGCGTACACACTTGCAATTTTTGTCGTTGGAAAGGATCTTTCACGATCCTTTCCAACGACAAGGGGCTGCAAGATGCATGAACGATGCTGTACATACAGCACCGTTCATGCTCTATGGAGAGGGGAGGGGGGAGAGCGACGGAGCGGCACCCTGCTGCGCGCTCTCCCCTTCCCTTTCATTACGATCGGCTGTCGTCCATCGTCCGTGGATCCGGCAGGTCGGTCGTCCGGACGATGGACGACACCGACTGTACACACGGAAGATTTTCGCCCGATAATTGGCCGATGCCGATTATCGGGCGATAAAAATCTGCCGTGTGTACGTAGCTTTAGGAAGAAGTTTTTGGGCCTGATTTAATAAAGCTCTCCTAGACTGGAGAGGATACACTTTTATCAGTGAATCATGGGATTCCAAAATCGAAAACAAATAGCAAATTACTTAAAGAATTAAAAGAATTAGAAATTAGAAAGAATTAAAGACTTCCAGGTTTGCTGAATCACACAAGTTCACTGATAAATATGTGTATCATCTCCAGCTTTAGTTTAAGTTAAATTTAATAAATCAGACTGATTGTGAGGGGAGCATTTGGGGAATGCATTACTGAATGATTTCAGTCCTTGCATGGACCTACATATGCCAGCATCATTTGCCAGATCTATAAACATGATTGGGAGAAAGCAAATCCAAATCCAGGACTTGAGTGAGTTTTCAGTAAGTGTACTTTGGCTTTGAATATATTGTAAATGTCTCCATTGCAAATTGTTGGGTTCCTCCATTTCTTTTCTTATCTGAAAGTGGTACAAGGGTAAGGAAATCATTACTATTGATTTCCTTAGATTCAATAGATTCTAAGTGGTTCTCCTATAGGTTCTAAGTGGCAAAGAAGCAGTGACCACACAATAAGTGCATATAAAACATAGTATTGTATACTGAGACATACATGCCTAAACATTTCATAACACAAGTACATCAAAAGTACAAATAATCAGACAGACTTGCAAACAAGCTTTTATCTGAATAATACAGACAATATTCCTAGCTACCATCTGCACCTCCCTTGCTTCTTTGGCCAACTCTCTTCTGGCCCAAGAGTTTCTGGAGCTCCTCTCTTGGTAGATCCTTATACTTCCAACTGCTTCACTATTATAATTTATACGAATAATATCCCCTTTTCCATACACCTCGACATCACTATCAATACATCAAAGTATTTCTTTTGATTATAGCTAGTTTCACCATGTGTTTCATAGGGTCATCAGCAGGGAGTTGTCTGTAGACTAAATGTCTTCTTCAGAGCAAAAAGCTCTAAAAATTTTAAGATCCTAAAAATTCAGTGTAGCAATCCTCAAATGAGGGTTCTTTGATAAACTGATCAGAGAGGAGTTTGTTTGTCCAGTGACATTCCTATTGATTCACTCACAATTCGGCTTTACTATTCCATTACTATATAAACATTTTATATGTACTGTAATATATAAACATATATTTGGTAGTATTTGGCCATAACTGAAAATCATACCCAAGAAAGTAGGACATGATAACATAAAGCGAAAAACTGAAACAAACATTTATTTTAAATAAAATTAAATTAAAGATTTCACTACATGAATGGCAGATGTCTTACCACCTGTTACTGATAGTTAGACATTTGCATGTGTATGGCCTCCCTTATGCTGGTCATATAGTCAGCCATATCTGGGACAACTTTAAACTAGCTTTTGATAGCAAAATTAACTAGATAGGAAGAAGATCAAATCAACCAAACATCAATAGTTGCTAATGGTACAATGAAAAGGCAAAACTATGGGGTAGTAGATTACCTTGATCCATTTTCCATCCAGTGTTTGTAATATATGGAAAATGTTGCATGGATTGGCAGCATTACTAACTGATTTTCTGATAAGCTTTAGTACATAAATAATAAAAATGTAAAGGAAAAGCATAGTGTACTTGCAAAGAGCACATACTTTTAGGTTTTATTACATTGATAATATCTGAAGTGACGTTTACTTTATAAACCCGCTTGTTCTTTGATATTTCATTTTCATTTATTATTTAGAGATAGAACTTTTATTGACGGGTGCATGCTGGAGCATGTACTTACATTGTATACTGTTTGTGATAAAAAACAGTATACAATGTATGATTTTAACATTTATTTTACATAAAACAAGATCAGGTGGCTAAGCATGAAAAGGTGGGGGAAGCACCAAAATATCAAAAGTAGACAGGCTTAAAGCATACCTAAACTTAGAAATTTCACTTTACATAACAACAGAACCTGATGCAGGATACCCCCCAAGCGATCGGACGGGATTGAAGGTAAGTGTATTTTTTGCTGTTTTCACTTTAGTTCCTTTTTAAGGCAATCAGGAATGGCGATTTTGCTGTTTTTATTTGTAGATTTTGCTTTTTTATGTAGGGCATAAAAGAGGTAAGAGTGGGACTCACCAAACCCTATCTGTAAATAAAATATTATTGTTAGATGAATGTTTAGTTCCTCTTTAAGTCATGGAGCTGCCACTGGACTTTATTAGAAGTAAAATAACCCTTTAAAATATCATACATAGCATAGTATATATTACTTTTCTTGATTGTGTTTGATATTGGATAATGACATTTCTTTTGACCCCCTTTAGTGACCTTCTCATAATAATTCTTGTTACTGTGATGTTCCACCCATATTATGAGTGGTAACAGTACAATGCAGCAGTAGGAACTCCGCATTCTTCACCCAGTACGGATACAGGAAATGTCATAATGAGTTATGGAAGTCATAAAATATGTTCTCAAGGTGACTTACTGTACATTTTGTTCATTCATTTACTTTCCTCTTCCAACACGTGTTTAGGAATTGATATATATAATTGTCTTACATCTATTAGGATACAGTATAAAAATTATAAAATATATATACTGTATCTTTATACCTAACTACAGTAAAAAATATTTTTCATGCTGTAGTATGTAGAGGTAAGGTATATTTGTAAATGTCTCTGCCTGTCCTTATACTGTAAGCTTTTCCAAACGATGTATCCCTTGACCCTAGTAGAGTGTAAGCTCTTCTACTTTTTATATCTTCCCTTAGACAATATTTGTTTGTTTAATGTTCTTTATATAGTGTATAGCTGATAGGGTCTCTTAAAGCAAATGAAACATAAACCAAAAAAGTTTGAATATCATATTTGTGATCCTTCTTCTGGTTTGGCCAATGAATTTCTGACACAAGTGTTTGATTCTTTCCCATTCAACAGAAAGATGTGTTATTTTTGCCTGATTCCCAATTAATTCATAGTCATAGAGGTTTTTGCAAGGCGTTTGAAGGGGTTTTCCTGCTTTCCAAAAATTTGTAACATTCAATTAAATGGCTCCATATTTATTTAGTGTTTTTGCAGGCAGTTGGTAGCGGCAGCATTTTCGCACATTTTTTCAGACACTACATGCAACATACCAGGGGCGGTTTGCTGTCCTAGCTGCTTCCATAAATTTGAACCCCTTGCCATCAGTTATGCAAATCTTTTTAGGAGTTTGCAAGAGTTATTTTTGAAAGAACTGCCAGGGTTTGCAACCTCTGGTGGTGCCCATTAGTAGTAATGTAAATGCTGCCATTCTTGTTGTTTTACAATATTACTGGATCAGGATCAGGCCTGGGAAGGATTTTCTTCCTGTTTAATCAAATTGCAAACCCCATGTTTTTGTCTTCCTCTGCATCAACTTCATAGGTTTGGGGTTCTGTGATGGCAAGTTATCATATAATTAACTTATTTTTTTATTCATTGAACTAAAATGCCAAGTCTTTTTTAATCCTATATAACTATGTAAAGAAAGTTTAGATTTAGACTAAAGTAGAGCTATAAACAGGTTCAAGATTGTTAATAGCTTGATGTATCAAAGCAAGGATTTTGATAATAATAGAAACACTCTGATATTTTAAAAAGACCCTGTTTTGCAAGTGTAATATAAATTTGTAAAATATATGCTACAAGCAATATTGTTCACCTAGTGCCAATGTCTTAAAAAAAGAGAGTCAAATTTTGATTTAAATAACATGCAAAATTATTATGGGAGTGTCGCATAAACATTTTGGATATGGACGCTTTTCATCTGTAGCTTCCACTTGCTAGTCACATTTTATAATGGTGTCATATTGCTTGTTATCATATTTAATTTTGTTCCAGCATTTTGAAAACCTACACAGTGTAAAATGCAATAATTTATCACTAAATCAAAGCCAATTAGAAAGTGATCCGTGAATATGCCAGGTGTTTAAAAATAGGATGAACATGTTTTTAATTCTGACAGGCAGAAATATCATTGCCGTGGCTGTTCTGTTATTTGGTGCTAACTAGGAGACAGGACAATCTGTGTTGGATAAGATTTATGGTTGTTTTGTAGAATCAGAAAAGGTAAAATTCAATGGAGCTAATAATATTAGTTATTTGAGGTACATATGGTGGATAGGTAAAGGATTTGGTCATTTCAGATGCTGCTGATGGCAGAATACCAGGAAAATCTAGTAGGGTAGGTGTCCGAAATTAATCAGTTTTGGGTGAATTAATAATTTGGGTGAACATGAATCTTCTCCTACTTTTTACATCCTAAGGGGTCTTCTGTTGCAGGAGTTCCCAGACCTTTTTTTCACTAGATCTTTAAAGAAAGTAGTTGATTCATTTAAATAACTATATCAATAAAACCTTCCAGGTAACTAGCAAGAAATCATAGAATGCTCTTCGGTGATTTTCAGATATCTTATATAATGCCATTGTTAGCCAAAATTTAAAAAAATGAAGCTAATCATAGAGCAGGAAACCATTCCTCTCCACTCTGACAGAATGTGAAGATAACATTTGTGTTGGAAAGAATTTGAAGGAACATCTCCATTGTCCCAGTGGATAAGTGTGCAGACTGGGTCTGATTTATCAAAGCTTGCCAAGATTGGTGAAAATACATTTTCATTGGTAAACCTGGGTCATCCAGCAAACCTGGAATAGACCTTGTACAGGATTGAATACATTTTGAGAACAAATTGAAAATGTCTTTTAAGAAATCCATTCTAGGTTTACTGGATCACCTGGGTTCACAGATGAAAACATATCCCCTCGAGCCTTGGAGAGCTTTGATAAATTGGGCCTCTGTGCTTTTTTCTTAGTTTTGAACTGTTACAGTGGTAATCCTGCCAACCCCATTTACCCCATGATCCTGATTGATCCAAATGAACGTAAAATTTTGATTGAATAATTTGTGTTATGGCACTATTTCATACACCATATTATTAAATAAATTTTATGTTTGATATATTGTAGAATGTCTTGATTAATGGTGGAAAATAATTTTAATATTTTCGGCTATTAGTGGGTTTTATATACCACATGTCTGATAATTTGCAAATGAGGAATACCTAGATCTTATAAACTCTATTGTTTCAAATTACTGCAGCAGCATACATTGTTTAGAAGAAGTGGCCTTTGTACCCCATCCTTCCTCTGTTTACCTTTTCAGCATATGCTTTCCTTCTATAAATATGTGACATTTTATAAACATATGCATTCTTTTTGCTGAATGATTAGAGGCTCCAGGTTTTTCTAAATTGGAAAAAACACAGTGGAATTATATGCCTAAATCATTTGTTACTTTAATGTATCTCAACCTAAAACCTTAGTAAAGGCAATCTTTTTTGTTTCCCAGGAATGTAAACACAGTGGTACCCTAAAATTTATTTATGTTGCTGTTTTAAACACCTTTTTCCTTCTTTCAAAATATGCAGCATAAGCAGATGATAAACAGCACTAGTAATGATATGCACATCTCCAATCCTAATCATTGCTCTGGTCCTGACATATTCAAGCAGCTATATGTCCTATCTGCCATATCCATTGGACTGACATTCACCAACACTCAAATATAAACCAAGATTTTTTTATACTTGAGTCATACAGCAGAAGGTGCTGTGTCCTCATGTAAAGAGAGGAACAAACTCTTGCCGTCAAAGACATTATAAGTTTGTTACACATTCTAGACGAGGACACAGCACCAGCCATTGCTGACCAACAATAATCCACAAAAGATTAATAAAAATAAGTGTCCCATTACTAACGCAAATGTACAAAATACTTTACTCTGCTAAAAAAGGATGTGGAAAGATATACAGAATGATTCTATGTGATTTTATTTTTTCACCTTGAAAATGTTTAAAACAATTGCAAACCATGGGATGTGATTCATGCTTTTGAGATGTCTATTGATTACTGTTTTTAGCAGTGTCTTCCGCATTTTGTGCCCTAGGTTTATACTCAAGTCAATGAAGTATAACTAAAGGATATCACAATGAGACTCAGATAGGAAAAAAATTAGAGTAGATTAAACCCTTCCCAGCACAATACAAATATAAAAGGGTTTTTGGTTTTAATATATTACATCAATAAATGTATTTATTCAAGTATGTATTGGCTGACTTAGTGAAAACGTTTCTCACCCTGTGTGTTTATATCTTATCTCAAAAGGTAATATACTCAGTGAGGCTGACCTCCAGCCACACTTATGGTGAAAGTATCTTTGTTAAAATGATAATGGTTTGGTCACATTTGAGGGAAGACTTTTAGCATTGCCTAAATTACTAACCACATGAATTTTAACGTTAGTATGCAGATGTAAATCTACATATTTGATTTCCAGAGATGATAGTATAGTATATACAATGTTACATTACAAGGCAAATTTGTCAGACATTGGGTCTAATTTATTAAAGCTCTCCAAGGCTTGAGAGGATACATTACTTTCATCAGTGAATCTGGGTGATCCAGTAAACCTGGAATTGATTTCTCCAAAGTAATTTGCTATTTGCTAGCAAATGTTTTGAATCCTGGGCCAGATCCATTCAAGGTTTGCTGGATCACCCAGCTTCACTGATTAAAGTATATCCTCTCCAGCCTTGGAGAGCTTTAATAAATCAGGTCCATTATTCTTTATAGTTGACTTGCAAACATCTGTCATTCACATTAATATACCTTATGTCTGCTATTTGTAATTCTGCTATGGCTCTTCATCTCTGGCAAAATGTAAATGCCAAGCAGAGGTCTTGTATAGAAAGTAAGAAAACATTTATGGATAATTCCTTTAGCATTTCAAACTCTGGCCTGCAGGCCAAATCTGGCCCGCAACGTCCTTTTTTTTTGGCCCCCAAAGGAATCCTAAATAGGAATTGCAGTTGGCCCGCTGCTGCATCAAACTAGCGCTGCTACTACAATTCCCAGCATCACTCGTGTCTATAGACCAGGGGGCTCTCTGCCTATGCGTGGCCCCGCATTGGACTGTTTTATAGATGCAGGGAATTGTATTAGCGGCACTATTTCAGTGAAGAGGGAGTTCCAGCCACTCATAACATTAAGCCCCGCATGGGACTGTTTTCTTGACGCAGGGAATTGTAATAGCGGTGCTATTTCAGTTTCAAGGTTGGCCCATGACTTTGCATAAGTTTTTAATTTTGGCCCACTGTGTATATGAATTTGACACCCCTGCCATAGGGTAATAAATATGGACAGTGATGTTCTTTTGAATAAATCAAATGACAGAAGAAAAATAAAAACACTTTAAAAAACAGCTAATCACAGCTTACATCATTGATGCCAATTTCATTAGAAGAATTATTTATTATTGGTGTTTGCTTTTATGTCTGGTATTATGTTAAATCAGAAAGTGTTAATTCTACCATAACAGGAAAGGGACAAGAAGATATTGAATGTTTTTATAGTAGTGTAATTTAATATATAGAATGTGGTTGTACATTCATTGTGAAGTGTGAAGTGAACATACTAATAATAGAAGCCCAAATATTGAATGCGTTTTATTGAAAGGCAAAGCACCCTGCTACTTTTCAAAGTGGGTTTCCTTTGTTGTCAATGAGAAGGTACTAGCATGCAGGGCAGTGCACTGAATACTTGCATGACATATTTTTGTAGTACTTATCTCCTTGCAATGTCATGTCTGGCTATTCAGACAAGAGATCCAGTCGAATTAAAGATGGATTAGTGGTATGGTTACAAAGAGTATGTTTAGTGATGGTCAGTGTCTTATTACAGGTAAGGCTAATGTGAGGGAAAATGTTAGGAGTATCAGTAGAGTAAAGCTACGTACACACGTCCAATGGTTCTCGCCCGATAATCAGCTTAGGTCCGATATTGGACAAGAATCTGGCGTGTGTACAGCGCCCGTCGAACGACCGTCCTGGCAGATTCACAGACGATGGATGACGAACGATCCTAATGCAAGGGAAGGGGGAGAGCGCGCAGCGTGTGCCACTCCGTCGTGCAGTGCTTAGTCATTGGAAAGGATCGTGAAAGATCCTTTCCAACGACCATAATTGCACGTGTGTATGCAGCTTTAGTGTTATGGTTACAAGGAGTGTAGGTGTCAAATTAGTAGAAAGGTCAGAGTGAGGGGGCTTTAGGTAGATCATGTATGCTGAAAAGTAACCGTGCCAATATTCTCACACTGGAAGCTAACATGCTGGCCCAACCAATGGATGTAAAACTTTTACATCAGTGACTTATAAGAAGTATATATCAGTAGCATTGACTCCATTCAAGGTTGGAGACTCAGGAATTACTACAACCAAAAACAACTGAAAATATTAAGAAAGAGGTCAACAATGGCATCCTCCATCTTCCATCCTGGTTTACAAACTTCCAATTCTACCCACTGAAACCAGAAAATGACAAGCTTGGAAGTTAGAAAAAGTTCATTCTATATGTTAACCAGTTTCTTGAAGTTTGTACTAATCTATACTGTGATTTCATTTTAGCTCCTCAGATCTGTCCCAGCCATAGTGATTAAGGTTTCATTACATGTAATGTTCTCAAGATATGTATTTCTCAATGATACAGACATTTAGACTCTAATAAGCCCTTGAATTGAAATGATCAGGCTCATTGTCTCTGTTGCAGCACCGTATGAAATGCTATCAAGTGATTCCTTATTCCATCTAAATAATATTCAAGTGAAGAACAATCTAGCCAGTAAGAAAAGGCTTGGTTATGTCTAGTGGCTGTTTAACAATGTAAGGCTTTCAGAAACACAAGAATGTCAGAATGTCTCCTTCATAGGGTAACTGTCTCTTTTCCTAACTTTTGGATGTCGTAGCTATGGCTCTAAATCTTTTGAGATATTTGTGTAGATAATAGACTTTGAAGAAACAAATTCTTTGGCAGGGTTTTTGCGTTCTTGTATCCAATGTGCAATATCTCATTCACTATCACAAGCAGTCACTTTGAGGCCTCACATTACACTGTGCTCAGCAATTTTTTTATGTTTAGCTATGTAGTCATTATAATTATATTGTGGCAACGGTTACCAGATGAATACAAACTGTTTACAGCATTGTGTGTTGGAATTTTTTCATTGAGATTTCTCCTAAGAGGGTTTTTGGCCTTGTGCCTCTCCACACACTGAGGAATTATGGACTGATGAAGGAAAAGGAAATCTCTGTCCGCAATTCTATTGAGGAGCTTTCCTGTCTTCCTTGGTGATAACCTATGTGTTAAGGTGTCATAGTGATTTACTTGGAAAGAAGATAATCTCTTCAACAGAGACACAGACTACACAAAACCTTTGCAAGGGTTGTAGCATTCCACAGGAGAGGACCAAGCAGAGTGTGGTATTATAGTGAAATGTTGGGCTTTGCGACCTTCAATGGGGATTCTTCACTGTTCAGACATTAATTGGGACCTGTGGTAAGTGACACATTCTGGGCATTATATAGCTACCTGCTTCCTCATTTAGATATGAAAATTCCACCAACATCAAGTTCCTTTGCAAATCTAAGATGTTATGTGCACCTAAATACAGAGATCTGCAAAGAAAGCTGAAAGATGTGTTACAATATACCATGTCCTTTAGTATCAGCCATTCACCATGTCCAACAATACCTATAAAACTTTGGTACACTTGTATAGTACATTTCCATAGCAAACAGTCTGTCCCTACCATGAAATAGATATCTTGTTTTATTTGCCACTTAGGCCAAAGGTTGTTAGTTATACTTATCTAAATTTCCCAAGTAAAGATATTGGATAAAGTTGCACTCAAAGGGCACATGCAGTGGGACCAAGTGATCCTGTGCCATCCAATTGGTCATTTGCACCAAAGTGCTGGTTCCTAAAGAACCAGCATTTTCAGATTTGACCCACTCCCTGCTGTGCTCATTCATTCTCTAAAGGACGCCGCCTATAACGTCTCCTTGAAGCAGTGGTTCAGTGGCATAAGGAAGTGGTGACTGAACCTCAACCCCACTGCCAGTCTGAACATAGCCTAATGTGAATCCAACAATAGCATAAGATCAAAAGCAAAGGAAATTGTTGAATATTTACTTAATAATTGTGATAGGCTGTGCATACAGTTTTCCGGATATGTTTCAGTAGCTTAGTCCCCGATATTCACTATGGTTACTCTTGATTTGCTGCCAATTCGTTATAGTACTGGACCCAGTAGTAACGTAGCAGCCAGCAAAGGTTGAGCACTGAGAATTGTTTATTAAGAAGGCTTTTGGTTGAATTTAAGCTGTTGCTGATGTTGAATTGCATCAAGAACCTGAAACCCAATCAGTGCTGCTCCCCCTGGACAGCACCGTGCTGTTAGAAACAATGAGATTTCCAGTGATCGTCTCATATAAAGAGCCAGTGATATAGCCTGAGATAAGATGCTACTGAAATTCTTCCGATCTGTAGAAGTTTCTTCCTAAAAAACATTGAAATAATTACATACACTTCCAATCTTTTTATACACCTGATTTGCATTGAATGTCAGTGGATGTTTTCCTGTAATAAATTAAAAACCCATGGTTATCATCCACACATCTGTTTTCAGTTTGGTCTTTTCTAGGGAATCCCTCTGACATTTCGTACGCTGTATAAAGTGCACATGGCTGAGATTGAGGTGATAAGGTGGTTGTAAGTAATTATTGTGACATTTTAAGATTAGTTACACTCAAAAGTGTCTCTATAGAGTAATAGTTTAAAAATATAATAACTTGGCATTTATTGTGTGTGTTGCTTTATTTCTTTTCTGTGGTGCTAATCAGCTGAACACTCATAAAAATCTGTGTCTTTGGATTTGGATTTATTTATTAGACTGATGTACAACAAAATATTGTACATTTGCCAATTTAGAATTTTGGTATGAGGCTGGAATATAGAGAGTTTATACTATGGAAGTTAACTATACCTTTAGGAAGTAATTCAGCCAATGGGCTAATTCAGGGGTACTTTTGCAAGTCATATTGAGCTATCGTGGGGCATGGGGAGTCTAAATACATTAGGACTTCTCATACCTGGAAATACCACCCATATATCTGGCGTCTCCATCCAGTGGAAAGAATCAGCTACCTCTTATGGGGATTCTCGGAGAAATCAAAGGAACTTTATGTAGTAACAGCAACACTATGATCATTGCCAGTACCCTCTAGCACGTCCATAATGGCCTGAAAATACCCATTTGGCTTTGCATGCCACAAGTTTGAACATCCTTAAAATAAAAAAACTTACAGAGCCGAGAAACAAGAATAATCTTATCAATATTGTGCTGTTCTTTCATTAACCATCCACTAGCTGACAGAGGAAGGTGACCAAGGTAGCAATACTTAAGCAGTCATTTCTTCTTTTAGCCACCCAATAATTGAGTGTACTGTAATACACTCAGAAGTGCTGAGCTGTGGGTGTTAAAGTGGAACTAAGCTTTGAAACTAAAAAATAACCTTAATACTCAAATACCCTTTTCTGCTTTTTCACATTTTTTAAAATTAATTTGTTTGTTCCCATTATGTCACAGGTACTGCCATCATTATTACACAGTATTTATATAATTCCATTATATTACACAGTGCTGGACAAAGTCTGTAGTCATGTCAATAGCTGTCCCTCAAAGGGGCTCATAATCTAATCTCCCTACCTCAGTCATATATACAGTCCATGATCAATTTTGGTGGGAAGCCAATTAACCTAACTGCATGTTTTTTGGCATGTGGGAGGAAACCCATGCTGACACGGGGAGAACATGCAAACTCCATGCAGACTGTGTCCTGGCCAAGATTCAAACCTGGAACCTAATGCTGCAAAGGCCAGAGCACTAACCTCTGTGCCACCGTGCTTTGGTTTATTACCAGCAGCCACAGGGGAAGATGGTTTTTCGCCAGGTAACTCAACATCCTACGCCGAGCAGCACATGCATTTTTTTTCCCACTATAATCAGGCGTGTAAGGAATGCCTACATTTTCAAAGCAGAACTTTAGTTACGCTTAAAGGATACTTTAACCATACAAATGCAGAAGCATATATATTGCATATAAATAAGATTATGATTTTGCCCCTTTTAATTTGGTGTCCTACATTTTGCATATTTGTATAAGGTTGGGTTGACTGTTTGGCTGACATTATTATCCAAATTGTAATGTAATTGGCTGAATGTAATAATTTTGCCTTAAAAGGTAACACCGTGTTTTTGTAAGTGTCTGGTACATTTCCAAACTTGACCTTTTCTAGCATGATGACTGCACATGAACAGCTGATAGTAAACAGGATTTTGAAGGGGGAAAAGTTTATTCTGGTAAATAAAAAAATGTTTGTTTCTTTAAATGTGTATAAAGAAGCTACACAATATTGTGGCATGTGTAATCTTCATTACATTGATTTTCAGCTCACTGGTGCGTGTTCTTTTTATGTTATCTTACTGAAGTTGTTTTTATCATTTTTTAATATCGCTTGAGTCTGTTAGCAGCATGTAAAATTGTATTAGCTGATGTATGCAACACATTTTGATTTTATTATTATTTTAATGTATTTATTTTGACAATTCATGCGGTGAGCTTTGGTTTATCAGTATTCTCTTCAGATTCGGTCTGACATAGATTAGGAAGCTAATAGCAAAAAATCACTTTCAGTTTCTTGATATATGTTGCAGAGGTTTTTGCATTAGATTGAGTAAGGAATGACTACGGTATTGACAACAATATTGGAGTTTAAGGGGTCTATTTATAAAGCAGCAAATCTGACATTCCCTGGTGGGTAATCTAGGTCCATATATTTCATTGACAGTAATTGATTCTCCACCATGAAAAGTTTCAGGGAAAGTCAGATTCATTGCTTTTTAATAGAACTCCAAGTGTCTAAACCCAAGAATAAAAAGTAATCAAAAGTCCTAAAATGTGGTAGTTGGATTAACTTTTCTATTAGTGTTTATCTTTGTTTTCTACCTGGAGATCTAGCAAATTACAGGATTCCTATTCCTGACGTAGTTGTCTGTATGTGTGTGGCAGCATTTGCATTCGGTATGTTTTAGAACAGTGGTTGCCGACCTATGGATCACTAAATGCATGAAATCCTGAGCGAGCACGCGCGGGGAGCCATGTGTCACAAACTTCCCCCGGAGTGACGTCATGATGCCAGAATCCACCTATTCTCCCATTGCAGGTCTGAGCCTACGATGGTGATGTCTTGCAGACACCACCCGTTGGCGACCGCTGTTTTCGAAAACCTTTCATGCATTACAAGCAATTTCTTAGATTAACAAAAAAGGATAAAATGTATGGGTATTCTTCAGCAATAGCTAGATTTAAAAATGCAGAGCTGAACAGGTAGACAGTGTTTCCTCTATATATTTCTATACTTTTATTTTTGTATTCCAAGTGGAACATAGCATGGAAATAACAAAAAGCAATGCTACAAAGATAAAGCAATCTCCTAAACAAATGCCCCTTATTTAAAGCAGAACTCTGGGTAGGGCTGACAATTGTATTAGCCCCTTTCCTTTAGCTGATAAAGAATAAAATGCAAATTTTCCTGGGAGAACAAGTATTACCTACCATAACTTTATATATATATATATATATATATATATATATATATATATATATATACATATATATATATATTTATTTTCCTCTTCTGTATTAAATCTTTTCCTTTGTTTTGCAGATCGAAGATGCAGCCAGTCAGGGATCAAAGTTTGCTGGAATAGTTCAAGGGTACTACTTTGCAAAGGACCTGCCATACAGCCTGTCTGATAGCCTAAGTCAGACAAGTGGTCCTGATTTCACACCAATCAATAAAGCAGGTAGTGATACAGAGGATAATACTTCAGCAGATAAGAAGTCAGATTGCACTAATGGAAGCACTTCACCGGCAAAGAACACAGAGAATGATGAACAGACCAAAACAGTCGATGGCCTGGATGTTATTGAGCAGCAAAAAGCGGAGTCTACAGCTCTGAATACAGGAGATCAATTGGAAGAGCTCAATTTCAAGGTTTCCAACGAGGATGTATTCGTTCATGACAAGATAACGACTGAGACTACACCCTCTGATAATTGTGGCATTAGAAGTAAGTAGAGAAGTCATTAGGAAATAGACAAAGTATGTTTAAATTCATTTTATTTACTTAAAGAGCCAAAAGACTACACTATTAACTTTAGTATAAACTTTGGTGACCTACCCTGGAAAGTTCCGAGGAGCCAAGCAGGCACATTCATCTTTACAGATTTGGTTCCATAATATGAACAGGTCCATTGGTATTTTTCCTTTAGTTTTGAATCATGATCGAGGTCATATTTGACCATATACACATGCTGGTTACAGACTGATATCATTTTACTTTGCATCAATTTTATTTGATTATTGAAAAATACAGGAAGGTTTTTAAACAGTGAATATAAAAGAATTTTAAGCTAACATTTTCATTTTTAGGTTGAAGAAAGGTATACCTTAGGTGAATGGAAATACGTGTAGATGATCAGTGGTTAATGTTTGATCAAACTAACGTAGAATATGTCAAGAAAAATTATGGCAAGTGCCTATAACATTTGCCATTTTTTAATGCAAAAGCAAATATGTATTTGTGGACGTTTTCTTTTAAATTTTGTATGGCCCTGTCTTTTGCTTTCCCCTCCTTAATATCCCTCCCTCTGTGTGTTTCTATTCTTATATGGCGGGTTCTATTATGTTTACTTTTATTTTGTATGAATTTACTGTTTTTCCTCAATGGGTCCTTAATTTATTCTGCATCCATGGCTGCATTGGTCTTATAAAAAGGTCCTACTATATTCTTAATTACCACCCACCCCAACCTACACTACCCTTCAAAGCAGGTCACCAAATTCACTCCTTGCCCTTTTTCTAAAACAGACCACATTGTCCTTCCCACACACAAGTCCATCTGTGTTCTTTATCAATTCTCCTCCCCAAAGCAGATTCCTTTTTGCTCTTCCAACTCCCCTTTCTCCTCCAAGAGATTCCTCTGTACATTTCACCCACACCTTATTTACAAATGTCACCCTGTGATTTTCACATTTCCTTCCACAACAGGTCCCTCTTTGCTCTTTTATACCACAAAAATTCTCTTTGTGATCTTCACCTTTTCTTCTACCTCTATGCACAATTCCTTCTGTTCTTTTTATCACCTTTTTCAATCAGGGCCTAGATGCAGTGGTGGAGTGCCTGCACCCAAAAAGTTTTAAAAGTATAACCTGTAACACAGGGGTCAGCAAACTTTTTGCACTACTAGGCCATTTCAGGAGGTCAAGAAGGCACACTAGGCCAGAAAAAACAAGCTGTCCAAGGAAAAGTTTTTTATTTAAAAATACAGTACAATCAATAGGAAACATGATATTTCATGTTCTTAGAGACAGATACAATATCATGTTCTAATGATGTGAAATTCAAATAAAATAAATAAATAAAATAATAAATAAAAATTAAATAATAAATAACTGGTATTAGTACAGGTTCAAAGCATTTTTTTCTTTATAGGTGCTTTGTGCATTAATATACTTAATGACAAGAAAATATCATTTTTTTTAATAGAAAAGGTTTCTTTTAAAAAAATTACTGTGATCATGATTAAATTAACCCAATTCATAAGCCAAATCGTATTTAGTGGTTAGCACTGTGGCCTTTGCAGCACTGGGTCCCAGGTTTGAATCTCGGCCAAGACACTATCTGCATTTCACAGGTTCTCCACGTATCTGCGTGGGTTTTATCTGGGTATTTCAGTTTCCTCCCACATTCCAAAAACATGCAGTTAAGGTTATTGGCTTCCCCAAAAAATTGACCTTAGACTACATTTATGACTATGGTAGGGACATTAGATTGTGAGCCCCTTTGAGTCATTGACTTTGTACAGTGCTGTGTAATATAATGGTGCTATATAAATACTGTATAGTAATAATAATTTATCAAATGATTAATATATGATTAGTTAATAATCATGTGAGAAATTATGCATCATTAGTTGATATAACTTACTTTTAAACTTACTTTACTTCTTTTTTCCTGGCTCCCTGTTACTGCTGTTGCATCTAGTTCCGTGTCCCACGTGTAAGCACCCGGGAACACATGGGAGACGGGACTCCTATCAGTGAGGGACTCTCTCGGCCCTCCACCAGGAACGCCCCTGAAGGGAAATCCCTCTCCTCCGCAATTCATATGGAGGAAAGGGAGTGTCCCCTTACCCTGGAAATGTTAACGCCGGCCGCAGTAAATAGGGAAGAGAGACACAACAAGGAGGCTCAAGAGCCGCAGGTTGCTGACCCCTGCCGGCCGGATCGACCATTAAAAAACTAGGGGGCGTTAAGCCGGAATCGGACTACTGGCTGTAACGTATAAAGTATAAAAAGTAAGCCTGATTTTATGTTTTACTTTTTTGTTTTTCAGGAACTGAGATTTTGGCTCTTTTTAATAAGCCAAAAACCCAACAGAAATACAGAAAATATTATACTGTGCATATCCCAATGAAGATCTCCAAGGATAAGAGCATCATTAATGGCCTGGAAGCCAACTGGTTGGAGCACATGACTGATCATTTCCGGAAAGGATGCTCACTTGTAAATGCGGTCTTCTGTCTTGGAATGGTAAATGGTATGGACTTTTGCATATGGCAGATATTTTACCTTAGCTTAGCTTTTTTTAGTAAGATTTTTTTATTTTATTTTGTGTAACTGTCTTTTATCAGTAAATTTGTAGATGTACATTTGTCAAGTCAGGTAGGTAATTTACAATTTTGTAGGATCCTTAAACAATTATTGAAACTGCAGGGGATTAGTTGAAGCAGCAAAGATAATACAATGGTAAGCACATTTTGTAATACGTGTTAGTGCTGGCCTTTTTTGGTTGTTTTTTTTTACAAATATTATAAATACATGCGTGTATGTATTTTTTCTAACTAACTAGCAAAGCTCAAATCACAAATTTATTGCATCAAAAAATGTCAGTTACTTTATTACAATTAGCTTGTATTATTGACATTGCTTTCTTGATCTTTGACCCACACAGATCAAGACTTATGACTTTTGCCTGCACAATGTCAGATTGGTGACTCCATATTAAAGTCAGAGCATGAAAGAAGCTGGTATTTTCAAAATCAGCAATGACTGCCTAGATAATATTTGTGCAGTGGGGCACACCATAGTAATGCTTCTGACAAGTGTTATCCACTGTCATTGTCATTCATGGCACCTCAAAACACCCCTTTAGCCGACCTGCGTTGATCATTTTGCACAGTACCGAATGTAAGCACTCCTTTTTGTACAGTGCAGTGCATACCACAATGCATACCCATGCAGCTGCTCTATTTCAATCCATAAACATGATTCCAGCCATTTGTGTACCCATTTGTGGGCTAACTAAGGAGAAATAATATGCAAATTTACCAAACACCCTATAGTTATTTGTCAGACATGATACGTTACTGAACCAAAGAACCAGATTATGTACAAAACAAAAAAGTCATGCGATTTCTAACCCTTTTCCTGTCTTTGTGGATTTAGTTTCCTTATTAGCACCGTTCTTCCGAGATTGTTTATACAATAAACTGCTGTTGGCTGCTATACAGACATTGGTTTTGTTGTTAATCCGGGAGTCCCAGGAAAATTTTAAAAAACAACTTCAGCCTGTCCTGAATAGAGATGTGAGACAGTGAGAAATATTCCCTGTTCCTCCTCTCTTGGCAAACCAAAAACTGTCCTGTCTAAATCAGCCCTATTATCTAAAACATTTCCTGCAGCATGGCATCGCCAGGTAGGGGCAGAGAACAAGCTTTCAGACTTGATATTCTTCATCATTTGTGTTGTATTACCCAAACTAGACAAACCTAGTGCCAATAAATGAACCAGAAAATAGTTGTTCTCCAAGGCCAAAACAAGTGTAATAAAAAAAATATAAAAAGTGTAGTGCATAGATGTGAACCTGCCACATGAGAAACAATAGGATTTCTACTTATACCTTTGTATGTAGTCCACATTCAAGTTGTTTAGTGAAAGGAAACAGACAAGTGTGAATAGGCTCCTAAAGTGAACATGTCACCTACTGCCAGCTCTGAATTCACTGGATCTGCTGACATCACCACCCAGATGGCAGTGCCAAGCAGCAGGCCTACACAAATATGGCTTTTATTATAGTTTATAAAGTATATAAAATACATAAGTATATGAAGTACAGTACTTTAGTATATAAAAAGTACAAATCATTTAGGATACTTGTTCATATACGTATTAAGGCTTTAAAGTAAAGATAACAGTGACTGTTGATCCAGGGAACATCCGATTGCCTCATGGAATCAGGAAGGAATTTTTTTCCCCTGTTGAAGCAAATTGTACCAGGGTTTTTTTTTTGCCTTCCTCTGGACCAGCTATGCCTTATAGGGTTTTATATCTGGGATATGTTTATTTCCCTAGTGGTTGAACTTGATGGACTTATGTCTTTTTTCAACCTAACCTTCTATGTAACTATGTAAATAAATGGTCCAGTGAGAGGCTCTCTATATATTCTATTCACAGAGCATTTGAACAATAGTACCCCACAATGCACTATAGCTGTGTAGACAATTTAAAACCACCTTAACACACCTGTATAATGTACACAAACTAACTTGCTCTTGTACTTGATACTTGAAGAGCCCATTTAAAAACAAATGAAACTAATTAGGAAAAGAAGAGCGCATTTAGGCTTCATTCACTGTTTGTATTTAAAGCTTGTGTGCTTAAAAGCCTACTAAAATCAGCTGTGAATTGTGAATGACACCCTAACACACTGTGCAGTGAACTCACAATGTACTCACATTAACCTGTGACGTAACATGATATAACACACTGCGAGGCAATGCTGGAGTGGGAATCCGTCCTTAGTGAATACATCATCCTATACATGGCATATCTGCCTGATATATTGGGAATGAATGATTACGTACGCTATTACGGATCATTATTAAATTCCATTCTCAGCAAACCTCGAGGCATACACTTAATAAAAAATAGAGGAAACATTTTTAGAAACATGGAGCTGGTGCCCATAGTGATCGGATAGCTTGATGTATTTCCCTAGACAATGAAAAGAAAAATGCTGATTGCCTACTATGGGAAAAAAGCATTTGTGTGCCAATTTCCTTTATAAGTAATCCCATCATCTGACTTCGGTTTGTGAATTTTTTTTTTGAGCCCCCTAAAATAACATGACATCTTCATTGTAAGCCAACTTTGGCTGTTCCTGATGATTGATAAACAGCTTTGTGAGCAAGAAATCTGGCCATAGCAGGCTGTCTGCTCTGATTACATTCTTGCCATATGGATACGAGAGCTAGTGTTGCTGGATTTATAAATAGGCAGACAGAGGGAGAACGTCATTTGTCTCCCAGGTTCCCTGCACGTATGGGCAAAGGATTCACAGCAGGGTGACACCAGGTCATGTTTGGGGAAAAAAAAAAGATTTAATATTTTTTCTCTATGTGTTGGCGGATGCTCCATATAGTCAGCCGTTTCATCTTACATTATGTTACAGTAGTCATTGTAATGTTCTGTGCTGATTTATTGTATCACCAAATTAACATACACATATCCAATTTCTGAATAGAATAGATTTTTCTTTTTTCTTATTTTTTCAGGAATCATTTTGCTTATGCTGCATAGCGAAAGACATTTAGAAAATCATTCTCTATTCTCTATGTGCTATTACTTTTTTGTAATTTTTTTATATTCTGGGCTGCAAATCAAAAGATATATTCAGCATTTCTTCATTTTTGACAAATACGCAGATGACAGAATAATTTCCACACAGCTGCTTTTTTTTTGTAATATATATAACGATAATAGCACATTCTTTTTTTGGTATCATTGGAGTGATTATGGTATTGTGCTGGACCTAACAATAGCATTATGGAAATTCGTCATGTTAACCAATCCTTTGCTTGTAGCCTAAAGGGAAGCTGCTGCTCATTTGTAGAAAGCCCTCTTTTGTATTTCAGATGAAGCATTTATCCAGAATAGTGGATGACATGATTTTCATATGTTAAACTTAGTTCATTACATGCCTTATCGCTCTGTTTCATATTTGTAGCCAAGAGGAGGGTTCAGTACTTGCAAACCAAAAAGACCAAATATGGGACTGCTATTGCTTGCCTTCTTTTGGAAGTTCTAGTTGCCTGGCTGTCATTCTGACCCAGTAGCTTCAGAGCTTGGGCTTCTGATAAGTTTATCCATACAGTGGTCCCTCCAGCACTGTATGGAATAAATGTTTATTTTGCTAGAGGAGAAATAAATAAGTACACAAGCCCACCCGTCACTACCCTGAAGTTAGCTCTGACCTCTGTTGCCCCCATCTCCTGGGATGTGGGCAAGGCTTCTCCATCCTTACCTACAATGAAGGATTGCGGGTCTGGCAACTGGCTGAGCAGCAAAGTAAAGTGGCTTTGGGTTACCAGTCCCACAAAGAGAAGGGAGTCTGTGGGAGCCATTAATAAAAAGAAGAATGCTTACATTTTTTTCCTTTCACATAGCCAAAAGAACATTTGATCTATGAAGTGGAAATTTACCAGCAGCCCAAACTGAGTTTTACAGGTCCTTCCGGAGAAAAAAAAATAATACCTAGTATTTTTATCCACCTACCCTTTTTTAGATAACCATTAGTTTAAAAAAAAACAAACACTAGAAGACCTGTTTTTTTGAGGTCATGTGATAGACCTAAGTCCAACGTCTCTTTGCTTTTGGTGTATATTGTAGCAGTCCTTTTTTTCTTTATTTAGAAACCCTTTTTTAGGAATTTGCAAGTGCCAATTAATGTCTATGGAGGCTGGATTTTGCATGTAGCATCCAAAAAACGGTGTTACAATGCTGCTGCCAGCAATCACCTTCCATAAAAAAATAATGAATGGACCCAATGCTTAAAAAAGGGTTTTCAAATAAAGAAAAAAGGACTGTTCCAATGTCAGCCACTTTTTGAAAAAGGTTACTGCTCAAAACCACCTGCAGAAGCCACAAAGAAGTGGTGACATCAAGTGTCAACAAGATTGGTGGACAGGCTCTGTATACTAGCACAATATGAGTAACACTATCATTACCATACAATATACACACACAAGTTTTGTTTTATTCCTTTTCTGCTAGATACATTGTGATGATTTACTAGTTTAGTGTACAAATACTAGAGCACTGAAAGCTTACATTGTAATAGAGTATTAATGAAGGGGATCAGAAATGTAAATGTTTATAGACAAAGGCATGAGAAAACTTTGAATAGAAAGTTTCTGTAACAGAATGGATTGCAGGCTTTTTTGAAGTTTTTATATATTTTGTAGTTATTTTTAACACAAATAGTACTTAGTTGAGTGTGTCTTTAAAAAAATAATAGATAAGCCGAGAAGTGTGGGAGAGAGGCCCAGAACATAGCTGCAATCTATTCACATACTGTGGGGTCCAGCCGTGCTATGCAGGGGAAATAAGATTAGAAACATGAGTAAAAATTATTGACTGTAATAAGTGTTAGAAGTCTGAGCCGGTATGACAGAATTGTGGCACCATTACACTTCGCAGCTTGAAAATTGATTTTGGGATTGTGACAGAAAAAGCAGCATGTGTTTGCTTGTAGCTCTGCTGACAGGTTTTATATGGTACATTAAATGCTGCATCCAAGCGAGAACACCCCTGTACAACTCACCTCCCAAAGATTTTTATTTTGATCAGACATACAGTGCAAGGCAATCATGTCTGATCATGATCTATTTAATACTGGAAGAATATTTTACTCTTCACTTTATTCTATGTACACATTTTATTTAGTCTATCATCATTTTAGCATTTGCTGTATGTCTTGAAGGTTTGTTTTGTGTGTCACTTCCAGACCAACAATTTTGGAGATATCTGCCTGCCCTTTGTAGCAAAGGGACCATCTTCCATCATTTGTGTGACTCATCTTATGGACAGATGTGACACACACACACTTTACATGTCCCTGTAAGAAAAAGAAAGGGCAAAGCCTTGAAATAGGTCTTATGGAACCCCTGGCAATGATAATATTCAAAGCTCACAGTATATTAGCATGGTGGTCATTAGGAAGAATGTTTCTTACATTGCTTGCCAGGGCAAAGATAGCCAACAAAAATCATTGTGGCAAGTGGCACAAATTGCTGATTGTTCAAGGAACCCCTTACAACTCTGGAGGAACCCCAGGAAAACCTGGTTAAAAAACATTGATTTTGACTGTCCAAAGGTCTGCAAAATCTTGATTTGCAGCAGTTTTCCACTGTCAGAAGTACTTATCACTTGATGTTTTGGTAGCCCCAAATGATCAAGTCCTTGTCTGAATGATGTATTGGGAGTAAACTGAGAAAGGCATATGCGACAATGATGTCAAAAAAGCATGGCAGACAAAATTGGCTTTGCAGTTCCCTTTGTCTGATTTAAAACTTTATACTGAGGCATCGGATATGAGATGAGTTCCTTTCTATGATGATTCTAGCTCTGTAAATAGTTAAGAGCCTTGCAAAGTTGTAAATCGAGAATCTAAGAAAATCCCAGTTTTTACTCTCTGATAACATCTTACATATTTCTATCCTTCATGGTAACTGTAAAATGGTATGATGTATTCCTACCAAAAATGTTTTAACTTGCTTCTTGGTAATGTACACTAATGCATTATATTGAGTACTATATACGCACTATGGGTATTGTGATGTATTGCCATTCACTGTTAATTGCACCACATGGATGCTGTGCTTTGTGCGCTGTACTGTGATTTCAAAAATAGAACATGCCTATTATTTCTAGAGTTGAGCTACATTTGTAGTCTGTTAAAAAAAATAAAAAATAGGCTACGTAATGCAACAACACATGAAAACGTATGTCTTAAAGCAAACAACATTGTGGCTTGAATGGGCCTCCAGATACAACTCATCAGACAGATTCTAAGAGCTTTGGATAAAATAAAAAAATATTATGTAGCAAGGGTAATATGATGTGTGTCTTCATATAAAAAGGGTGGCATCCTTCCATAATATTTTTAAACCTCCATGACATAGAAACCCATTCCAATTAGGGTATGTTTACTGATAGAAGGCCAATTAATCAGTGTTATCCTTGTAAATGGTCACAATTTTGCACACTAAAGGCAGAGTTCGTGGATAATTTTATTTAGATATTTGTCTTCTCTCCTTGTATTTTCAGTGAGTAGTTTACTCAAAGATTCCAGGATGTGAAGTGCCTAATCCAGCCACAGATAATAGGTTTGGTAGTCTGGTAGACTAGGTGTCCTCGCTGACAAATTACTTGACCTTAGCTAACCAGGCTGAAAGATTTGCTGTTTTATAGAGAGATTGAGGCCCCCCATGGTTATAATTGGAGAGAATGATTTAATGCTACCAATTGAGCCACCGTTAATATACTTCGCCAGCAGTCTACCAAATGCTTAAGTGCAGAGTGAAATAATCCTTTCATCTGATGTATTTATGCTTTTGACTCACTAGTCTTTGTATGAATATTGCATTTTTTAAATTAAAATAAAAAAACATTTTAATAAGGCTTGCAAAGGTTTTCCAAGCTATTCCTCGGTTTTAGTTCACCAACATTTCCAACATCAATGGGGCAATAGAATATCTGGCTGGACAAATTTCAATGGCAGGTGTCTCATGAAGGTGTGATCTGACATACGGACCTATTCCCTAAAAGAGGGAGAAAAAGTTTATTCATAGTGTTCCTCTATTGATGAGTTCTTTAGCCTTTATTTCATAGAAATTTAATATGGATGTTGCTAATGCTCATGTCAAAAGTGTCATGAAATAGGAATGTCTAAGAAAAACCCTTTGACAATAATTAATATTTTCAGTAAGAATAAGCACCGATGATAATTTTTTTAGGTACATTGATTACCTGTAAACCCGCTTTAAAGAAACATAAAATTAACAAAAATATATACTTTTATAAAATGGTACGATATTTGCTTATAATATTCTCACATTCTCATCAGCTTTTATTATAAAAAAAAATCTAATCAGTGATATATTTTATAGGACCCTGTTCACACCATTGCCCTTTCATGGCATACGCACCTTGAGCTGCACCTTAACGTGTGTTGTGTTAGTGTAGCCCATTTATTTTATTAAAAATAATAACTGTTTAGACACAATTTAAATAACCCGAAAACAGAAAATTCCACTGAGGCTTTTAGTTAGATAGCCGATGTTACACTTTATTCCCTATATTTCACAATACATCAAATAAAGGACAAAGCAACATTTTTTTTCTTTCACAGTTGTTGTGGGAGAATAGGAGGGGGCTGTTTTTATTTTGCTTTGGGCCTTCTAGCTTTTAGTTACATCTTTGTGCTTGCCAACCGTTTTTTGAAATGTTTTCATGCCAAATAAAAGAGCTCTCTCCTTGCTTGTGGCCTTCTTAATTCAATAGATACCATCTACACAGACCAACTATGAATGAAGACATATATTTAGAATTCTGTGAAACGCAACAGCCAATATCAAAATCTTTAGTGATAAATTAATTTTCATTAGACGGCATGAAAGAGGTGCTTCGCTGATAGAGAACATTTTGTGATATTCATCTCTGGCTTTTGAGTTACAATAACATGAAATAATACACCACAGCCTGTTCTCTACCGAGCTGTAAGCGGGGCAATAATGTTGTTATGACTAATATCAGGAAATAAATGAGTTTTCGGTAATGAATTAGTGAGATGTTCCAAGCATGTACATTTAAAGATTATATCTGAAACAGGAAATTAGATGTAATGAGCCAGTCAAAATATTGCACGACTCCATTACATTCCTAAAAAGGAGCCATTCTGTGTGTTGCCTAATGGAATCCTTAATAAGATTGGACTTCATCAAAAACACTTTGACTATGGTTATCCAAGCACGAAGAATATTAAAAGAAAATGTAGCTGAAATGATTTAGCAATGTTGGTGAAGTGAACATTATCTTTCTGTAATAAACCTAGGGTTTAGATATTGTTTTTTTTAAGGAAGGACCCCAAGCTAAATAAGTATAGGAGGAGTGGAGGGCTGTAAGCAAAACAACATTTATACCTTACCTCTAAGCCTTTAGTCCATTGAACCAGTCATGTACACGATCCTCAACCCCAAAATTATTCTTCCAGACCATGCTGGAAAACATTCCTATTTCTATTTCCATGGTACAAGGAGTATGTGAACAGATGGCTCACCTATTACGATAGCAAGAATCACTGAGGGAGCCTATGTTTCTAATGCATCTGTATTTTCTAAAACCAAAGATTGTCAGAAGACTCCCTATCTTATAAAAGCTGCCTTAGAATAGATATTGTTGTAAGTCTTCATATTTTAGAGGAACCTGTTTCTAGAGCACCAAGGAGAAGATTCAAAAGACTGTTGGAGAGCCTCAAGAAATATGTTTCTATTATAGAGGTTAGAATGACTTGATTGATAAAATATAACTTTTTCTCTGGTCACCCATTCCACCATTCTAATGTACCTACATAGCACATATTTTCCCTTTACAATTTATTTACAGTTTGGTTGTCCATTTGATGTTTACCAGATTAAAGTTTAACCCCCACTAATCCCCCAAAATAAAAGATTCTTATATAAAGTTCTAAAGTTTGAACTCTGGTATCGAGACAACCTCTAGGGACAGTATCTACAATTCTGGATATTGGATACATTAAAATATGTATGGCAAGAATTGTGTTTGAATATTCCAGGTATAAGTTATTAAAGGTTAGGGAAATGCCTTGTGTTCTAAGTCTGCACAGATATTTTAGTGCAGTCTAGGAACCCGTGCTTTGCTGAATTCAAATACAGTAGTTTTCCTTTGGAAGGATAGGGATGAGCAATGTGTATTCATTTAGGCACTGTGGACTGTGAGAATCCTACAAATTACCAGGATCTAGCAATGTTTATCTAGGCACCAAGAACTGATTTATCTATTATATTATGTACATTATAGCTGCCTATTATGATTTTTTGCTTATTATGAAATTCATGTGAAATACATGAAGACTTTAAAAATTACTTACCTTTCAGTAAGCATGTTTTTTGTTTCATGTTTTTGTGCAAATTGTATTTTTTTTCAGTTGAGATCCGCACTTCTGAACCTTATTCATAAGCAGACCTAATCAGCTTCTGGTTGAATAGCCAGCTCTCTTTGAAGAGCACTAGTTCATGACACGCTACAAAATACTGTACACGGAAGTTAGTAAATTATTAAAATGCAGGTCAGTTAGGTGTATGCCTGATTACTTTTCTTACATGTCATTTAAAATTCTAATATGGCTTTCAAGCTTTCCTTGGTAAAACTTCAGTTCTTCCATTACTAATGCAGGGTTTTGCTCCAGTTTGTAACTGAAGGTAGCTTGAGTATAATGGAATGATTACAGTAGGGATGTTTGAGAAAGCTTTATTTTATTATGTAAGTCCTGGTAAAAGCCACTGAAAAGATCATCAAAGTAGATATTGCATAATTTTTTTTACATTTTTTTTTTTGGGTGGGGCGTTAGTTTTGCTTAAAAAATTAGGCTGCATTTAATTAGTGGTTTTCTGACTACAAATGAGGCAATAATATTAGGTTTTGTCTGAAAATGTTTTATGGTAAGTGGCAAACTTTACTTTTTAGAAATGAGACATTCTGCCCATAAAAATATTAAATACAACACAAAGACTACAACTGGACGGGGCAGACTGCCATTGATTGCTGACCTCGGTCCTTTACATCCATTGCCAGACCACGACCACACTATGCAGACATACAGTCTAGACTGATCTGGCATTAAATATTAACGTATGTTTATTTGTATTTCTTACTGCACCTGCTCTATCAGGAGTGTTTAGAAAACCCAATGATTGCTCTAGAGAATTTCCAACATCAGCAGAGTTTCCAACAAAGTATCAGACATCAGCTGAAAATCATCAGCTAAAGTGCTGAATTGGCACAATGTTCCTAAAGTGTACCTGTACTCAAGAGCAAAAATGTGATATATACTAATGTGTAGATGTGGTGTCTGCATTCGTTTTTTGGGCTTTCGTTCCCCTAATTATAACGCTTGTGTTCTGTACTGTATCTTTGGGGGAGCAATGTTGTCATCTTAGGTCCGTGTGTTAGGACTACTGAACACCCCTCCTTACCTTTTCTCATTTCCATAATATCGGCATAGGTTTTCTGTAATTTATAGATAAGAAATGGGGCTGAGCTGATAAAACGTCCCAAGATGCAGCGCGTACAGGACAGCCATGGATTCCTGTAAGGTTCAACAGGTATTTCTTTGAATCTCAGTGAACCAATATAACAGAACTCCTTCAACCATATGTAACTGGGTATTGAATTTAAAAAGAATGACAGACTGCTGATCCACGGAATATCTGATTGCCCTAGGGAATCAGGAGGCATTTTTCCTGTTTAATTAAATTGAAAATTGTCTATCCCTTCTGCAATAAACAACCTACCTGTTCCCAGTTTTTTTTTATTGTTAAGGCTTAGTTCTGCTTTAAAGCTGTATACAACTGCCATTTTTTAATGAAACCTACAGTTTTTAATGAAACCTACAACCTAGAGTAATGGGCCCCTTCTGATACAAATTCAATGTTATTGTCATACATTCATGGCATGTCCCATTTATTAGCTTTTACTATATAATAGAGTGTTTTCTGCAAAGTTCAGTTAACCACAGTTGTACACTATTGCCATGGGTTACAGCACATTGTCCGTCATAATAACTGTTTACATTGCTTTATGAAGTAGGTCCGATTGTGTGCATTGGCTTTATAAGACTATTTATTTTGACCAGAGATGTCACATGTTAACATTTGGGCATTCTTCACAGTTGTTTCCTTTAGCTAAATATTGTTGCCTGACTATATTTCAAAGATATAAGGCAGCTAGTGCTTAGTAGACAGTAAAATGTGAATTTATACTCTTCTTGTAAATCAAAATACAGAACATTAAAGTGGCATTTAGCCAAGAGAAAAACATTAAATATTTATGGGCACCAGTTAAAACAGCTTTTTGTGCACAGTAGGGCAGCATCTTTACCTTAATGAAATATTTAGTGGCACTGGACCAATTTAAGATAAAAAAATAAGAGAGATAGTGATTTAATTTTCAAGCTCCACCACCCAGAAGAGAAGCCATAAGAGAGGTGCTGGAGGACGGCAGGTGGAGACAGCAGATGAGCAGAATGAGAGACAACTTGAGTTGCTGGCTTGTTTGTCTGGCATGTTTTTAATGATTGCGTGCTGTCTGCCTGCTGTTCTTTGTGTATTCTCATGGAGCTAAGGAAGTCCGCTCGAGGAACAAGTATCAGTCGGTTGGAATCTTTGCCTAAAAACTGGGATAGATGCTTTATTTCTATCTGAATCAAAGCTGTGCTATTACACAGATTTTCAAGATTGTTGAAAAAATCTCTGTGCTAAGGGCCAATAGGTCGCTCCTCTTGTAATGAAAGAACAAAAAACAAAAAGCTGCTTTAACATATGTGCCCCACTTCAGCCCTTCTGAAGCAAAAAATTTTCTAAATTTTTCTTTTACTAAGAAAATCTAAAAAAACAATATACTTCAACCAAAACCCCAATAAAATTAAAAAAAAAACAATATCACATATGAATATCCTATAAATATCTTTAGATGCAATGGTGGATATAATTCACCATAACATACATCGGTCCTAGATAAATATTACAGTTTTAGCAATTTTATCTAGACTGGAACCCTATTTGTACATCAAAAATACAAATTAATAGCCAGATTTACTTAATCAAAGATAAAAATGTTAGATTTGAAAACTAAAAGCGGTATATTCTTACAATATCCAAAAGCCAATCAATAGAAGAGTGAAACGAGCTAGCCTTTTAGCGAGAATAAGAAATGCTGACCTTCAGGGATGAAAAGTGAGAATGTTACCCAATCATTGAGTAGTCAGTCAGGTTAAACTCAACAATTTTGTTGGTTTTACCTTTGTCAGGAAGTAGACATAAAATCGATTGGATAGACATTTAATCTAATATAATTTTCTGAAACTTGCTGTTTTAGAAGCATGGAAAGATTCTTGGGCTGCTTAAAGTTTTTATAGGAGCGCTGTTAGAAAAAAAAAACTTTTAACTTCTTTGTATATATTAGGTAGACCAGACTGGACTAGTCAGTAGACTATTGTCTACCCTCCAAAATAGTGTCTGTGGTAGTAAGGAGTCCCGTGTGGAAACTCAATCATATGTAAGTGTTGGAGAAGAAGACCTTTTTTTTTACACTGTATTAGCATGGTGCCCCAAAGACTTTGCATTTTTTAAGTTTGGTCTTCCCACACATAAACCCATCATCAGCTATTGCCCCTGATTCATCATTGAAATCCGCGATCGCGGGAAGCGCGATAATACGCGCGACCCGCGATCGCGGATTACCGCGGTCCGGGACTCGAGTGCGCGCGT
>NC_092862.1:111689354-111775017 GCF_032062135.1 Pyxicephalus adspersus
GATCGCCAGTAAAAAGCTGTCGGATAAGCGCGGCTCCGTGCGCGAGCTTTTCCGGTTGTTGAATAGCGCGATCGCGCGCGCGATTCCGGATCGCTAATACGAATGCGCGACCGATAATCCGATTTTGTTTGATGAATCAGGGGCATTATGTTAGGGATCTAATGCTCTTTAATGAGTTCTCTGTTTATGTTATGAAGACAGAAAAAAGTGGGAAGACAGCATATTCATACACACCCATAAATCTGCTCTTAGTTTACTAATGATGGCAGTTCCTTAATTGTTGTCTAGTTAAATCTTTAGTGGGTTTAACACATAAAGCCCCAATTTTCACAGGATTTCCATGTGTAGATGTCCAGCGAACGTTTTTATCAGCTGTTGATAAAATGTTTTAAAGTGATTACTATTTTCTATTACTAAATAGGCATTTTAGACAAAACTCTGCCTAAATACTTATGTAAACTGTTTAACTTTGCCAAAATGTGATTTACATACCTCTACAATGCATCTTTACCTGACAGGTGACACTTCAATTTTCTGCTTTACCTTTGCAAATTCCAAACTTTTTTCTAGCAAACTTTTTCTAGTAAACTTTGTTACCTATCCAATAAACAGACACTTAAAGAGGAACTATACTGAAAACTCAAAAAACAAAACAAAAACACACTTACCTTCAACCCCACAGGTCGGTCCGATCACGCCGGGGGTGTCCGGCCTCTGGTCCCCTGTTTTCGGCATCTGGCTCTGGGCGCCGCCATATTTGTCTTCTGTTCCGGGTTCTTCATCTTACGTCATCCCACCTAGGCGCAAGATTCGGTGACGTAGGATGAAAAAAATTTTTGCCAATCTCGCTGCACATGCGTGAGATTAGCAAATTTTTCTCTTTGAGCAAAAAGGCTCCTTCTGTGCATGCCCGAGCATCTCAGGCAAGCGCAGAAGGAGCGCCCAAGTGCCTACCAGGATGCCTGACGTAGGTATCCCGGGAGGCTTTGTGCTCCCATTCTTTCATGACCGCCTAGGCGGATGAGAATTAGCAGGCAGTGCTGCACCTAAAAAAAAAAAACCCCAAAAAACAGAATTTTTACATTACATAAAAGGGTTCGCTACCCTTTTATGTAAAGTGAAAATTCTGAGTTTAGGTACGCTTTGAGAGAGGAAACTGTAAAGCTGAATCATGTTATGCATGGATATTTGCTTAATAGATTGTACCTAAACACAGCCACATTTCCTAATAATGCTATTTTATTGACTGAACATACTTTTGTTATTTCATTCTTAGACACTTCAACGGAATTTACAGATGGCGTTTTTATTTTCGAAGATTTCCCAGAGCAAGATCCAAAGACTGTGAAGCGTTATGATGCTATTGTCGTAGAACAGTGGACAATCTTTGAAGTGAGTGTTCAGTTCCTTAATATTCTTTTATAAATTACTTGCAAGAATTACATTACCATCATGCATATTATTTATTATATTCCTAATACTAAACAGTTATTAAATGGTCTGTCTGTTTTCCCATTCAAGGACAGTAGAAAAAAACAATTTAAGGGACGCATCTCTCTATCTTTGAGGCTCCCTGATAATAAGGGAGAGAGAACTTTTAGTGTAATCCCTTTTCCCATTGTAGGCCAGGCACTCAAGGGCTCTGTGGTACATTTGTCCTTTAATGTAACCTCGGATTGTCTCACAAATAGTTCCATTCAAAATAATTTGCATACATTACTTGGAATGTAGGTCATAAACCTAAAGCATGAAAGATATCTTAATCAATTAGATCAGCGTTGTTCCACCTTTATTCATGGCGCTGTTCTCATCCTATGTTTACCAGCTCTGATAAAGGAAGTTGCGGCATAATGAAAAGCTCAGAAAATTACTTCTATTTATCCCACAATCCACTGACCAGCTTTGATTATAAAAAATCTCTTCCTAGCACTTAACATCCAGAGAAGTGACTTTCAAGCAGTCAGTCACAAAGTCAATTTTATTTGTACACTGATGCTGTTTGCAATTTTATAGTTGTTTCATAATTCATGCAATTATACATTTAGGTTTGAGTTTGAAAGTGTTTGTTCCTGTAATTTTACTGTCTTTATAAAATCCCAAACTATCTACACTGGTTGCCTTTACCTACCGACAGTAGATCAAACCCTATGGTCATAGCCAAATCCCAGTAATATAGTGGTAATCATGTTAGCGCTATGATAGTACCAAAGTTTGCCAGCCCCTTTTTAGGCTGTTCATTTTTATTGGTTGATGACTCAACCTTAGTAAAGTAATGAGTGAGTATAAATTTGGGGAGGGAAAGTCAGAGGCTAGCAGCAAGCTAGCGGACAATGTTAAATATGTTGGAGCTTTGCGCATTGGAAAGCCCAGGGATATTCTGCAGAAGTGTTTGCAAAAAATTAGAGTAAGTATGCACAATGGACATTTACTACTTTCCTTGCAATCCCTGCCTTTACTGTAAATAATCCAGTGATTAAGTGTGATAACGGCTTTGGCATTTTTAAACTGTGACATTTTTACATTGGCATGGCACAATCAAATCTGCATTTGCGTACATAATGCACTAACATAGCTAATGTTGTGTAGGTGTACTGACTACATACAGAAATCTACAAAGGGTTTAAATAGTTAACATGTACTATTAACATGATTTACAGTAAACTGAATTCTAAACTCTAAACTGTAGGCAGATATAAAAGATAGAAAGTAATGCATCTCTTTACGTATACATCATTGATTGTATGTATTTGTATGAAACTAATGTAAGTATAATTTGATTGATATCAAATTTTTGTAATCCTTTATACAACAACTAGTCTGGAAGAAGGAAGGCAGATCTAAACCCCTGAAAAGGCAAAGATTACAGGTAGTCCCCTGGTTACATAGGCGATAGGGACTGTAGGTTTGTTCTTAAGTTGAATTTGTATGTAAGTCGGAACAGGTACATTATTTTAATAAATGCAGTTAGGATGTTTGTCTCAACATATCATTAGGTAGCGTGGTGTCAGTTACTGTTAAAGTCCTCACTGTAAGTTATTCTCAAACAAAGCAAAAAAAAAAAAATCTTTATGGAGCCTAGACATTTATTACCTTCTGGAGCAAGCTGTGCTGTGATATGCAAAAAGAAACAACTGCAGAGTTTGTCTTGCTCATTAAAGAGTTACAAGATGCTACAGATCAGCTCAGCTCTTAACATCACCCACAACCTCATGTGTTTAGCAAAAGATTTCTTCTGCAAGTCATGCAAACCGGCCCTATACAAGCCTCTGTCCTGCACACTAGGGAGCAGGAAAACCCCGTTCGTATCCAGGAGTCGTCCGTATGTCGGATGTCCTTAACCCGGGACTACCTGTACTGTTGCTGGAAACATTCGTGTGTGACTGTTTCCAATGTCAGATGGATGAACGGGCACTGTATACACATTGCCATTCTGTTCTATGGAGTAGGGAGGGGAGGAGGCTGAGTGAGTGATACCTACTATGCTCTCCTCCATGGGAACTACAACAGCCATTCCTGATTGATTGGGGCACCACTGGTTACACACTAGATTTTCAACCAAGGCAAGCATACCCATTCGTCTATGGCAACAATTATCTGACGTGCATGGCTTAAGAGCCAGTCATATGTGCTGCATGCAGATGTGCTAACAAAGGACATGTTGATATAAGAAATGAGCATAGCCAGCATAGAGATGACCTTATCAGTTTTTTATTTTTTTTCATTCAGAGGACTCTGCATTTTATGAGTTTGGTCTTCCCTCACATAAACCCATCATTAGCTGTTATGTTAGGAATCTAGCCATCTTTAATGAGCTTTTGATATCAATCAAATTATACTGGAGGTAAAGAATGGCACCACTGTAATCCTGGCTGTGCTGTGCAGTAGGACTGTATAAATCTCAGGACTAGATGGAAAGAAATACAAATCCTTAGGAGGATAAAACATCCCTCATATATATTTATTTAAGTTGTATAGTTAGCTGTTTGCCCGGAGTTCAGCTTCAACATATCTGCAAGAAAATATAATAACCCCAGAAACATCGATATTGAGTTGTACTGCATGTCTTTTTTAAAAATAATTATTTTGCAGAACAGAGTTGTCAGTTTGAAAAAATGTATATGTGGTGAAGTAGAGTGATTTAATAAATAGGAACACAAGATATGCTGTCATGAGACTTGCAAGACAAGAGCTGCAAGGCACCTGCACTATTTCCTGTTAATCCAGCGTATGTCTGGGCAGACACCACAGGCTGCTCTGCCTGTAATTCGGAGCTGTTACAATGAAGAGCAGGAGATGTCTATATATTGTTTGTTTGTCATTTCAGCTGACTGCATCAAGGCAGGTACTGAAAATATGTTTTGGCACATCATTTTGCTTTTCCTGATACGCAGGTGTTTTCACCGTCTTGGCCGTTACAAACTCAAAAACCTATTAGAATGTGTCAGAATTATAATGAGCATAAAGGTTAAGGACACAATCATTCTATGAAATAGGGTTTCCTCTAAATCAGAAGGGGCAGATTTTTAGTTAGCGTTTTGCATAAAAATGATAGCAAAGTAGAAAAAAAAAGGTGCTACCCATATTAGTCACGGCTGTTTAATTTTCTTAAGCAAAGAATAAAAAAAAATTTAAAAACTGATAGGAAGGCCTATTTTAGGTGGCATAATATTCCTATTTTTAAAATTTCAGGGGAAAAAATTTTGCATTTTTTAATCAGGGCCTGATTTGCAAAAAAGGAATGCACAAAAGCAGAGGGAAATAACTATAAAGATAATTGATTTTTTGTTTCTAGATGGATTCTGTGGATTCTAGATGGCAGATAGAAAAAACAAAATCAATTCAGTTCTGATGTATATGATTTGGAGCACAGCTTTAGATGATCTGTTAAAGTGAACACTAGTTTGTGTCTTATATATAAATAAGGTGAACTAAGTATTGTACCTGTGACTAGAAAATTTACCTGTCACTTGAGGCACCAGTCTTTAACTACAGTACCTAATATTGGGCATTCTGCCAGTCATTGGGGTGCCTGATTCTAACTAGGGTGCTGGGTAATCCCCTGTGTCACTGTAATATCTGCTAATCCTTCATTTGGTAATATCTCCAAATTGGTAATACAGTATCTGTCATTGGTATCATTCTTCCTGGACACACATGTTTCAACTTGTCTACAACCATTTAAACCTAATTCCCCCCCCCCTCAAATTTTGCAACTGCATCCTATATCCCTAACCCTTCCCCTATTCAGTTGACCCTCCATCATCCACAAATATGTGTCCTTCTTTGTCAATAAACTTGGACAGCACTGCTTTACTAACTGTTTGACCAGGTTGGTGGGAACATCAGTTCATTCGTGCAATGAATTGGAAACAATGAAAAGTTTAGTGGATATCTTTATATATATATATATATATATATATATATATATATATGAAGAAATATAATATATATATATATATATATATATATATATATATATAATGTACTTGTAAAGCTCTTCAAGGTAGATTTTACAGGCGTAATTTTACTAAAATATATTAATGTATTATAATAATATTAATAGGTGTATAAATAGTGTAAATTTAAAAAGTGTATTATATTAATAAATGTATAATAAAAATTATGTATAAAATTATATTATGGAAAATTAAAATTCATTGTTAAAAGATTACAATGTCCTAATGGACCAGTTCAATGCTTAGAAGAAAAATAAAAAAAATAGACGTATAGGCTGTGTAATCAAATAAGGTCTCATTCCCAGGTACTGGGTCTTCATGTGTTCTTTCTGTCAATAGCCATCAGTTGGCTTTTCTTTCTTGATATTTTCTACTGAAAAATTAAAAGCAGACAAATCAGTATCTACAAACAACATGAACATCTTCATCATCATCAGACATTTTTTCATATGTGTGGCTCATACATGTGGCTTCATACATGTGGCCTCCTGTTTACCATTTGGTAAATGGTTTCATTATGAAGGGAAATTGATTTGAGTTTTTTGTCGGTAGATAAGAAATTATAGGACTCATTCTGGTATTCTTCAGCTGTCAAAAATTGTCAGTTGAAAGCAGATGTAAACATATAAGTAAGTAGAATATACTGGTAGTATAGCTGCAGAAGAGTCAATTTGTGCATTTAACCTGGTATCTACTAGCACATCCTCCTCTCCCCCCTTTTCCTGCAAAACCTCAGAGATAGAAAATACACTGCTTTAGTGATCACCTGACCTCAGAATTTAACAGACAGGATATAACAGTTCTCTCATACTTAACCATTTCCTCCCAGACACTGCTGAAATAACGAGGCAGTGCCAATAACTGTGGAACTGCGATTAAAGAACAGCTCTTCACCTTTGTCACATGTTAACCATAAAAATGTCATCCCCCACTCCTTCCACCCTGGCCTGTGACTTCTATTATCACGTCTGCCTCTGGGTCGTGTTTCCCTTTCATATTGCAATTTTCAGTTCTGAGCAAATACCATCATTGTGTTCCAGTTATAACTGTCTGGCTGCTACCATAACCTATAGACATTTCCACTTTCTAATTTGACAGCAATTCCAGGTTATTACATACTGTGGTTATGGTGATTACTGGAAAAGGCATAATCTTTAGAGATTAGCTTTGTTTAAAAACACTTTTACACCCGTATTTGCAGGGATGGGGTGGGGCTTTAAAATTTTATTTGATAAAAAATCATTGAAAAAATCATGAAAATATACATGTGAAATTGTAATAGAACAATCAGTGGAAAGATGTAAAGGTTGGTAATTGTTTGCATAGTATAGTATAGTTTAGTAGTAGTATTGATGAGTCAAGTGGTACCTGCTATAACTAGAAAAAATTATGTGTATATATATATATATATATATATATATATACTCAAATATAAACCAGTCTGACTATAAAAAGCATACCTATTTTTACTTGACTTGAACATAGAAATAAAAAAACATGGCTATGCATGAGTTGCACATTGGGCCCAGCTGTCATGCATTTTGAAATTAGAAAGTTCAGTGATTCATTTTTTCTTGGCAAAGTATAATATCGAATTATCCCAGATATTTCCATAAAGACCTATCTTATCTGTATATTATCATGCAATATCTGTAATTGGTCTGTGAGAAATCATAATGTATGTGACTTTGCACATCTGCATAGATATATTCAGGCCATTTCATAACGTACAATTAAACACAACAAGGGGAGAAAAGAACATTAGATACAGAAGACTGCTCTTTCGCAGTTAACTTATGGGAAAGGTTCTAACCTTGTTAAATCCACCAAGGTGCCAACCACCAGGTACCCCACAGGATTGCTTGATCTCAGAGCAGGTCCTAAACGTGTCCCTGATGACATTAGTTAGACCAGGTTGGATCACTTCTGGTGCTTTTGTTATTTCTAATTATGTGCCCAAAACAAGGCGCTTCTCACTTGTCTGCTACCCTTCCCTCTTTGTAGCACAGAACAGACTGCTCATCAGTGATCAAGGTGTCAGAACATAATGTTCCTAAACTGTCACCCTAAACAATTACTAATAATTGATATCGACATTGAGTGAAAGTGTATATTATGCAATAAGTTTGCCATTCTGTGCAATATTTTTAATTGATATTCTGGGTTTTCCGAACTTTGAGGTATAGCCATATCTCTACTCGAGGACCCTTTCTGCTTTCTGGTCTCCCGTCATCTCAGAACATTCTTATTGGTTACAGTGAGGTGGGTACAATGGACAGAGATGGGTTAGTGGGGCTCAGGCCCAAAGTAGTTAGCTTTCCTGGCTTGAAGCTCTGGGTCCTGCTTGCTCTAAAGCATTTTGGCAGGGGACAGACTCTTCCTTTTTAGACTTTATCTCATATCTTTTAATTTCTTGCACTTGAAATTTATTTACAGTATTCAAACTAATTGTATCATTGGGCTTTATTAGAATCAAACCTGGAGCACCAAAAAAAGCTAACAAATATTTCAATAGCCAATTCCTCATCTTTGACAGGACTTTCAGTTTCTGCTTCAATGCAAGACATGGTAGCTTTAATTAAACTTAATGAAATGTACATATGCAAAACCTATTAGAAATCATCTTGTAATGATGAAGGATTCATTTTCTCTTCTATTCAAATTAACTCCCTGTATGAAGAAGCCATGTTATTTTAACTACTATTGCACGTACTAATTTATCTTGCAGTGTTGTGATGATGCTGTATGTTCTGTAAACCTATTTCATCATCATTTTTCCAAAATAAACATTGAAAGTGACCACACTGCCTAATTGTTTACCGTGCTGACTACATGTTTATTATACATTCATATGGTCGCCTTTGTACAAATTATATCTCCCGATCTATTTTCGTGTTTTGTGCTCTCCCAACCATATTATTGTATACTAAACATGTTGTCACTATAGAAACAAATCAGATGTCTCAGAATTAAATATTCATGTTTATTTACCTTTTTATTGCTCTGTGCATTACACAAACACATACACATGTGCACTTAAATACAAATTTCAAACTATGAGACCTTTTTGTCTAGACATATATGATCATCAGCAAAATATATTTAGTGTTCCAATGTTTACAAACCACAAAAAGAATTTTGCTAGGGTAAGCTCATATTTTAGTTTTCCTGAATAATAGGGGAAAGTGAATGTTTTAATACTGTTTTACTGATGTGACTTTCACATTTTACATGCTTGGTTTTCTATATTTTTGTGTTGTGCCTAAAGAATAGAGATTTGTAGATTGGCAACTAGAGAAAATTCTGCATCTTGCTGCAATAACAAATGTTGATTTATTAGCCGCACAAGGGATGTATAATTTTAAAGAGTATGCCGACTCATAGATCCAGATTTACTTTATGCAAAGGAGCAGTAAACCACAGTGTAGCAGAAGTCAGATCTTGCATGGTATCCTCTCCTTGCTTTAGCAACTTGTAAAAGATTGCATAAACAAGAGCATGTAGATATATACAAAAATGTGTTGGCTTAAGTGGAGCCTTAGATCTTCATGAACGTTTATACATAATACAGATATGATTAATGAGACTTTTTTAGTACAGTATGTGACACCAGAAGAGTGGGTCTTTTATTGACATATGTATTTGGTGTTATCAGCAAGCCATTTGCACATCATTCCTTGGTATAACATACAGGTATGTAAAACATGTAATCCCTGACCATATCAATAGACAGTGTAAAGTATGTAACACAAGGGTGCAACAACCAGGTTGATTCTTTTCACAGACAGCGTCTAATTCTTCAGGACCAAAATGGCAGATAGAGTACATATCATAAGTTTGTGCCCAGATGACTTTTAGGAAAGTCTGTAGAAAAAACAAGAGACAAATTTATAATTGATAAAAAGAGAGTTTTCAATGAACTGTGTCATTTGGAAAAGTATGTTTAAGGCTCTTTTAAGGCTGCTTTTAATGGTCAACAAATTAGTTTTACTCAAGGTTTACCCTTGCAATGACTCAAACAATTTTCAGCCTTCTGACCTTGGAATTGTCTGACCCCAGGCCATTCGGGCTCTCTGTCTGTCTGTCTCATTCTCACCACTCACCACTTTCCATTAAAAAAAGAGTATGATCAAAGTGTCTATTTATAAGGCCAGATGGACCTGGTCACATTCCTTGTGTATTTGCACATACACAGTCCTGACCAAATGAAAGATACTTATATGTCTTTGTAACACCTAACTGTTTCCAATGAAACTTACACCTGATCAGGGACTCCTTTACTGCAAAAAAGAGCCCATCTACACCTATAGAAGGCAACAGGCCATCCACTTGTCCCAATGAAAAAAGTGTTAAGTGTTGTTCTTAGAAAGCCCCATTATAATCAGTACTGTATAACCCATAGCCCTAACCTAGGCTGTCAGCATTTGACGTGTAGACAGATGTCCTGCCCTTTTAAAAATTACTCATATACATATTATCTTCTTGAAAGAGTTAATATAATTCTAACTAATTATAGAGATAGGTTGTTCAGTGATATATATTCTCTCACCTCATTACTTTTCACAGAATAATTGAAGAATGGTTGAGGCCTTCTCTGAAAATAGTCAAGGCTGCAATATTCTGCATGCAGAGTATATAGTCAGTTCTAAGACTGTCTATGGCAACACCTCACCAAACTACAAACCATCACAGCAAAATTTTAGAAAGGGCTTTTCAGACTTATGGTCATCCGCAGTGTTGTGTTACATTAACAACCATGCCCCAACCTTCTATTCAAGTGTATGGGAGTGGTTGGGAGCCATTATGTGCTAATGGTTGCGGTAGGTTGTGTCTGGGTTCATTGAAGGGGCATAAAGCTTTTGGCTTTGCAGTTACTATTCCTTCTTTAGAGGAAGCACTGGAAAAACAAGGGCAATCAATGCAAACACTTGCTCTCTGAAAGGGGCCCAATACCATACACAAACATTGGCTCAGTTTATTGTTAATGATCTGAGAACTGCAAAAAAAAAAATAAATGAAAACAGTTTTTTTTTTAATTTCCTGGAGAATATGTTTACCTCTTAATACTAGGAAATCAATAGCTTTGGGAAATGTGTACCCTTATGTTGCTTGCTTGCCCCCGACCTGTTAAACTAGTTTTAGCCTTTCTAATTGATAACTCTGCCAAGTGAAATACCATGGGAAATATAAATATTCAGATGTACAGATAATTCTTAGCCTATTCTAAGACTATTGTGTCTATTGTGTGGCCAGCAACAGAGTTATTTTTTCTTGCCCTGGTACTTATTTATATGTCGGAGAACAATAAACAAGTGTGTGGAGGATGGCTGAAGCCCTGCAGGAGGTCATGGAGTTGCCTGTGGCTATAGGTGAGCTGATAATTTGTTACACTAACAAGTTCAAAATCGTGAGATGGGTCACCCAAAGTCCCCAGCATGCACCCACCTCCTTTGTAGAGTGTCAAAAAGAAAATAACATGTTACCATATTAGTTATTTAAACCTTTCCTTTGCTTGCTTTTTGCAGTTGCTGACTTGTCCGACACTATAAATAAGATATGAAAGAGCAATCAGAGAGATCTGCAGGGGGCTCCCACAATAGATGGCATCATGCAGTTAAATTATAGACCACATACAAAATAAATGTTGTGATTGTTTGGAAAACTGTGGTCACCATTAAGACATGTTTTCTATCTAACGCGTGGGTGTGACATCATGTGGGTGAAATTCACCTGCATCTCTGTAATGCTTTGTACTGCAGCTTCCAAAACATGATTCACACATTTATTTTTGTACAGCACTCTATATGCCCAGATTTATTAAACTGCTTTACTTAGAAATATGGAATTTAGCGCAGCACATCCCCAGCTGCTTTTAATTTCTTCTAACAAGCTGAGTTTCTAAAATGGTATTGTATCATGCATTTGTCTAGATTTACGGTGACTGTGAAGGAAGGCAGTGCTGCATTTATTCCAGCACAGTAAACTTGCATTGGTTTCTCCCCCAGATTTCTGCCCTAGATACTGTCCTTTGACTGCAGTTATTCTAAGCACAGTCCAGGTTATAGCACCATCTGGCATGCCAAAAAAAAAAATCTGATCAGCTTATAGCTGTGGCTTTTGCTCTTTTCCTTTAAAGGAATCATAAAAGAGAACTAGTCATAACAGGGCTTATACAAGAATTCAGACATTTGGTATAAAAGTAGAACTAAATCCAAACTGTTGGTGTTTAGTTTGCTGAATGTACACCTTAAATAACTGTTTTATCCTCCTTTTATATTTATTCTATTATTTTATTTATTTCATAATGGTGCTGCAATTGTTGTATTTAGTTTGAGCCATGGCAGGAAAATCAGGTAGTCTTCTATATCAATCCTCATGTTTGAAGAGTTTGAAAAGAACTGAATATTTACTTTCTTTCATAAGCCTAGCTGTGATCCGTTCTCTTTAGGATGACCAACACACTGATCGATACTGTACTGTAAGTGATAATTTGCTTGTGCTGTTACGAACAATGGAGAAGAAGTGCCAAGATCAGTTCTGTTCTTCACTACTCAATATAAGGCTAGTATTTTTTTTAGAAGCTCAGTCACAATTCTAACATTATTAGTCATTAATTGCTAGGATTAGCAATCAATAACTAAACAGATGGAACAAAGAGCATGTAGCAGCAATTGTTCTCACACAATTGAACACTGCTAACATTCTATACAAGATTAATCACTACTATATGTAAGTTTGTGTAGTTTATACCATAGGGTGTAATTTTCTTATCTGTTTAGTGATAGACCGCTAAACTTAGAAATGAATCACTATCAAATAAAGCAGCTCAACCGAGATACTAAAAATATGCTTGTGTGGCTCTAGCTCAACAAAATGTGGCTGGGGTTTATATAACTCGGTGAGACCCATTTATTATTTACCCCATAGGCATTGCATAAATAATGCTCAAAATTTTTTACTTCCATCATTTGTCCTTCATTCTGCAGATGATGATGATGGTTTAGTTTACCATGATATACAAGTATTCAAGGAGCTTCTTATCCCCAGCCTTGCTACAGTTACCAGTTGATAGAGATAGACAAGGGTATCCCATGCTCATATAAGTCATTATTACCTCTATCCACTTTATACGTACCTCTTTAATAGTTCTTCACTGTCCTTCTTTTGTGTCCACCATAATACATCTTATTATTACATTCAGGCATCTATTGCAGACCAGGGATATTTATTTATGAGATTCTTTTCATTTTAAAAGTAGAGCTCTTTGTACTTTTTTGTTAAGCCTGAAGTATAAAGCTGATATATTCTATCTCTTTCAGTTGAAAAATTTCACCAATTTGTTATGTCTGGCAAATGTCTAAGTGACTGATGTTGAACGCCATCACCAGCCAGCCGCTGCCAACTGAGAAATACGAGACATTTACTTATTGGTTGGCAGGGACATTTTTCTTAATGAAGTAGTAACTGAAGTGCTGGTGCTCCTGTCCCATGCACAATTCATTCCAAACGTATGATAATTTGTATTATTCCTGAGCAAAACTAGCTTAACTCTTGTCACTGTCCAAACCGTGGGTTTTGTGGCCCTATACCAGATCCAGGGTTTATGTATTACAACAATGTTTGGGTTCTATTGGGTACTTCTGACATTTCTATATGGTTCCTTAAACAAAGCAAAGCTTCAGTATTTGGGTTCAATTTCACTTGATTGATGGGGAAGGAGTCCATCTTTGCTTGGACTGCATATCTCTGGGATCTACCACCATGTTTCCCCTTTTTCAGATTAAATACAGATGACATATATATAATGAAAGAATAATTTATAACTTTTTATTATTGTGTCTTCGCCACCACAAGGTCCTGGTATTCTGTTTGAAACATAACAAAATACTTTCTTTTTTGGGGTAAAAGGGTTTATTTAAAGTGTTAAGATGGTATTTTTAAGGGTTAGTTTAGGTTTTAGGGAAAGTTTAGCGCTAAGGTTTCATTTTTAAAGTATAGGTAAATATTCTATGTAAGCTTAATATTTACATTCACTTATTTTGGGGAGATATTCACGTTCTTCCTGTTGTGTCTCTAAGAACAGGAAGTGCAGAGAAAACCCTTTTAGTTTTTCCAAAACGAGAACAATAATAAAAAAAAAAATGGTTTTTGGGTTACTCTCTAAGTTTTGGAGTTAAGGGTTGTGATTAAGGCTGCCACCCCAAAGTGGACTTAGCAGAAAAAACGCAAGGTTTGCCTGTTAGTCTCCCCTGTCACAATTATAAGCTGAAGTTAAAAAAAATGTAGATAAAAAGTTTTTCAAAGTATTTACTTTTCCCATGTGTTGTGCCAAACAAGGGTTAAAAGGGTGCAAATGCAAGAAGATACATATTTTAAACATTGGTGGATCACTAAATCTGGTATACTCGATATTTACCACAATATTGACAGAATGCTTGTGATGTCATCATCTGTAGTACAAAAAGCAAGAGAAAGGTAAGTATATGTACTAACCTTTTTCTAATGTATTTCAATGTTTAAACTGCAGTTTCTATTGTTGATGTAAGGTATTGAAGTGGAACATGTCTATTTGTTTTTGCAGGGTTTAGAAGTGCAGACAGACTACATGCCACTGCTGAACTCTCTGGCTGTCTATGGCTGGCAACTGACCTGTGTGCTTTCAACACCTATTGTGAAAAATAGTAGGTAAGGAGAACATGAGCTAAAGTGGAACCATTTAAAGCATACAAACATGTTGATATGTCGTGTGCAACATCCTAGCAGTATTAGGTGGCTGGGTGGCTGGCTATGCCGTTTGCAATATGGAGTAACTGAGATACTAAATGCAGTTCTGTGTTATGTGTATACTCCTAGGTATACAGTCATTGTGTTATTGCTTCTAAAAAAAACAAATTTGATCAGAGAACCAGACTATCCCTCAAGCATTCCCTAGATTCAATTACTGCCATTGAAACACATGAAAGATTCCCAGGAGGGAGTGTCTGGTTCCCTGTTTTATAAATATAACCAATTGAGTTACTGATATATTCCAATTATTTTACAATTTTTTTTTCCAATAAAGTTCCAATAAGTTCTGAGTTTGGGTGTGTATGTTTCTTTTCATTAATTTTTTGTGTTTTTGTTATTTATGTATTATTGCTTTTTAACCCTTTGTTTGTGTTAAAACATGTAAAACATCTACAAGGAGCCCTACTGGGAACAAGAAAAGGTCCTAGATAATTTAAAGCAGTTCCCCTAACCCTCAGCAGCTGTTAAACTCTGGCTTACCCTTACAGACCACAAAAAAATTACCTTTCATTTGCCTTCCTCTTTAACTTCAATGTATTTTACAAAAAGGTAAAACTTCAAAAAAAATTATTCTGGTCCAAGTTTTAGGGCAATGAAAACTCTCATCCCTTTTTTCCTATGCTCACCTGTAGATTAGTTTAGATGCAGATGTCAGATATCCAGATGACCCTGCTTGTTTAGGCACTGGAATGAACCATCTGTCCTTCTTCAGTGGACTAGGGTTCCACATCACCATTAAAGTGCATTGCAGTAAAGAGCTGGTTATAGTTACATAGTCAGGTTGAAAAAAAGTCCATCAAGTTCAACCACTAGTGAAATAAATATAACCCAGATATAAAACCCTATTGATCCAGAGAAAGGCAAAAAAAACAAAAAAAAACTGTTACAATTTGCTCCATCAGGGAAAAAAAATATTTCCTCATTCCATGAGACAATCCAATGTTCCCTGGATCAACAGTCACTGTTATCTTTACTTCAAAACTTTAATACCCAGTTATATTCTGTGCTTCTAGAAAAACATCCAGCTTTTTCCTAAAGAGGGAGGCTGTTCCACATTTTCACAGACCTTATTTTGAAGAATCCCTTCCTTATTCGGAGCTTAAAACTTCTTTTCCTCCAGACCCAGAGAGTGCCCTTTTGTTCTTTGTAATTATCTCAAAGTGAATAATGTGGAAGAGAGTTCTCTATATGGACCATTTATATATTTATACAGGGTGATCATATCCCCCCTTGAATGTCTCTTCTCAAGGAAGAATAGATTCAGTTCAACTAATCTCTCTTCATAGTGGAGCTCCTCCATTCCTTGTATTAGATTAGTTTCCCTTCTCTGCACTCTCCCCAATTCCACAATGTCCTTTATGTGAACTGGTGCCCAAAACTTGACTGCATATTCCAGATGTCGTCTGACCATTGCTTTGTACAGGGGCAGGATTATGTCTCCATCTCTGCTTTCTATTCCTCTTTTAATACAAGAAAGTCTTTTACTAGCTTTAGATATTGCAGCTTGGCATTGCATGCTGTTATTAGGTATATGATCTACCAGAACCCCCAGATCCTTTTCTGTTTTTGACTCCCCCAAATGTATTCCCCCTAGAGAGTATAAAGCATGCATGTTGTTATCTTAGTAAACATTGTGGTGCCATTCATTTTTAACCCAATACTTTTTCTACTGTGTTTTATATTTTTCTGCTCAACACTGCAAGCTTTTTTTTTAGTCCGATGTGATGCATTGGTATCCTATTTGTTTGAATGGGCTGACTTAACAAGATAACGGGTGGTAATGCAGCATGCCAGTATGGCAAAATATTATTGGGCCCTAATACTGCATAGGCACTTACCTGCATATATGCATACCTATCCTCTGGCTTTTATGAAGACAATAGCAAATTATGATGAAAACATCGGCCTATATAGTAATAGTACTTTTTCCCAACATGGTCTGCAACTTTAGTTTTAGTGATGTACGCTTTTATCCAAATGTTTAAATCTCATTATTATTATTTATCATTATTTGTAAGTTGATTAATAAGTTAAATAATTATTTTGCTTTTGAGTTAGTTGTAACAGGTTGCTTTGTCTTTAATGTTATTTTGTGCATTGTTGTTGGCCATCAATAGATGTCATCCACTTGAGTGACCTGAGTATATACCAAGATTCTTTTTCTATTGGTATTTAGAGGGCAAAAATATTGATTTGTACTCAAGTATAAAGGGTATGCCTATAGGAGACCAAGAGATTGAATTTCATTGTATAATTATTGACCACACTTTTTATTCATCATCAGAAAGAATAACTATATCATATTTATATATCATTACAATATGCTTAGCCAGTTTATAACATTTTGGCTACAAACTGCAGTGGCTGTCTCTTACAATTAATGTGTTCTTTCACCTTGTTGGTGAGCCATCAACCTTGGTATTGCATTTGGGAAAACATTTAGGCTGCAAACTGAAAGAGCCAGAACATGAAACTATTACCTAATGTGTTAATATTATTATTATTATTATTATTATTAATAAACAGGATTTATATAGCGCCAACATTTTACACAGCGCTGTAAATTAAATAGGGATTGCAAATGACAGACTAATACAGACAGTGTTGCTTGAAATATTCCTTGAACTCTGTATTTCAGGGAATCCTAAACCAACCTACTGATGTGGGGGGTCCCAACAATTATCTGACACTTCACTGAATTTTTAGCAATTATTTATAACCTTTGAAGTTCCCATTTATATCATACACATTTTTATACTGTCCACAAGGGCACAATATTTAGTTAAACAATTGACCTATGAAACTAGCCTCATAAAAGCGCCTCATCTGCATGGCCATGTCTGTTAAATATACTAATTTGTCTTGAATAACAAATGATAGATTTCATTACAGTTCCAAATTCTTGTGAATAATTTGCTATTGGTAGACAGAGGTCAAATTAAACTCATTTGTGAGTTGTCAGCTAGCGGGAACATCCACAGGCAGCAGCAACACATGGTAAATTGAAGTTCCTCATCTATAAGTGGAAAGCATAATTGTCAGGATATTTCTCAGATTTGTGCTAAAATATGTGACAAGGAACATCAGTCTTAGTTCTTTAATATTGTGGTCATCATTTTGTTTGCTGCAGAAGATAGCGTAATTTTACAGTAATAAAAGTTCCTTAATATTTGTTTTAATTTGGAAACTTTTACTGTACAATTGAACCGAAAAACTTTAAAGAAAAAGGAGAAATTGTATAGCTGGTGTTTGAAAATTATGTTCATAATAATGTATGTTCTTAAAAAAATGTTTTGATTACCTATATGCCTAAAGCAGCCGTTCTCCACCTGGGTTCCTTCAGAGGTTTCTAGGGTTCCTCAAACTGTGGCTGATAATGCCTGCATTGAACTGGGGCCAACACCATTTGGTAAGGCTGGCCACATGACTCTAGTGAAGTTTTTGGTTATCTATTTTTCTAGCCACAACTGTAGAGGGGGTGTAGCAGGGGCTTCCTGAGACCCTAAAATTATTTCAAGGGTTTTTCAATGGTAAAAATTTTTTTATGAATGGCTGACGTAAAGTGGCTCCATCATGGTGGTTTCTGCACATGTTTTCAGCTGCAATAAGTGTCTCCTGCATGCCCAATTATTATTTTTAATTGTGTCTCATTCAGTAAAATTTTTATTACCTTTTATCTTGTCCTGTAGCCTACCCAGGAAATGAGAGAATATCTTTCAAACGTGAAGAAAATCCCCACTTAAACATCTGTTATTGTCCATTATCCATTATCGGCTGTCCATTGTAAAATTTCCCCTCTATTCTTGTCCTAATGGCAACTCAATCATTTGGATTTATCGTCACTTGCGGTAATCAGAACAATTGGAAACAGCAAATCTCCTTTATGGGGATACAGACAACTATTGAACCCCTGGATGTCTAACTGTAGTGTTGTCAAATTAGCATTTTAAGTTGTAATTATACTTAATTTAAACTGGTTCAGTGTAAAAATGTCTGCTTTATAGCAAAATTGGAGGGAACACACAGAACTAAACATACAAACTATGGTTAAAGGGTCCTTGGTTGTTACAGATTAGCTCTGACAGCTTCATGTTTTAAGCGCTTTGAGGAGCCCAAGTTACATAATATTGGTGATCTTCTTCAGTGATAGTAGCATAAAAGTGTGCTGTTCATTTCTATGGAGAGGGAAGAAGTAAAAAACAAATGGGAGGCTCTCTGCTTCATCCCCCAATAGATGACAGCATTCCCATTTGGTAGTTTGAGATCTGCAATTGTTGATTGCTAAATAACATGGGGGAATTTTTTTTCTCGAGACAAACATGATTGTTCATCCAGGGCGTTATTTATCTAGATTTAGTATGACAATTGCACAGATCTCCAAAAAGTTTCAACGAATGTAATTGTAACCTAGTAATAAAACAGCTGCAAGCAGAACAATGGTGTCAATCATCAGGATATAGTAGTTGTATAAACTAGGGAATATAGACAGAGCCAAAGACTGACTACAGAGATGAAAAGCAAAAGTTTCAATGATTTATGGCCATGATAATTATAATTTGGTCATTATCATTTAGGATAGAAAATCTAAATGTTAGTTCATTAGCATTTCAAATATTAGTTTCACTTTTTTGATGTTTCATATCGTAGTGTTTCTGACTGTACTGTTTACCTGGGTGTGATCTGTTTGCTTGACATGTGATTTGTGATATATAAATTACAATTTTCAAGCAGGAAATAAGATGATGTGTTTCCTGTCAAATTCCATTTATGTATTTGAGTAACACTTGACATGGCAGTCATAGAATGGTTTATGCTTATTATCATTTCCTGCAGGAGTAAAACGTATTTGAAAGCTGCTTGCATTTAAATAGATAGGCCTTCATATGTTGGCATATACTTTGGAAATAAATTATCATCCGCTTGTATCCTTGTGGAGAAATTCTTGATTCCAGGTTACGTCTATTTCAGCGTGGAATCGATCTCATATAAATGGAAATTCGGGCTAATGGCTAATGGTGAAAGTGGTTAGGTTGTGGGAGCTCGGCAGTGTGGCTGATGACATCCATTGCTTATTTATGAATTTCTTTTCCAGGGATGGCAATGTCACCACCAAGCAGATCGTGTTCCTGCAGAGACCGGCACTTCCCCATAAGATGAAGAGGAAAGAGCCAAAGGTAACATCCTTTATCTTCTTTCACCGACATGAAACTGGTGAAATTACCATAGAGGTACAAAGAGTTCCCAACTCCTAATGCACTACAAGACACTTCAGTGGTCTTAGGTCACACAAAGGGTTAATAGAACTACACATCCAATTTACATTTATTTATAAACATACTTTTTAAGACCCTGTCACCATCATGCACATTTTTCTAAAAGCACAAAAATATTAAAAGCATTTTAATTCTTCAATTATTGTGCTTTTTTCATAAAATGTATTGTTTTGCAATGCACCTCTAAAATAATCAAACTTTGAGTAATACTACCAGGAAGAGTCAATTCCCTAACACATCCTTGCATGTCTTAACCCTTTTATCTTCTGGGTCCAGTTGCTTTTTGTGCAGCACAGGGACACAAACTTACCATTCATACATGAATCTTTGCATGTTTCCATGTTTTTTGTGGTCCACATACAAAGGGAACAAAAACTAGTAATACTAACATTACACAACATATTAAATTAGATAACATTACATCGTTATGTTTCTGAAATAGACAAGTAAATGGCTGGTGACAAAGTCCCCATAAACTATATTTAAATCTGCAACTTTCATTTAAATATTAACTAGTGAATCTACCATGAAAGTTTTTGTTCAGGTAATTCAGGTTTAGGGTGACAATGCCCTTTGTGCTCCTCTCAAGTAGGCTTGTCTGATGTCTTCTGATGGAGACAACATGTGGCTGTTTCAACATACAGTGTGCGGGCATTGTTGTCAGGAAACTTGACTTTCCTGACTGTTGTCAGGAAACTTGCCTTGGGAAATGTCACTTAGCCAATGCTGGAGTGCATGATTTTAGATATGCTACAAAGAGACAGAAGAAAACCTTTAACATGGAGAGGTGACAAAGAATGAAAAACAGTAAAAGCAAGTTTTCAACAAAAAAATCATTTGTTTGACACGGCAGTAGGTTAGGGTTTACTTTCATAAAGTAGAGGCACTGGCAAACCTATATGTTAACATGCCATCAAAACAAAAATATCAAACTGCCCTTTAATGCAATTTTTTCATAGTCCTAAAGCAGGCACACAGCAGAGGGATCTTAAGACATGTTTTTCTGTATATACTGGGCTAAGATCCAAATGACTGATTTAGATCTTACCTTTTAGCAATAACAATATCACCCTCTAAGAATTGGATTTCTGTATATAGCATTAAGAAATCTAAGGTTTCCACTGTGTCATTTTGTTTAATCACAGTGCTTTGAATACTATCTTCCCTTGTTACCAATTCACCCACTTGCTTTGTAGCTTGGAAGGAATTTATTAACACTAAGTGAATGTATGCTTTTGTAATTTGCATTTAGTCTGAAACACGTAGACTTAGGTGTTACTTATATATAATTAACTAGAAAGAGCTTCATTAATTTATGTACTGTCTTTCTAGTACTTTCTCCGTCTCACACAAAACACTAGTTCCCTATGGAGAAAACAAAGGCGGAATACAGTATGCCTTTGATGGAATAAAGAAAGCTTTATCAAACCAAATTTTTAACATTGCCAGATGGTTTGTAATTATTCATGATTAGAGTTTTCATCATAAATAATTGCACAATCCTAAGTTTTTAAAGAAGTAGTGGTAAACTGATTATGGGATTCTAACTTGTGACTTGGGTTTTATATTGGTAGTAAATATGGAACATTAAAGAGCCTTGGCAACTAATCTGAATTTACAGTAAAAAGGCTTTCAAAATTTGATTCTTGATCTCTGGATGCTGGACTCGTGTCATGTCTGGAGTCCTGCAACTGCCTTCTTCTCCCAGCCATAATTGTGTTTAATATATCATTGTGGTACTGGTATCCTAATGGTTAACAAGTATGGAGAGATTGGTCAGCTGTGCAAAGAACACCTTGGAGAATACCTTATCTTTGCCAGCATTCACGCAAAACTTTGACGCTTATGAACTACCACCTATTCATATAGAAGTTATTTGGCCCTAGAATTCTATCTCATTCTGTCTTTCAGTGTGGCACCACATTTACATAAATTGTGCTGGAGGAGGATTGGTGTACTGCTCCTTGTTCAATCTGTTGGGCCTCCTGTATTCACTTGCTGCCATCCCACACATCTTCCATGTCCATTCCCAGTGTCCTCCACCTTCCCCAATTTGTACCATCGTATAGCCTCTTTTTGGGGTTTGTTTCCCACTACTATCATTATTAATGACAGTGGCAGCCATAGGAGACTGAAACCAGGCTGGATGACCAGCAGTTGGACCACAAGAGAAGCAGTGTGGCATTCAGACTAGTGGTGGAAAAAGGCCACCACATTTTATAGTCAAGTCAACCAAAAAAGGCAAGCTTATGGCAAATATCACATATTTAGATATACTAGATGCTACCCACTTTGATGAGAAGGAAGAAGCCCCTTTGTAGGGCCAAAAAAGAGGCTTCAGGCTCAAAAAACAATTGGCATCTCATGTCAGACAATCTTTTTAAAGATTACCAGTGCCAGCTCTTCTATTACAAGTCGCTATAAAATATAAAATATTTTGGCATCTCTCCTCCACACAATACCATATTTATTATTCCATTACCTGTCTCTGCATTGTCCTTAGTTTTGGGCACATGTCCTATCTGGAAAGAGTCAAAGAAAATACCCAATTAGTACACAATAAACTGTGTGTGTACAATGAATTTAGGAAAATATTATCATGCAAGAATTCCATAATCTGTTTACCTCCTTCCACTCTAAAATATTTCATATACATAAAATATGTAGTATGTATTATTAATAATATTTGTTGACACAGGTCAGTGTACTTTGAAAGTTTCCAATTAACCACTTTCTCCAAGTTCCTTTGATAATGTTCCATCATTAATTCATATAAATGTGTCTACTTTCTCATTTCAGTTTCATTGGAGATTTTCTAAAGATGAAAAGCACTCAAGAAAAGGGAAAGGAAAAGGTAATTCTAAAGACAAGGAATCAGATAGAAACAAGAAGAATGAAGACCAGATTAAAACAGATGACATGGTGCAGGTACACATCAATCACCAAACAGATGGGAACATCTATCATAACCAGAGTGATGGCCTCCATGATGAAGTAGCTGCCCAGATGAAGAAAGAAGTTGAAGGATCTCCAGTAATTCATGATACCAATACCCATTGTTCATCAGCAGTGGAAGGGATCACAGAATCCATGAAGGCAGGAGAAGAAGAAAATTTTGATAAGACTCAACATTCTCAAGAAAGGCTGACAGATGATGGAAGGGAAGCAGACACAAGCAGCCCAATGGAAAATATCCAAGAAGAAGAACCACCTTTTACAGGACTTACAGAGAACTTTAACACTGACCATGCTATTGTATGTTCATAAGTACTATCTCTTCAGTGCTTTGTACCTTCAGCTGTTTCTGTACTATTACATCCCAAGGTTCCATCAGCAACTGGTTCAAGCATTCCAAGGGCTGAATGTATATTCTAGGTAGCTGCTGTCAATACTTTGGTGCTTTTGAAAACCCAGTTCATTCCCTAACCTCATTTGGTGCCTATCACCTCAAGCCACAAGTGTCACCATTTGCTCTCAAGACACAAAACAGTGGTTCTAAATTGAATGTATTACATATATGACAATCAAGGAGCCCCAAAATGGGTTTTGGGATACCTGCTGGTCTGACATCCAACAGGATGCTGTTTTCTGTACTCACAAATAAGTTCATTTTAGGAAATAAATATTTAAATTTTATGGCTACGCCTAAAAAGCAGTTGATAGTGAGGATTAAAAACATCCAAATATAGACTAAAAAAAACTGGGTTTACTTAGGAATGGAAGAGGTACCCTTCTGCTACCTACTGATGATCTTAAGCTATTGAGTACTTTGCGAGTTGTGGAACAGTCGCAGCTGGAACTTTATGGGTTGTTTATCATGTGGTCATTGGAACATGTAAATTATTTTTTTTCTCTAATCTGAAAAAGAAAAAAAAAAAGAGACAGAAGCTCTCAATTATGAGCTACATGCAGCAGCCAAAATACATTTTAAAATTAAAATGTCCCATACCTGCTTCAGCACACTTTAGATATATTTATATAGATCTATAAATGCTTAAGTTTCCTGCACAGGTAACTATCGAAACTGTTTTGTATGCAGCGTTTTGCATATAGTTGCACTTCATATTATTTTGATATAGTTTTGTTTACTGTTTTGTACAAAGAGTTATACTGTACTGAAAAGATCTAGCTATCAGGTATACTAAAATTGGTGTTTATTGTTCCATATTGTTCTATTCAGCACATAACGAGTTTAGTCTGTGTGGGGGGACTTTGTTATAACTAGAGATTCATATACCATTTACAGCCAGCTAGGAGAAAATGGCATTTTGTTAAAAGTATAACGTGGAAGAATAAAGGGGATTTCTAGTGTACACTGAAAAATCCAATTAAATAGAACAGGAGCCAGAACTTTTCATAAAATGGAGAAGGGTTAGAAGCCCTGTTTGGTTTTCCATTGCTGGAGTGAGAAGAAACGAGATTGGTATATTTTCGTGTCCAGAAAATATTTTATGATAAAATACTAGTGACAAATTTCTGAGGGTTGTACAGTATTTCTTCTATCAGGGAGCATGCTTATGATGGAGACGTTTCTTCTATTTGAAGCAGGACTGATTTTGAAGTTGCTACCCAAGTTGGTGCAACTTTACTCCTAAGCAAACAACTTTACTCCACAAACTTTGCTGAGTGTGGCATTAATCCAAAACAGTATCTCAAACCCTGATGAAAGGAGTACTGTAGATTTTAATAATAAAATAAACATTTTTAGACCCAAGAAACTTTGATGTGATACTTTATAATTCCTTGGTCAAGATGTTTTTGATGCCCTTTTATATTTGAGGGCTTCCTAATCACAGCCATTTCTTTTTTCAAAACGGATTATACTCTACGCTTTAAAATATATGTTCACGTTTCGGGGAACCCCTACTTAAACCAATTTATGGGTAAATCAGTGGGAAAAAAAGCCACTTACATTGGTTGCCAGTGGAACGAATGCTCACCTGACCACTAAAACATTATTAGAGTCATTCACCTGGCCCTTCAAAGTGGATTTGGCCAAAGAACTATCAAATGGGTGGTCAGTCAGCCACAATTTGAGGAACCCTAAGGTTTCACAGAACCATGGTTGAAAATCTCTGATCTTTATCTTCCAGGTATTTTTTTTATTGCCCTCCAAGTCCTTGGAAGGTTTTCTCACATATTCTTTGACCTAGCTAAAAGATCTTGCCTGCTAGGACTCAACAGTAAATACAAAGCTTCTAACCCTTTCCTCCCCTAAAATAGCTGGAGTTTAACTTTAATATATAGACTAAGTTAATTGTGAATTGTAGTGCCTGGATACTCATAACTTTCACATCATATGGATAGATCAATTATACTAAACTACATCTGACCAGTAACATGATTGTGGAAGGGCCAAGTAAGAATGCTTTGTGTCATGAATATATGTCTTAGATGTGGCAATCATAAAAATCTGAAATGCTGCTATATAATAAAAAAATCTATACACCTGCAATACACAAAAAACATACCAGATATAATGTCCCATGCTTTGTCAGGCATAGCTCTAATGTGCTGTTGTGTATATTATAGACCCACAAATAGAATGACAGGCAATGATTTTTCTTCTCTATAGATGATGTCAATATTTTATAAAAAAGATGTACTTATCAGTATTTATACCTGTATGGTTTATGTTAGAAATAAATCTTTTGAGAACACACATGACAGTGTTTTTTCCCACTTAATTCCCATCTTAAATCTCCCATCTTGAAACACAAATCAAGGTAGTACAATATTACGATGACGTAGATTATGATTTTTATCAGTTGTGTCTTGAAGATGTCAGAATTATATTGGTGTAAATATATTCATTGACAGATTTGATTTCTACACCTCCATGGTTGCTCACACTTCTGTATGATCAGTTGAGGTGTGGCGTGCTATTCTCTATGGGTATGACAGGGTAATATCAATGGTCACATAGTAGACATGCTAAAAAAAAACACATATATCAGTATTTTTCTCCTTTTGGATGTTGCAAAGACATCAAAACCATCAGCATTCAAGAGACCTTAAAAGAAAAGATAAAGCACAAACTTCAGTCATATGAAGGTTTTGTGGATAGCTTTTGTTGTGGGACTGTTTTTGGTTTTAGATGAAAGGCGGTAGATTTACTACAGCAGAGGAGCATGTTACTTCTACACACAAATGTTTTTTTTTTTGCAAGGTAAATTTACATATATGTTGAAATTTCCTAAACATATCTATACATAGTAACTTTTTGACTTTTTCACAGGTCTGTTAGCAAACTTCATTGATTCTGAATAGCACTGTAGCACACAACACTTGCAAAGATACATTTCTCCACAATAAGTGTAGCTACATTGGTGAATGTGGACCTTTAGTGCTTACACACTGATAATGCTGATCATTTAATGTGGATATGGTTTAACAGAATTAATTCTGAGTGGTTGCGCTTAAAGAATATACATACCTTTAATTTATTAAGGCTGCCAGTACCTATCTGACTTTTTATTATGCTTAGCTGTTAAGGTATAAACTGGATTAAAAAGTTCAATGACAAGAGCAACATCACAACAGTCATACCTTAATTTTAATAGGAAGTAGTGAGGACAGAATAGTGTAGGTACATGCTTGGCCATGTAACAAGAAGAAGAATAGGAATAAGCCATCACTGGAGGCAGAGACCAGTAGGGACTTTTCAAATTACAATACTTAAATGAGAATTCATAAAAACACCAATCAGCTCACACTAGAGATCCTCAAATGTAAAAAAGCAAAAAAAAAAAAACAAAAAATAATTAGTTTGCCACAAAACTACTATGGCTATTTATTTATTTCATATCGTTTCTTATATTCATGCACCAGTATTTAAGCATGTGAAATGCACACATTGAACACGTGTTTCTCAAACATCAACAAAAGCAGAAAATCCACTTATTGCAACTATTTCAAGCAGGAGTCTCTAATTACTAGCCCCTGATTAGTAGTAAAACTTGATGAATTTTAATCCTGACCCAACCTACTGAAACTTTAAAAGGTTGTCTGGACGTACACGTATATATGTAAATAAATTACAAACATAAATGTATGCTTGTAATGTGGTTTATACTTAGGAATTTCTGGATATTGTGCAGTTTACATCAACAAATGGGTTAAACACTCAGGATGATCGATGAAACAGAAATTATGCAGTCTTATATTTACAGTGAGAACATATGTTTTGGCAGTAAATTCCCACAAATATTAACACAGGTGATTAGACCTATGAAGCAGCTAGAAGGAATGTCTTGTTTGAACAGCCTTCTTCAGGTCATATCACAGCATTTCAATGGGATTAGGATCTCATTTGTCCATTTAGGAATATACCGTACCATTTCTGTTTCAGATATGTTCTTGCTGAGTCATTCCTGTAATTTAAACTATTGTCATATTCCACGTTTTAGGTTATTTTAGATCAGAGAAAATCCTTGACATTCTATTTGTAGACCTTTATTGCTTGGAGTTCTTTTCCTACCCAGCACAAGCAAGCTTCCAAGGGAATCACCAATCTTTTTTGCTGGCATGTGGGGCTTTGTTTTCTCCAGACAGTAAAGTTATGTACATACATTAGATTTCTGTTGTTAGAAATAATTTCCAATGACAGTAAAATGAATAAATTCTGTACACATGGCTCTGTTCTTTTCTATGGAGAAAGGAGGGGAATGGACAAGCAGGATACACCCTCCTGCATCCTCTGCCATAAGAAAAGATAGCAGTCATCCCCAGTTGCATGTTTTGTGATCTGCTCAATGAATCACTAAATGACTTTTTGGACCATTGCACACATGATAGGTTTTCCTAGTTGATTAGGAAAACCTAATAGTTCCAAGTTGATTGGTTGCAATAGTCTCACACTTATCTAGTGAGTGTGTGTATCTTTACACTATGCATAGATGACTTAGACTTTGTCCCATTAAATGATATAATCCCCAGCAATAATTTCACAGATAGACCTAAAGAGACTGTGTCTAGTAACCACCACATCAATATACTCAAGTACTTTGTTTTCCAATAGTATGGAATATATAAAGAAATTGTACAGTTGGTATTTGCTTTGATATAAGAGGAATGTATGAGAATTAAACATCATAAGTTATATTTGTAGAATGCCAATTTCTAGGGAGAAGCAATGATGGTAAATTTATTTCATTTGTATACTGCTCATCCATTGGCTGATGGTATCTAATCTTTTTGTAAGTATCTTTCTGTTTTAATGAAAATCTAAATAAAAACCAAAACAAATAATGCAGCACCCACATCAAAGGGCTGATAAGCTGTAATATATTACATTTCCATTTTTGGGTTTAAATATACTTTATATAGATACGTAACTAAACTTTATATAGGCTCGTCATACCCATATTACTTTGATGATGGCATTGTCCCAGAAGTTTTCTTTTTCAATAATTGCTATGATTGTTCAAACCTATTGTTCAGAAAAAAGATTGCCAGGGAAGATTCTATATGGTTTGGGTTAAATAGGTTTATTTGTTACTGTTAAAAGCCTTTCAGTCCTTTAAAATCTAGTGATACTGCTGTGACTTTTTACTTGAAATGGATCTCTGTAGTCATGGGCATTCTTCATACAGAACATACTTTAAACTCAATTGCTAGCCATGAATTGGCAGTTTTGTGTCAATTAAATTAACTTTGAGCTAGCTTTTGAGTTTCTTGACTACAAACACCTTCCTTCCAACAGTGATTGCATGATTTATTAGGTGGTTGAATTCAAGGTTGGTAAATTGCCTTGTGTATGGCCATCAGAATGACAGCAAAATTTAGAAAATGTGTTAAAAGTGATTTCTAAAGGGTCTCTAAGAGGTCTAATTTGTTAAGCAGTGAATGTGACATTCATTGAAACATTATCTGTTGGAGAATCTTCCAGAAATATTGGTTTCAATGGCAGTAATTGATTCACCACCATTCTCACTGCTTTATAAATAGACCCCTAAGTATTTACAATCATTGCTATTGTACTGCTTTATTGTGCAATCTGCTGTCAAACGTTTACTTTATGATCATTTTAGTATCATTATGTGCATTTAGTAAGTTTCTATCAATGCAATACAGCCATAAATAACATGAAAGAGCTATGTTTCCCCCCTAGCTCCTATTTACCTGGATAGATGGGCCCTGACATCCAAGCACCCAAAAATTACAATAAAAAATCTTTGTAACAACTACTTTCCTAACTGTAAAGGAAACTTGTACAAGAGAAAAATGTGCTGACTTCCAACTAAAAAATGCTAATTGGCCTTTTTTGGCTTCAGCGTTTTTTGATTCACTGACCTAAAATGAGCATGCAGCCAGTGAAGTGTAAAAGAAGTCAGAATTCATGATCTGATACCGATTGCTAATAACTTATTCAGCGTTGAAGCTAAAGAACGCCAAAGAACTAGCATTTTCATAAGGTAGCTCAGCAATAGTGGCTCACATACTACCTTCTGTAAAGTTTTTGTTTATTAGTCTAATTTTACTCATAGCATACAAAATAATATAATAAAGAGAAACCCAATACAGGTAGTCACTGGGTTAAGGACATCAAACATACAGACACCCCTTAGATACGAACCAGGCTTCCCTGCTCACTCCTGTGCAAGATGGAGGCTGGATGGGGGGCGGTTTGCATGACTTGCAGAATAAATCTTCTGCTAAACACAGCTGAGTTTGTGGGTGTTCTCAGGCGGTGAACTCTTTCTGCAGCCTCCTGCAACTCTTTACCAAGACATAACCATGACCAAGGCAAACTCTGCAGTTGTTTCTTTTTGCATATAAAAGCACAGCTTGCTCCAGAAGTTGTCTTTTTTTTTTGCTTTGTTTGTGAATAACTCACAGTGAGGATATTATACAGTAACTGACACCATGCTGCCTAATAATATGTTGAGACAAACATCTGTCCTAAATAAATGTATTAAAATAATGTACCTGTTCCAACTTACATACAAATTCAACTTAAGAACAAACCTACAGTATGTAAGCCGGGGACTACTTGTACTGTTTTTTTTTACCATTCTCTGACTTCCAGGCACTTTGACATCCATTTCTAAAGTAAGAACAGAATAAAGGGGTGCCAGAGAAACATATGTGGGACTGTGGATATATTTTACTTGTGCCTATTAAGTTCTTATTGCCAATTATCTTGTTGTCTTACATGGCTACACAGTGACACCAAGGAAAGATCTATGTGGCTGGGCAGAATAGTATTGAGCAGAGTGACATGTAACCCAATTGAATTTAAATATTGCTAGTTAGCAGTTTTTGTACCAGATATCATGGTTTACATTGAACATTAACAAATCATCCTTACTTACATCCATCCTTACTTAACTCTATAAAAGTTAGGAAAAGTTAAAAGGATATTTCCTATGGCCCATGTATATCAGTAAAACAGCTTTGCAGCAATGAACATTTGTTTCCAACAGGTAAGCATGTTTCCCCTATAATGTGAAAGTAATATAATAAAGGTACCATCTTCAATACAATCCACTTACCAATACTTATTACCTTTCTTATCTGGGAAACCTATGCCAATTTATTGTCATAAAAAGAGTAAGTAGTTCTGTAGTGTATATAATTATATTTATGTATGCATTGAAGTCAGGATCTTTTTTTCTTCCTGGGCTACAGTATAATATGTATCATGCTACATTGTGTTTATCAAGTGACAAAGTTCTTTCAGAATGTATGGCTTTTCTTTTGTGTTCTAATCATGCTCGAAGCAGATGAAAAATATATCAGTATTGTACCGGAAAATGATGACCACTGGTTGGTTAATTTTCTTTTTTTGCTGGCTCATTGCATTTTAAAGTTGATCAATAAATTTGTTCTTCACATTGCTATGGTGACTTCATTTTATTTTTACATGAAATGTTATCCTTTTATAGGAAAAAAAACATACAATAAGATTGTATTAGTAGGCTAATGGTTCCCATAATTGAAGATATGTAGGAATTACAGCAACCCCTTAGGGAAATGACATATGCTGAGAGGGAAAATGACATATAACTGAGAGTAAATAAGAGATTTTCCAGGCAGCAAAATTAATCAATAAATTGCTAGTAATAGCAAAAAAATATGTGCATCCCCTGAAGCTGAATTCCTTGTTATATAGTCTGAACAAGCAGATATACTACAAGCTGAATGTCACAGAGCATCTCACATGATAGGTATATCTGCATGCTATATGAACAATCAGATTCCAATTTACACTGCAGATCTGACATATCATGGCGAGCATCTTGGGCATGCGCAGAAGGAGCCTTTTAGTGGTAAAAGAAAAAAATTGCATATCTCACGCATGCGCAGTGAGATCGGCAAGTTTTTTTCCATCCTACCTCTCCCGATCTCGCACTTGGGTCAGGTAACATAGGAAGAAGAACGAGAAAGAAGAGGAGAAAATTGCGTCGCCCGGCGCGCCGGCTCATGGACGGATACCAGGATGACGCAGGACCCATTGGAAGGGACCTCCGGACGGATCGGACTGCCCTGTATAGGGTGTAATTATTTTGTTTTAGGCAGTTTTCAGTTTAGTTCCTCTTTAAATCCAGAGTTTTCCCTTGCAGTTCCTTGACATAGGGGTCCTGGTTTATTTATTCAGTAAGCCGGGTGATCCAGTAAACAAGGAATGGATCTGGTCAAGGATTAAAAACATTTCCTAGCAAATGACTTTAAAGAAATATGTTCCAGGTTTGCTGGACCACCCAGCTTCACTGATGAAAGTGTATCATCTCCAGCCTTGCAGAGTTCTATTAAATTAGGCCCAAGATTTCTCCCATCAGGTTAAAGAACACTCATTATTACTTGCCCTAAAAGAGAAAAACTGTGAGTGAAGGCATCATTACATGGCCCCTTCTCCACTTTGAACACAGCATCCTGCACCTTGTATGTAAAGAACAGTTCTAATGGCATTGTGTAAGTGGCACTCCCTGCATCATCCAGAAGTGCCCACTGCCAAAGAATGCAGAAATGGTCAGTTAATGCAACAGTATGGGCCCTGATTTAAAATAGAAGGTCTGCTTCCACTCTTTAGCCCCACTCCCTAGATTTCCTATTCTGAGTATGTGAAAAATATACCTAAAAAAAAGGAAATTCTACTTTTCTTACTTCTCGATAGTTTCCAGGATTAGTCTTCTTGTGTTACCTTTAGTTCAACGGTAGACAAACTACCAACTGCTGTTAGGAGTTAGACAAGAAGACGTGCAAGAAAAGTGGATGATGGCCCAGAGCCAGATGTTACTGATAAATCAGGTCCGTTTTGTTCAAGTACCAAATATTTTCCAGGACATGTAAGAAAACAAAAACAGGGGTTACAGGGTGCACAAACTTTCTTTGCTCAACATTCTCTTCAATTTCAATTCTATTTCACTTTCAAAACTGGCTCTAAATGCAGATTGCTAATGTTTGCTCAATATACTCCAATAACCATTGCTCACTGCAGGAGAATCAGCTATTGCTCTGCTATGTAATGCACAAGCCATTAATTTTTATGTGATATAAAAACCTGCAGGCTGCTTGATGTAGCCTAAGTTAAAGCATCACTGGTCCTAATTAGTGTGCTTCTCCAGTTGGAGTTGTTTAATACTAGCTGGGTGTTTGATGTGTATTATGTACCTTTCATATGCCTCCGTAAAGCATTCTAATCCTTAGTTTAATGTGTTAGAGGGAAAAATGAGGACAGTGTGCTTGGGAACTTGTTGTGAAGTGGAATCTGACATAGTCATCAGCTAGGTTTATAGGAAAATGTCCTTCCTATTTCCTTTCTGTAATTGTCTCTATTGTAGAATTATTAATTTGAGTGGTGCCCACAGCAGCTCCATCCAATGGTTAGTGACTTTGATAAAGCCTTGTGCTATAAATGACTGTCTGTAATCCCTGTTATTACACAACATATTTTATAATGGCACAGTGAGAATAAGGAGGCAAAAGCCAATTAGAAATAAACATTACCTGGAAACTTGCTATGCAAAGGAAACATAATAAATGAGGCTTGGTAATTAGGTTTGAACTCTTTGTAACCTCAACTTGTAGAGGAAAAAAGCGGCACAAAAGGATCCGTGCAACAAAAAAATTCATTTCCAGGCTGTCATTCACCTCCAGCTGAAAATTCTGTTTAAACAGCACTCCCTTTGAGCTTGTAATGATCTCAGAGAATTAAAACTTGCTGTGCTGTTAGGCACGTTTCCAGATTCTGTGTAGAAGTAGTGAGATCCTGGAGGTGTCACTATTCTTATCCTAGTGCATTGTTCTTAGTTGCATCATGGTATTATTTCCAGAAATAGGGTGGCGTTGTGTTAGACCTTGTGCCCATGAATGCAAATTGGCATCTTTACTATGCTAACATGAGACTAAAGAAGATCATAAAAGACAGATCCTAATATCTCTAGAAAACATTATAATTTAACTGAACCTGTTCATTAGGAAAGGTGTGAACAGGTAGTCCCAGAGTTAAGGACATCCGACATACGGATGACTGTTGGATACGAACGGCCTTCCCTGCTTGTTGGTGTGCAAGACAGAGGCTTGATGGGGGGAGGGGGCAGTTCACATGACTTGCAGAAGAAATCTTTTGCTAAACACAGCTGAGCTTTTTTGCAACATCTTGTAACTCTTTAATGACCAGGACAAAATCTGCAATGTTTCCTTTTGCATATCAAACAACAGCTTGCTCCAGTTAATGATGTCTAGGCTCCATAAAGTTATTTTTTTGCTTTGTTTATGATTAACATTGAGGATTTTATACAGTAACTGACACAATGCTTCCTAGTTATACAGACAAACATCTGTCCTAATTGCATTTAATAAAATAATGTACCTGTTCTGACTTACATACAAGTTAAATTTAGGAACAAACCTACAGTCCCAAACCTTATCCCCGGGTGTCTTACCTGTATATTGATTGGTAAGTTGATTGGTTCCCCTCAAATTTGTCTTTAGATTGTGTTAAAGTAATTTGAAATATGGTAGGGACATTAGATTGTGAGCCCCTTTGAGGGACAGTTAGTGACATGACTATAGACTGATGCATAATATGTCTGCTCTAGATAAATACAGGTTAAAAAAACAGTAATATTCGTTAATATTTCCTCACGCTCAGATAAGATTCCATGTAGCTGGGCAGTAGTTGAATCTCTGTCCTAAACTAAATGTTAGGCCTTAACTTGTGGTAGTAAGCCCTGACCTGTCATTCAATTATTTATACTGTATGTAAGTATATATATATATATATATATATATATATATATTGTAAAAAATGTCAAAGGGCTGCAGTAATTCTTGTTAATACCTCATATTTTAGCCTGGTGTCTGTATGTATATTGCATAGTAGGTGTGAACACTGTATCTGCGATGAAAGAAATATAAAAAATAACCATACTCTCTGAGGATTTCTTATCATGGAATGTGTTTTATTGCATTCCTTAGTCACCAATGTATTATTACTAGATTACACTTTGTTTATGATAATAACACATCACTCACATAGAACTTTGTTTAACCTCAAACTGTACTTTGTCTACTCCCTACCAGTTCTTCTTGAATTAATTGATGGTTCTTGATAAACTACATGAAACAGCTGTAATAACCTCCTCAGGGTATGTATACAATCAGCTGCATTAAATGTCTGGCTGCCTACATGGTTATATCTATATTAAATGACCGTAACAAGTCTAGGAAACAGATAAAACCATGAACCATAGCTGAAAAGGGTATGATTGTATTTATTTAGATATATATAATATTATTATAAGGGCAAAAAAAATGTATAGTAGTCTTTATTTATGGTTTTTCTAAAAGTTCTTAAAAGGTATCAAATGACCACTGCCAACAGCTAATCTTCAATACCTGCATGGCACAGGGGGTAAAAATAATTGCAACATAAATCCCTAGGACAAGTACAACATGCAATGTTTTCTTTTTGTTCCCTCAAATATTACCCTTGTGGCACATGGTGATACAGCCTCTCATCAGACTGTGGAGGGCCATTGAGGGGTTAATTCACAAATTGTAAAGCGCAAACATTTAAGTCTGATATCTCCTTCAAATATAGCAATGTACTTAAAACACATCAGGTATTGATAAAATAATAATAAAAAAGTACATTAGCTTGATTGCTGTGTTTAAATTTAATTTGTCTAGTATAGGGTTTTATAAACTAGAGATCAATGGAAGCCTGGGTTCAGCAAGAGGTCCCCATGGGTCCAACCATGATCCAGGGTTGCAGCTTAACAGTGTCTTGAATTCCCTGATTTCCTGCCTTTCAAACTGAGCACCATCAAGGGAATTGATATACCTCCACCCATTGGTACTGTGTAAAGTTCCAGCTCACAACAATCTGGTTTTAACAACAAATGTGTTAAGAAGCTGGGAACGGACTGTGCGGAGAGTCAGCTCCTGTTTAAGTAAGTACTCTGCAAGATACTGGTGGCTATAGGTTCATCACTCAGAATGCCAGAGGGGTTGAATAACCATCAGATAAAAGGTGTACAAAGACCTGGAGAAGTATACTACAATAAACTGAATCTCTTCATATTAGTACTATGGATGGAGCATTATGCATATGTCACATTTTGCATAATTTAGTTGTGTGATTGTGTGTTTATCTTTGTCCTATTGTGTTATATATCTCTTTGACAGGTCAAAAAGCCTTCCCCTGACACCTATGGTTAGAGTTCCAGTGCTTGTCCCTTGCATCCTGCAGTCTTATCTCAAGCAATTATCTGAATTATGAAATATTGCAGGATTTGCAAAACACCTTCATTTATGTCAGGTAGAAAATGTGAGGATAGGTGTTCTGTAGCCTTATCCTATGGTGCTCTCCAACATTGACCTCCAAGACAGGACAGTGAATTAGCTTTGATGTCTCTCTAGGACAGTTACTAGCAGTATCATTTGGTAAAAATTAAAAAAAAATGATCAAATAAAATAATCAGTACACCCACCTCAATTTAAGTTTGGTTAGCTGTAATATATTTGTTTTTATTTGTGAATTTAGATACACCTTATTAGGTTAATAATAGGCTTTTGCTAAGACTGATATCAATAACTTAATTTTAGACTCAAATTTTAAGTCATGATATAGCACAGTAAACTGGCAGCCAATTAGGAACAGGATATAATTACATTTTATATTACTATCATTGCCTTTTATTGTACTCGGGTATTATTGGAATTCTGTGCTTTCCTTTCCAATAGTATACTATGTACACAGGAAATTTAAATTGTCTTCAGGAAAAGACTTTTGCAGGATGTGTCAGCTTTATCTGTTATCAAACTGCTATTAGATACATCCAAAAATAAAGTAGAAAAACAATATAACTTGGTTTTGTTTCCTATTCTCAAAGGATTTAAGAGAAAAAATACCAAACATTTATATATTATATAGAAATGTCAGTCAGGTTGACAAACTTTATTGAAAAGATAACTAAAGAATGATAAAAGGATAGAAAATCCATCAGCGAACAAAAACAACTTAACAAACCACCCCTAATACTCCCAATCCAACCATTTCCACAGCTCAGTATAGATGAGCATACACCAAGAGTTTATTTATAAAAGGGGAATGTCAACATTTTTAAAGCATACAAATAATTTGTTGTTCTTTATCCTACTTATGGACAGTGACATTGTTTTTATTAATTTATACAAATAATAATAATACAAATATAATAATTTATGCAGATCGAGGGTCACCTCTGATCTATAGACAGTGTTTATAAACACTGAACCAAAGCTCTGCAGTGAATTTAATTGCTGTACACTTCAGACCCCTGCTGTTGTTTTGACAGCCATGACTTACTTACAGGCATATTTAAAGGGGGCAGCAACTGCTGGAGGAGCAGAACATGCTACATGTGTTTTTTATCCCACCACCTTCAAGCTACTTAATATACATTAGGGTTGTTTTTTTTAAAGAAATACTGTTCATTTATTAAAGTGACTATTATCTGTGCTTGGTAAAAAAGGGTGAAGCTGTGTGCATTTTAACAAACCATTTACAAGCAAAGATCCTTTTTCTTGTGCATATTTTCTGCACACTGATTTGGGAAACACAGGCTCACATTATTGAATTGTGAGTTCTGATATCTTTCTCTCATGTACAGTGTTATGTTTTACAGTAATTGACATTAGATTGTGAGTTCCTCCAAGGGAATAGCATGACTTTGGGCATAGTAGGTTGTGTTATATAAACATAAGCATCCTCACTTTTTTTCATACTTGCCCAAAACTTTTGTCCATCTATACAGTATATCATCCGTAGCTAATGGCAATAAACATTGCAAATCTTTCATCACAACCCTCAGCCACCACATAGCGCCCTTCTTCTCCTTTTCCAACTAACCCTAACATGCATCGGAAAAATTGGCCAGGACACGGCTGGCATGTAAAAAGGAATGTCACTGATCCAACCTCAAGTTTATTTACCAATGTGTGCTAGATGCAGTAAGATAAGAATGAAAATAAAAAATAACATTTTTCTTCTACAGCAAGTATTTCTACATTTATGTCATTCACTTCTTCTTTAGAATGCTTCAACTCTCAAAATGAGTTTATATATAAAGTACACATCAATTCTTTTGCATATCTTAATGTGTTTAGTTTAATGTTAATCACTGAATTAATGTGAGGTAACACTGTTTCTTTTTATAGTTGTTAATCTTTGCATATATTTGTAGATTGGGCCAGACATATGAGCTTACTGTATGTCATCTAAGCTTCTTGTTCAAGGCATCTTCCAGTTTTTTTAAATTCTGCATTAGTTTTCATCATTCAGGCCTTTATTTTTCCCTGGGATCCTGCCAGTAACACTTTGGGCCTAATGTATTAAAGCTCTCCAAGACTGGGGAAAATAGACTATCATGGGTGAACCAGTAATCCAGCAAACCTGAAACAGGGTTATTAAAAATCATTTGCCAAATCCTGGACCAGATCCATTCCAGGTTTGATGCATCATCCATGAGTTTCTAGACTAGAACAAATGCAGACCAAGCTAGGTAAAGTGAACCAGGGCATCTTATTTACAAGCCTATTCTGGATGAGTGGCTGAGGTTAATGGATCATTATGAAAGCAGCCTCCGTATTTTTGGTAATGCAAATTTGCTTTATAATCTGTGTCTGCATTGATCTGGCCATGCTAAACACAAGGCATTGGCTCCCATTTAGGTCAATATTAAGCCTGGGACATCCTGGAAATAAGTACATAGAAAGGTCAGCATTGGAAACAACATACAACTACACTACAACAATCACGGAGAAAGAAGCTCAGGATTTGTATCTGCTAGAAATGAAGAGCCGCATCTTCCATGGAGTGCTGGCCTCATGCTGAGTCTTTAGCAGAACCTCTGCTTGCTGTGCATCCCTGAAGTTTGAAAAGGAGACTATGTATGTGGGATAGCTCCGTACAATCCAAATGTCTTACCTAATAAAACATCCAACAAATGTAATGTTGGCAGCCATATTTGAGTGGACTCATTTTTGTATCTTACAACTTTTTCCATCAAGTCTGGACCAATTACATTACTATATTCAATTTATTCCATTTGCCCCTTACAAAAATAAAAATTTTCCCAACCCTAACACATTATTAATACCAAAGCTGTATTTTCAGGACCTAATGTTTTTTTTTCCACTATTATCTTTACTGAATGTCCCCTACAGAGTATCTTATGTACTTACAGGTCATTTTTCCATTCTTCTACACCCCATGATAGCAACACCATTGAATTTAAAAAACCCAGTCTTTGGAAGAACAAAAACAGTCTCCTCTGTGCGCCGTCAAAATACCTACTGAAATTTTCTCTAGTTATCTTCAAAAGGTCAGTGATTACAGAAGTTTGAAGAGAACACATGGTACGTGTTACCTTCCCCCTTCCCTGCAGTGCCAAAAATAATATTAATGTGGCAGCTTCCAATTGCAAATTAGTTTTTTTTTCCTTGGTGCAGAGACATTATATGTAATTCAGCTCTTTTATTCAGGCTTATAACTGGCTGTAGGACTCCTAAGATAAACACATCTCACTTATTCCACATTTTTTCTTTTTAAACAAACTCCAAAAATAATGTCGTCCTAATGTTATTGTTTTAATGTTTTAAATATGTTCTGAGGTTTTTCTAATTTCTTTAGTTTCTTTTTTTAAAACAAATGTTATATGATCATGGTGTGATTTAGAAGAAAAGTGAAATCATTCTTGTATTTAGGTTGGGTTTATAATGGGTGGTTTTTCCATAGGATTTTAGGATATTGTAAAGGATTAGACTTGTTAGTATGACAGAACAGACAAATAGTTCATTCATACACAAACTTGGGTAAGTCTATAGAAGGTACAGCTGCTTGGTCAACTTTTCAGAAAAGAATATTATTCTTTTTTGCAGATTTTTATATTATATATATGTATTTTACGATGCAAATCACTACAGAAGTGAAATAAACACCACTGATGCTGAAGATGGTGATTGGCATATTATAGATGCAGTGGTGGTAGTAAAACCCACCTGTAAAAAGCAATTATCCCTAGATCATTTTTTGAAAGTGTTCAAAAAGGGTAAAACAAAATGGGCCTGATTTATTAACGCTCTCCAAGTGATCCAGCAAATCTGAAATGTATCTGGTCCAGGATTCAAAACATTTGCTAGCAAATAGCAAATGACTTTGAAGAAATCCATTCCAGGGTTGCTGGATCACACACCTTCACTAATGAAAGTATATCCTCTCCACTTCTGGCATCCCCCCCTCTGCACCCCCTAAAATTTAAGTAGAACTAAAGTTCCACGGAAGCTTTGTGATCAGGAAGGTCTTTATTTCAGAAAGGATCAGGCGATATTGTTTCTGTAATAAAACTTACTTACCTTTCGGATTGCTACCTTCTTCCAAAACTCCCAAAGACTGAATGGGCTTCTGCATGCCTGCATTGGAGTCATGTCATACCGGACTGGTCAATCAAGATGGCTGAATATTAAAGGACAACACAAACTACAAAAGGGGACAACATGGGAGCGTGGGTCAGCAGTAACAGTGTGTGGCCTCTGGTCACCTATCACCAGGAAGACCGCATTGGTAAGTGTCATGGAGAACTGGGTGTAGTGCATCGTCAATGCCACCCAGAAGTGTGTAATACAACTTTTGAGAACGGAGTGCTGACAGGCGGTAGCAGCAGCAGGAGGAGGCGGTGGGTCCTGAGATGGAGTGTAAACTGCATTGGTAACTGACATCTAGAGCTGGGTGTAGTGCATCATTATTGCCACCCAGAAGTGTACAATTTTAGTGAATAGAGTACTGACTGGCAGCAGCAGCATTAGCAGTAAGAGGAGGCGGTGGGCGCTGAGAAGGAGCGGGGACCACATTGGTACCTGGCATCTAGAGCTGGGTATAGTGCATTGACAATGCCACCCACCCAGAAGTCTGTAATACAATTTTAGTGAATGGAGTACTGACAGGTGGCAGCAGCAAGAGGAGGAGGGGGAAGAAGTGGTGGGCCCTGAGAGGGAGCGGGGACTGCATTGGTAACTGGCATCTAGAACTGGGTGTAGTGCACCGTCAATGCCACCCAAAAGTGTACAATTTTAGTAAATGGAGTACTGACAGGCGGCAGCAGGAGCAGAAGAAGAAGGTGGTGGGCCCTGAGACGGAGCATGGACCACACTGGTAACTGGCATCTAGAGCTGGGTGTAGTGCATTGACAATGCCACCCACCCAGCACACAATTTTAGGGAATGGAGAACTGGCAGCAGCAACAGCGGGAGGAGACGGTGGGCCAGGAGCGGGGACGGGTAACTGGCATCTAGAGCTGGGTATAGTGCATTGACAATGCCACCCACCCAGAAGTGTGTGATACAATTTTAGTGAATGGAGTACTAACATGCGGCAGCAGCAACAGCAGGAGGAGGAGGCAGTGGGCCCCAAGAAGGAGCAGGGATGGCATTGATAACTGGCATCTAGAGATGGGTGTAGTGCATCGTCAATGCCAGACAGAAGTGAACAATTTTAGTGAATGGAGTACTGACAGGTGGCAGCAGCAACATGAGGAGGAGGAAGAGGTGGGGGGCCCTGAGACGGAACATAGACTGCATTGGTAACTGGCATCTAGAGCTGGGTGTAGTGCATTGAAAATGCTACCCATCCAGAACACAATTTTAGGGAATGGAGAACTGGCAGCAGCAACAGCAGGAGGAGACGGTGGGCCAGGAGCGGGGACGGGTAACTGGCATCTAGAGCTGGGTGTAGTGCATTGACAATGCAACCCACCCAGAAGTGTGTGATACAATTTTAGTGAATGGAGTACTAACAGGCAGCAGCAGCAACAGCAGGAGGAGGAGGCGGTGGGCCCCAAGAAGGAGCAGGGACCTCATTGATAACTCGCATCTAGAGATGGGTATAGTGCATCGTCAATGCCAGACAGAAGTGAACAATTTTAGTGAATGGAGTACTGACAGGTGGCAGCAGCAACAGGAGGAGGAGGAAGAGGCGGGGGGCCCTGAGACGGAACATGGACTGCATTGGTAACTGGCATCTAGAACTGGGTGTAGTGCATTGTCAATGCCACCCAGAAGTGTACAATTTTAATGAATAGTGTACTGACATGCGGCAGCAGCAGGGGGAGGAGGAGGCGGTGGACCCTGAGACGGATAATCATCTGAGACATAATCATCTTCCTCCTGCTCTTGAAAATCCTAATGCTGACCAGTGTCCCTTCTTGCTCCTCCTGATGCTGGCTGTGCGCTATGGAGTGTAAAGTCACCCTCATGCTCCTCCCCTATTTCAGAGCCAGTCTCAGTAAGTCCTGCAGTCCTGGGTACGTGTGGAGGAACTTCTGCACTACCAGGTTCAGTAGGTGCGCAAAGCAGGGCATGTGGTATGCATGTGCAGTACATACGCAGCGCAGCCACAAGGTTGGCCCTGTTGTCGCACACTACGTTGCCTGTTGTGAGCCGGGAGGGCGTCAGCCAAGCCTCAACCTCTCAGTGCAAAGTGGACAAGAGTTCTCTGGCGGTGTGACTTTTCTCCCCCAAGGACACCAGTTTCAGCACTGCCTGGCAACGCGTGTGCTTGAGGGAGTTGTAGTGGCGTGCCCACTTAACCACAGTGTCCTGGCCTTTCAGGAGGAATGTCGAAAAGAGAGGGGTTGGCGGTAGAAGGAATGAAGAAGGAGGAAGGAGAGGACTGGGGTGGCCCATGCTTTCCCACCACACCCCTCAACGGGGGTTCCAGGTGCTGCAGTGCCTCTTGCAGACTACTGCCCACTGAGCTATGCAAGGCCACCCAGTGAGCAGTGAAGGACAGGTAACACTACACCCACTCCATGCCTAGTTGTCCAGCTGTCCATGGTGATGTGGGTTTGGCTGGACACCAAGAATGGCAATGCCCGGGGGAGGTTACCCATTACATGCGCATGTAAACTGGGTACAGCTGTGCGGGAGAAGTAATGCCTGCTTGGTATCTTTCACTGCGGCTCAGCACAGGTCATCGGGTCACAGTAGGGAGCAGAGACCACAACGCTGTACAGCAGTAGCCTCAAGGCCAATAGTTTGGCTAGACACGAATTGAGCTCAATTACTTTTTTGTTAGTTGGGCCCATCGCCTGATGCCTTGCGCAGAACTCTGGTAGAGTGGGCTGAAGGCACTGGGAGCTAGGGGAGCTGAAGGGGTCACTGGAGTACCCAACTTGCAGCGACAAACCTGGCGCCTGATGATCCGACAGCACAAAACCTGTGGGCAGAAGCTGATACTTCATTGCTGCTAGAAGTCTGGCTGGCACCAACCTCCTTAGATGTAGTAGCAATGACAGTTTGAGGTGGAAAAGGAGTCAATGTAGGTGGAAGAAGAGAGGATGACGTGGTTGCACCTCCTTCAAGAGAACGCAAGTACTGCTCCCACTTTGGTTTGTGGTTCTTTCCCATGTGGGAAAGCAGGGATGTTGTACCCAAATGTCATCCAGCATGTCCTCTGCTGATGTGCCTGTGGCACAGGATGCAGATTGCTATGCATTCGTCATCATCTATCAACGTGAAAAAGGATCACACTGGAGAGGTGCGTGCAACCAGTCTGCTGCTTTTTCTCTTTGCCTGCCTCTGCGTCTGCTGGGTGTGCTGCGTCTGCTCCAGTCCCACCTCCCCCACGGTCACATCGTCTTTGACTGTTCCCCTGCTTGTGCCTGCTGCTCTGTCTCTTCTTTGGGACTCACATGAGGCAGATTGGTGGCCCCTTCCATCCCCAGTCTCCTGCTGCTGCTGCCTTTCCTCTACGTCTGTTTCGGAACTGCTGCTAGCCCTTACATGCACCACTGGTTCCCAGGTGACATCACTGTCATCATCATCCTCATATTCATCTAAGCCAACATCTGCAAATGCAGCCAATGATCCAGAACCCTTGCCCAGCAAGTGCTAACCACATTCTCCAAGGGTCTCAAAGTCTGCCTCTTGCTCTGAAATTCGCATCAGATCCTCAGGCTGTTCGTCAAACAAGAAGGGAGAGTCTTTGGGAGGTACAGGCACATTAGCCACGCTAACTCCTGTCTTTGCTCCTGTCACGCCTGTGCTGGTTGCTGCTACTGCTGCAGAAGAACAGCCTGCTGCACTTGAGGCCCCTGAAACCCAGTCCACAATATTCTCCACATGATGTGGCCATATGATTGTATTCCGCCCTCTCAATACATCTACCAGCATACTGGTGCTCCGCACACATCTAAGACCTGTTTGACCACTTGTGCTGCTGCCTCCAACAGTTTGCTGCTGCTGCTGTCCTACAGTGGAGGACTCCTGGGGAGTATGTCCTCTGCCAGATACGGCAGGTCACCCAACGCCACACCTTCCCCTGCGTCTACCGCTCATCTTTTACTTATTCGGGCAAAAATGCACATGTACCAAACAGTTTCTTTGGTAAATAGGAACAGGTATCAAACACTGAAATATCTGTATTTTTTATATAGTAGAACAATTTTTTCTTTTTTTAACAAAAGGTCGTCTTCTTCTGGTAAAGAGCAAGGTGTCAAACACTGAAAATTTGTATTTTTTATAGTAGAACAAACATTTTTTTTACCAAACGGTCTTCTTTGGTAAATAGCAAGAGTTATCAAACACTGAAATATCTGTATTTTTTATATAGTAGGACAGACATTTTTTTTTATACTGAACGGTCTTCTTTGGTGAATAGCAAGAGGTATCAAACACTGAAATATCTGGATTTTTTTTTAGAGTAGGACAGAAATTTTTCTGTAGCAAACTGGCCTCTTTGGTAAATAGGAACAAGTAGCATCAAAAACTGCAATATCTGTATATTTACAGATATACAGAAGACTCCTAACCTGTCCCTGTCACAATCCACATCTCTCCCTGCTTTTATCCTTCACCCAGAACACAAGATGGAGTGACTAACCCCTCCCTCCTTCCCTGTATATATGCTTCTGCTCAGATCTCTCCTGATTGGGCTGCTGGGCCCTGCTGTGTATCCTGGTAGCAAATGATTCGCACCCAGCCGCGCCATTCCCGACGGAAATAGTTGCTGTTCCCACCCCCTTCTTTTTCCCTCGTTTGTTCGGCGGGAACTCAACCTCATGGCGAATCACAAGCCGTTCTCGCTTAAATGTTCGGTAAGCGAGAATAGCCCGATTCGCCGCGAGATCGAACTTACAAATCTTGCTCGCTCACTACTAATAGGAACTTGGTATGTTTATGTTCCTCAACAAGGTTTGATCTTGTGGGGTGAGTTACAGTGGAGAAAAAAGGGAATGATGGGCAAACGGTGAATTTTGCTCACAGTTAGGTTTTAAGTAGTTAACTTTTATATGAAGAAATATGGACATTTATGTATCTATACAGTTAGAACATATACAGTGACTATGGAGAAAAAAAAAGAGGGACTTGTAGAATAGGTGCTGTAACACAGAGCCATGAAGAAATTATACGTCAGCTATTACTAATATAAATGACAGGGAAAAATCAGTCAATACACTCAGTAACATATGTAGAGGATGTTCCTATTACGTCTCACTCATGTTTCTTATAGATTGCAGCTTTTCATAGTGATTACCTCAGAATACTCACTTTTGTGTCTTTGTCAGGAATGGAGATTGGCTATGTTTAGAATGAGTAAAATACTATATTGGAGGAGAATAAAACAATCCCTTTTCTTAAAAAAGCTTTCACAACATAAAGTCTGGATTTCAGACAGCTAAAAAAAGCTAAAAACACCCAGCTGTGTAGTTATTCAAAATTTCAGCATGTAATATAAAATAAAAAGAGCATCTTACTTATCTTTAAAAAAAAGGGCTTTGCACACTGATGTCAATCTAACATTGTGAGCATGCTTATAGGAGGGAAGGACGTATAGACATATCTGTGTGCTGTTGGGCTTTAACTTGTTCTAAAACATGATGGGGTGGTTCCTTGACCTGGTTGTATTACTTAACCCCCCTAGCGTTCTAATTCTGTCCTTATTTCCATGCAAAAAGCGTTACATTTTTTTGCATGGAAATTTATTTTACATTGTAGGCCTATATTTCTTAGGCATAACTCACAGAAAGGTGTCTAATATTTATTACATTTAATAATAAACTTTAAAAAAAAAAAAATTAAACATGTAATTTAACTGTACAGTAGCACGTATAATATATATATATAATTATATAATATGAAGATTTTTTTGTATTGGACTCAATACGGCTATTTTGTATTGAATCCAATACAAAATTATTTGAATTTCCCGCCGCTCCTCCCGACCGCACCGGCGTCACTGGGAAACTTGTGGGATCGTCTCTGCAGTCGCCGGCTGAAGATTGAAGAAAGAAGATGTTGCAGGAGGAGTTGCAGGGACCAGCAGGACGCCGGGGGACGACAACTGAACATGGTGTTTATTTTTTGTTTTTAGCGACCCCGAGTGTGTCAGGATTACTGCTTTTTGCATGGTACATCCACCCTGAGTCACACTCAAGAATACCGCTAGAGGGGTTAAAGTGGAACTAAACTGAAAACTTTTGCTTAATTTCGCAAATCCCTTGATCGCACTGGAGCTTTTCTTTATGGGGTCCCGCGCCATCCTGGAATTCTTCTTTGTTCCAGCATGGAGAAATTGCCAGGCGCTGCCATCTGCAGCCATCTTCTCCTGGCTACATCACCAGAACATAGCCTGCTGTAAAGGAGAAAAAAGAGTGCCGGTCTCACTGTTAATGCCCGATATCGGCATATTTTGCCCCTTAGTGTACGAAAATACCCCTTTTGCGTATGCCCAGGAGCTTCATGGGATGAGGGGTTTCACCAGTGTTGCAGTAAAAAAGAAAAAAAATATTTTTACTTTTATATAAAATGTAAAGTAAAGTATCTAAAGTAAAACTTTGAGTTTAGGTCCACTTTACCTGCAGTTTTTGTCTGCAGGAGATCAAACGACTGGTATATTGGATCACATGACTGCTATGAAAGATGAAAATGGCTACCATATTTGTATTTCAACCATTTATCCATTGGTCTGGAGCTAAGCTTAAAAACGTAGATAAAATATTAAACTGTATCTAAAGCCAAAACTGTGGGGACAGGACAATTAAAAGCAGACAGAGGTTCTGGCATTCACCTATCTTACTTAAAAAAAATATACCTCCGTCTATTTACCTGTTTTCTTCATTTTCTGTGTGGTTAAAAAATGCTGTTGCTGTGACAACATGTCGATTGTCATTAAAATTATAATTATTATTGATATCATAAATATATTATAACCTATACTTTATAGTTTTTATAATACATCTGCTTTTACCAGCCAATGCTGCAATACTCATACATCATGCAGACTCCCTGTAAAAAGCTTCACCCTCCTGTTATATTTAGAATTACCCTTTATGTCAATATTTGCATTCCTGATATTTGTAGAAGAAAGCCAAAGTACTTAGTATGCTGATAGATGCCCTGCTGTATGAATCTGACATTCAATGTGATCCTGGTTTATTTTTTGTTACTTGTCAGAAGGAGAAAGGTAATATCTTAAAGGGAACAAGCCAGAGAAAAATATTGCAGCCATTGGTGATCCTTTGCAAAGGTGCAAGTTTCCTGGTCACCTTTATTTTGCTTGCATCACTGCTTGGTAAAACACAGGCCCAAAACAATGTTACGAGTTGTGGATTCTAGCTTCATTGGTTGCATGCTTGTTTCAGCTCAATGAGGCACTTAGCAATGAAGGAAGGCAAACAATCGTAGATTACAATAATACATTTAAATAGGTATGTATAGGTATAAATGTAATAATAAAGTCCACTAACTGTCAAGCCGTTTATAGTCTCGAATCTCTCAATAACGTAGACAAAAAAAGTACGCAATGTCAGTGGGTCCCACAATTACAGCATTTAAAGGGAATTATTTTTACTTTCGCTGTCCTGTAAAGGAGTCCATGACGAATCAGTGTGGCTCTTGTCCCGTTTTCTTCTTCTTCCCGGGATTCAGCGAGAAAGCAAGGAATAATCAGAGTAATACATTTGAAGCTAGGAATGAACACCTGAGAATACTTGATCATAGTCACTTCACAAGTTTTTGTTTGTTGAATCTTGAATGCACCATATTATGTCATAATAAAAATTGTGGGAAGCATTGGGCTTCATGGGCCCTCTTGGGCTTCATAGGCCCTGGAGCGATGTACCATCTGCACCCCCCTCTCCTCGGGCCTGATCCGGCCCGTTATGTCAGCTGTGACAGCTTTAATAGTTTTATCCTGGGAGGTTCCCTTTAATGTCCAACAAACTAAAGAATCCCATCACTCACTTCAAGCTTTCTGTTAGTTTTTTGGTGGACACAGACAGACACTGTCCCCATCACCTTGTAAATTCTGATGATTAGAGCAACCCTGATCCAGTACTAAACATTCACAATAAGGTATACCTGTGGAGATGACAGTAAATACTCACCTTTCCAGCCACTTGACCATTGAAGACAGGTATGTTTCTGATTATACCACTCCCAAAGTCCCCTTGGAAACAAACATTTTTTCTTTTAACACATACCCTACTTCATATTCCAAATGTATGAAGTGGGCAGTGATAACATTAGGTCCCTTCCTTTCTCTACCTGTACTGATTAAGTACAAAGTGTAAAGTGTGGCCTCCAGCCAGACATGTATATAAAGGTTCAATAAATCTGGTCAGATCAGTTAAGAAATCCAACCAGATTTGGGTATTCCAAGTTGGATTTTTTTTTAAATAAATAGTTTAAATAAAAAAACAAATCACTAGGAATTGTTGAGAGTGGTGTCAGTTATGGCCAATGAAGTGGGCAATGATGCCATCGGATTCCATTTTTTCTCTACCTGTGATTAGAATACAAAGTGCAAATCATGGACTCTAGCAGCCAGTTAAAACTTCCAACAAAAGAATTCCAAGCAATATTTATAGGCAGGTACAGATAATATGAGAGGTGAACCCATAGTTAAACTGCAGATCCAGCTTATTTCCATGCAGGTTATCATGCACATCCAAAATCACCTTAGTTGTACAGCGCCTTTTTCACTTTGTTAAATCCAAAATCACTTTCCACTCCAAAATACAAAAAGTAACCAACGCCCACACACCATGATGTCCATATTTCCAACCGTCAACTGCAATTGTGGCAAATGTGGAAATAAGGTGGATCTGCAACTATGGGTTTAACTGTCATATTATCTGTGCCTGCCCTTTCTGCCTCCCAGCTGTCCAATTAAGGAAACGTTGGTTTCATGGTTCAATTGTGTTCTCTCTTCCTGAAGAAGTGAACGCATTCCACGAAACGCGTTGAGGATAGTATGTCTCTGTTAGTGGCATGCTAAAGAGAACATGCATGTTTGTTTACATGCTGTTTTTATTAAAAGATTGATTTTTTTTGGTCACATCAAATACCGTATTTTTCGGACCATAAGACGCACTTTTTTCCCCCAAGAAGTGAAAAAGTCCCTGCGTCTTATGGTCCGAATGTATCAAAATGTATCCCCCCCAGCTGCTGTCCCGTCCCCCCTGTATAGCCCCCCCCCTCTGCCTTTTCTCCTGTCTCCTGTTCAGCGCGGCCGGAGTGACTGTGTCTCCTGTATCTTGCTCCCGGTATATATATATATATATATATATATATATATATATAAATATATATATATATATATATATATTGCGTGGGATACTAAAGTCTTAATTCACGTTGGGATGTGGCATATGTTGATAAATTGCATGTAGGGAACTTTTATAAATTAAATAATAAATGTTGCAACAAAAGAAAGCATAATTTGAATATGTTAAGGGGAACTTGTTGTAAATACAGGAAAAGAATTTTATATTTATTTTTCCTCTAACATTAGCAGCACAAATTACTTTATTTTATTATCTGGGGAGTCAGAATCCAGATATTTTTGCAAAAGGATCAAAATAATATTTTGGGGAAAATCATTAGGAATGTTTGAGTTTTTGTGTTATATCATAGTTCTTTGTTTGAATAGAGTTTGGACAGAATGCTTAGATTTGAATCTTTTCATTTTCCTGGTGTATCCTGTACATCACTGAAAATCTGGGAAGGGAATTTGAAATATATGATGTATATAATTTGTCATGTTCAGTTATACAGTATACAAGAGTCAATATATAAACCAGCCTTTTCAATCTTTTTTTTACACCTGAGGAACCCTTGAAATTATAATCAGATCACATGGAACCCTTGCCAAAACCAATTTATGGGGGTCAGTGGGAAAAATCCTCTTAAATTGGTGGCCAGTGGAAAAAATGCCCCCTACTGTTGTGGCTAGAACAACACCTTTATAGACAATGTTAAATAATATTGGTGTCATGCTGCTAGCCCTTCTACATGGCTTTGTCCCCAGGACTATGCAGGCCTCATCAAATTTCAGGCCAATTAGCCACTGTTCAAGGAACCTCCCAGTCATTTCTGGAGGACCCCTGGGGTTTCCCAGAACCCTGAGAATAGTTGATATAGACTGTAGTTTATTCAGCAATAGCAGTATTTAATTACGTAATAAAAGCAATTTTAACTCTGCATTGTGCTTAAGCTCTGCTGGACTCCTGGGAAATATCTCTGCACCAAACAGCATTATTGTAAAGTGAAAAATATCAGTCATTAACATGCACCTAAACACAGTTCACTGGGAATCACAAGAGATCACCTTATAGGCAGCATGTAATACAGGAGATGATAAGAGACTCTCATGCTATAATCTGTGCAGGTACTGGGGTTAGGAGCCCCTAAAGGATAGACTGGGGGGCTGTGGGTAGAAAAGGGAGAGAGTGCACAGAAATTGAATTAGGGTTCTGAAAGGTAACAAAAAGGTAGAGTTGGGTGAAGGTTTAGCTCTTTAACAGTAAAATTTTTAAAGAATATCTTTATTTTATAGATTTTTTATGGTATACACATTGTTGCTATTGAATTCAATATAGGTTTCCCTTGTGAGTAAAAACTGGGCAAATCTGGGCAAGAAAAAAACTCATAGTAAATTATGTATTTTAAACACATGACATTTTTTTTTTTTTAGAGTTTTTTTTTAATATTTTCTCAGTATAAGTACCCAAGGCAAATCCCAATAACAATTGGGTTGATAAGTGAATATAAATAGTGCTTAGAAAGTGCTGAACAGATTACCCTTTTTTATTTTGGGTTTTTTTTTTTTTTTGGGAGGAAGGGGGGCAAATGTGCTTGTATTCTATGATACAGCTTATTTCCTCCCATCTCTATATTCAGCTGGTAGAAGGGTCAATCAGATGTGACATCCAATGTATGAAGAATGATAGGTGTATAAACAGGTTTTTTAGCAATCCACCGGACCTGTTTATTTCAATACATTTCCAGAAAACCAAAGTAGGTTTTAACTGTCAAAGATCTGCATGCTGTTATTTGATTGTATTATATTATTTCCTTCTAAAACGGCAGTATCAGTTTGAAAGTTTCAAAGATAGATTCTCTTCTGTCTAAATTCAGATTTATAGCTGGCAAAAATTCTGGATTATATGCCTGTACAACTAGAAAAGTAATAAAAAAGTATTTAGTATAGTATTTAGCTTTCTTCCATGTAATCCAGGCAGCACTATTTTATACTACATTTATTTGTGTTTTTGTTCTCAGATGTTAGAGTTCAGGCAGTAAACAAGACAGTCATTATGGAGGCCTTCCAGTCTAGTACTCATCCTGATGCTTCTGCTCTGACCGGGAGAGAATACAAGTAAACACTCAGAGACCTATAAGAGGTAAGGCTGCACTTTAATACGAAGTCAAGTGTTCTGATTCCCATGGCAAAAGCTAAAGCACAGAATTTTTAGTAGGCTGTTTCATGTAGAAAGCTTCATTTTTGTGCAATAAGGTGGTGGTACCTCACTACACACCGTGCCCCATGTTTTAGAAGATATGAATACAGGAAAAATAAGCAACTTTCTATTTTAGCCTGAAGTATCTTGGTACAAATGCACCGAATAGGCTGCTTTATATTTGTCATTACAAAGCAAAAGAAAGCTTTGCGTTAAAATGGGAGGAGAGCTTGTCTATAACTCTGCCATTCCCTTCTGTAGAGTGGGATGGAGTCATTAAGAAAGTGCAACATCAAAGACAGACATGATATAAACAATCCTCTCGAATGGCTTGCCACAATACAGACAGCAGTGAAGTATCACTCACTTGAAGTATTACCCCATAATCCATATAATACTTGTTGCAGCAAATGATTCTAAAGGAAAAGAGCAAATCATTTCTGTGCAAAATTGAGTGATGCTCCCCTCCTGAACAGAGCACAAAGCTCTATTATCTGGTCACTTAAAGGAGAGCAATCTCCAAACAGGAGCTTCAATTTACCATGTGATAAAAGATAATTGAATTTTGAGTTTAAAGTGCTCTGGGTCTAACAGATTTTGGGTCATATAGTTCTTTTATACAATACATGGACAATTGGAAAAAATTAAATGTATTGCCAGTGGTCTCAAAAATAGTTTTCTCTCAATAGGAAAAAGAGACAAAATGTCATCAATGTGAATAACTCTACAAAAAAAGATAAAACAGCTTTCAGAGCTTTGTGGCCCTTTTCCTCTGGGTAACATCAATAATGATGATAAAAGAAAGCACAATGTGACACGGAAAGCCTGAATATATATTTAATGTCTGTGCAAGCAGATCTCGTAATGCCATTACCTCTCAGGACCAGGCCCCAATAAAAAGACTATAAACCTTTACACACCTGATCTTCACTCTAATAACCTCAATTTGTCACTTGGGGTTTTCTGTTTCAGGATTAAAAGAATAACTAGAGCCTTTTTAAGTGTAAATCCATTTTTTTGAGGTTAAAAACTGTCCTCTGCACTTTAACTAAATCCACTGCAAGAATTTAAGCAAATTTCATTACTTCCGCCTTCCACTACTGCTTTGTTAAACCAATGTATTTGTTGTGTTCACTTCCTACTTTTTGCATGTTGGAAATGAATAGGGTCATTCTAATCATATTATAGGACTCTGTACTGTAACACTAGAAAAAATGCTGGAAAATGCAATCAGTCTTGTTACATTTCTTGATTGTATTCTGCACGCAATGCACAAAATGCCCCCCACTTACCATAGGATTCAAAATTCGTATTTTATGCCAGTTTTACAAAATAAGATGACTGCCAAATGCAAAGAAAATGTAATTTTTTAGACTTTAAAAGGAATGTTGAGTCATTTCAGCCCTATTTTAATTTGCTCCACATAATGTCAGCTACATTTACTTTCTTATATGTGCTAGCACCATCATAGGTTTGTTCACAGCTGATGATTTGTCTCAAAGTGCTTTTAGTCTATTGGTTTACCATTATCTGTTTATCAAGAGCAGGGGCAAATATAGGGAGATGAAATGTGTGTCGCTACACAAGAGCCCTTTACCTCCTAGGCACAAAAGGCCCTAGTCAATTTGGCAGGGAGGCCCTAGGTCAGTTCACTTATTCATATATATTTGGTAGGTGTCTTTAAGTCATTACGTTATAAGATCTTTTCCGGTTAGGTGGAGAGAAATAGGAGAAAATGCTCATCTTCTCCTCCACTGTTTGAAGCTCTGCAATGTAGTCAGTACCTTACTGTCCTGTTACTCCTGTATTGTAACCAATTAAGTTATAGAAATACCTAAAATACTAAAACACTGAAATAAAAAAATCAGTAATAAAGATTGGCAGATTGGCACTTGGAAGAGCAGGAAAAAAAAAACAAAAACAGAAAATCAGTTTTGTTCAGGTATTTTTTTTCCCACTCTCTATTGATGTAAAAGCTGGACAATGGAGAAGCAGAACAGTAAAATATTGATGCATTTGAACTTTCATGTTGGCTTGGAATTCTAAGAAAATTGTGGACAGCAACAAAAACAAACAAATGGATCCTTTCACAAATCAAGCCAAACCTTTCACTAAAAGCCCAGACAACTTGGCAGAAGATGTCTTACTTTGGTCACATGAAACGAACCAACTCACTGAAAAAGACAATTGTGCTAAAAAAAGAAAGGAAATATGAAAGGATGACCAGCAATACAGTGGTGGGAAACAGTTGCAGAAAGCATAAACATGATGTTGCAAAGACTGAAGAGTGTATATATGATGTGTATACATATATATATATATATATATATATATATATATATATACACACACATTTTATTAATATATTATATTTTAATATACTATTTATTCATGACCCATGTCTAGAAGAGCTCCAGCTACACTACAGTACAACAGAACTCTCTGCTCTTTGTAGCTCTTTGTATGTTGCTGTATAACTCCTCAAGTCATATGCTGAAACTTCTTTTTGAGATGTCAAAGATGTTCCCTAGGCCTCACCAATTTTAATGTTTCATAAATTAATACTCAATCCAAAGCTTGTCAATCATCATTTCAGACCACCTACATTCTGTGAATTTGATGGCTCATTCATCAAGCACAACTGTATAGGAGTTCCTCTAAGAGTTCAAATGCAAAGACAACCTTTACAACAAATCTGTGTTTTCTACTAGACAGGAAATTTACCAAGAACAGAAACATCTTCAGAAGAAGTAAATATCTATACGTATGTGTATCTTTTTCACATTGTGTTCCTAATATTGCATTTATTTTTTTCATAAAAGGTCAAAATAATGAAATTTAGAGGGTGGCATGGTTGGCTTTGTGATTAGCACTAAGTTCAGTGATTGCAGCACTAGGTCACAGGTTCGCATCCTAACCAGGACGCTATCTGAAAGGAGTTTGTATGTTCTCCCTGTGTCTGCATGGGTTTCCTCCCACACCCCAAAAAAACATGCAGTAAGTTTAATCGGCTTTCACTCAAAAATTGTCCTTAAACTACAATAATGACATATGACTATGGTCGGGACAGTAGATTGTGAGCCCCTTTGAAGGACAGTTAATGGTATGTCAATGGACTTTGTAAAGAGCTGCGTAATATGTTGGCGCTATATAAATTCTTGTAATATTAATAGGTGGCCTACTGGGATTTGTTTACCATTTATTCGTTTTCTTTTAATTTTTCTGTACAATAAAATTTGTTATTGGTGAACCTTCTTCACCAAAGCTACACACATTTTCATTTTACATTCAAAACTGAATCAGATTTAGCTGGCATTTTTAAACATTTGAAATAAAATTTGAAAGCATACATTATAACGGCATGACCATATACAGATGTAAAGGAAACAAGAACAGAAATGAAAGAGTTATCAATCACCTTCATGTAATTTAAAAAATGTAGGGCTGTGCATAACACAGGAAGCGAAACAAGTGTGGAAGGAAAAAGCTGAGGTTTGGCTTGTAAACAGGAAATTTGGTGCCTATATAATAACACCAAGTTTGTGATATTTAGTAACCCTATCTGATACATACACCTGCACTAAGGAAACCCACATAGCATGCATCTGGTGAGGACTGAGAATAGGACCAAGCTGCTGAAAATACCTGCACTAAAAACAAGTGGCTGTATGCATGTGCAGCGAGAGTCCATCCACACCATGTCTACATGTATCTGCTCCAGTATCCGTTGCATATCATTGCTCAGGGCAGGCTTTCTAATGTGTCTGCACCTAAAGTTTGTACCAGGAGCCTAAGCAACAGCGTATTGATCTCATAATGCAGCAGTATGATTATGGCAGCTAACCCCCTTGAAAGTGTTTGACAAAACGCATAGAGGAGTGAGGATTAAAAGTATACTTTAGATATATAAAATGTCTACATGTCTCTGTATTACCTATATCAACTGCAACATAAAAACCACAGACCCATATGTGTGGATTACATTATTAATGTGTTTCTTATGAAACACAAAACAGAGTGAATATGTGGCTTTTATGATGTAATGTGTAAATAAATTGATTTTATACTCGTGTTTTGTATGATTGGTATCTAAAAAGTCCCGCATTTGTTGTTACAATTTTCTTCTATTTACATTTGTAGGTAAGATTTCCTAGAATTGTCTCTCTTTGGCTACTATAACTGGCTTGCTGCCTCTTTCTAAAGTCTGTAGTTGATATTACAAGCAGACAGTTGAATAGAATTTGCCATCGCAAAACCCTTTGGGAATATAAAGCTAAACACCAGGCATAGCTAAAATACAGTAATTAAAGCAGCTCTGTCTTAACAAGTTATTAGATTTTTTTTTTTTTTTTTTTTAATGGCAGCTAGTGTAAGTTTCTGGCTGGATATCAGCTTTTTGTTTTCCTGTGTACAGCATCTGCCCTTTAACTGCCCAGGCTGCAAGCTGAGTAGAGGACAAGACGCCACGTTATATTTCAAATGAACAGAGAAATTTGCCTGTATTGTGTGGTAAATCCATGTAAATAAGTCCATCAAGTTCAACCACTAGGGAAATAAACATACAAGAAACCTGCATAATCCAGATGGAACCATATATGCATAGATGATCCAGAGGAAGGCAAAAAACACCCTTATAAAACATGGTTCGTTTTACTCCATCAGGAGAAAAAAATTCCTTCTTGATCCCATGAGGCAATTGGATGTCCCCTGGATGAACAGTCTGGTGTTTGCTTTTGCTTCATTAAAACGGATAGATGTACCAGAATAATGGACTGCCATATGCATTCCACTTTTAAAACAGGGCTTTGACTAAGAAATTATGTAAGCTGACATTTTTGATCTGGTTCCAAGAAACACAGCTTACCTGGTTGTTGTTCTGATTCTCTGCCTTTTTCTCTTTTGCCTTCTGAATAACTGACCCAGAAAGAGTATCCAGCTTAGGGGTTCAGCTAATTGTCATGTTTGTTTGTTTAGTTTGACTGAAACCAAAATATTAGCTTTACATCCAGGTAATTAGGTATTCTTTAGAATGAGATATGCAATCAGCTATCTGTGATAGGCCCACAACAGAATATGTATAAATGTAAAAATTACAGGTCAGTCAAAATTTTTTGGCCAGATCAGCAATATATTCTCATATCTTTGAGAGATCCATGAACTTATCAACCAGCTTGTCTGGGGAAAAACCTGCCTCGGCTGGCTGCATTTAAATAGACTTCTGAGCAGCCCTTTATTTCAGCAATGACTGTGTTCATGTGATTTTGACCTACTACATAAACACATAATTAGCCATAATAATATTAATAGGTGATATCCTGCAAATACAAAGTTATAATTTCTGGTTAAGTTGCATGTATATAATCACATTTGGCTCAGTGGCTAGCACCCTTGACTTCGCAGTGCTTGACACTATCTGCAAGGAATTTGTATGTTCTCCCTGTATTTGCTTCTTTTTCTTCCCACACCCCAAAAACATGGCTTTGCCTCACAAAAAAAAAAAAAAATGATCCTTAGTCTGTGTTATTGACATATGACCAAGATAGACTGACTTAGGTTGTAAATCCCTTTGAAGGACAGTTAGTGATATGACATATGGACATAATATGTTGGGGCTACATAAATACAAGTAAATAAAATGATGTAATTTAGACCTGGGAAAAGTAACTACTTTTTTTTTGTTATTGCGTGTGACTCCATTGGAGAGATTCCACCTTACTTTCTGTCCCTGCGACAAAAGGATAATAGCCGAAAAGTCAGCTGTCAGTTACAATATAGACAATAATATCTGCTGTGATTTCCCAACAAGAAATGAAGGTAGTCTCCCCAAAAAGCATACCAAGACACAAAACCCCTCAGGGGTTCCCCACTCGTCTCAAAACAAAAGAAAATTATTTTGGACAAAACTAAGAATGTTAATTTAGATGAAATCATCAGAAGATCATGCAAGTATTACTGCATAATGATGGTATGTTTGTTGTGTATAATTGCCAGTTTCCAGCATTTACGGACATTTGTGATGTGCTTTAGGTGCTTTTTCTCTGTTCTCTATAGAAACAGCTATCTCTTGTCTAAAAGCCTTGCCTGTGATTGATTTGCCTTTGGAGTATATGAACAGTGGAGTACCTATTCTGTGTTTACCGCACTCAGATCTAAATTACCTCCGAAACTTTCTTTAAAATCATCTTTTGTACTCACTCTTACTATCATTGTCTTCCCACATGGTGTATTGTGCATTCTCAATCTGTTTCCTCTTCCACATATTACATTCTATTCAAGGGAACATTGGATAACTCATGAAAACATCTTGCCTAGTTGGAAATCATCTCCTTTCTACCTTTACCAGGAATATGCTATTTTTTATGTATTCAAACAATCCACATATTGGCATGGTGGAATTTTTAGGTGTTCTCTTATATACAGAATAATGGTGAATTTAGGGAAAATGGAAGTGTAAATGCTTCCAAGAACAAAAAGACACGGCAGGCGGACACTCATCCAGCACTTGTGTTAAAATTTGCACATTGAGTTTCCATTAACACAGGGGGAGGTATGAAAGTGCTAAAACTGCACTAAAAGCTTGTAGCCATGAAATTCCATGGAATGTATGGAAGGGGCATCCTAGCAGAGACCATAGTATGCAGGGACAACCAGGGATAAGGGGGGGGGGGGGGGGTGCAGCAAAATGTTTTAAAGTAAGTGCCAAAACACTTTATTAGGATACATTGCAAGTAGAGTAATGCCATAAATCTTGTAACAGAATGATGCTGTGTATAAAGCTCTTGTTTGTTTGTTTATTTGTCATTGGAAAGGTTAAAAAAAGATTATTTCCAGTGACAATCCTCTGATGTTCATCTGACTTTTTGTTTGGGGCTACAATTAGTCAAAAAGGTACCATGCAATAGCCAGTCAGAACTTATCAGGTTTCATTATTTTCTAAAATGATAGAAAGACATTCCCATTGTGTTCCTATGTTGATTTTTCTCCAAATTATACGTTGGAATGTGACAGTGTGAAACAGTTTCCCTTACATATACAGTGAGGGAAAGAAGTATTTGATCCTCGTGCTGATTTTGTACATTTGCCCTCTGACACAGAAATTACTTAATTATAATATAGCACATAAATCTATAATTGTAATGGTAGGTTTATTGTAGGTGTGAGAGACAGAATAACAACAAGAACTCTCAAAAACCCAGTACTCAAAAGTCAGAGCTTGATGTGCATTGTAATGAGTGAAATAAGCATTTGATCCCCTATCAACCAGGGTTGACTGGCTAGGCCACTCCAAAACCTTCATGTGCTTCTTCTTGAGCCACTCCTTTGTTGCCTTGGCCGTGTTTTTTCGGTCATTGTCATGCTGGAATACCCATCCACGACCCATTTTCAATGCTCTGGCTGAGGGAAGGAGGTGCTCACCCAATATTTGACGGGTACATGGCCCTAACTATTGTCCCTTTGATGCGGTGAAGGTGTCCTTTCTCCTTAGCAGAAACATACCACCAAAGCATAATGTGTCCACCTCCATGTTTGATGGTGGGGATGATGTTCTTGGGGTCATAGGCAGCATTCCTCCTCCTCCAAACACGGCGGGTTGAGTTGATGCCAAAGATCTCAATTTCGGTCTCATCTGACCACAACACTTTCACCCATTTCTTCTCTGGATTATTCAGATGTTCATTGGCAAACTGCAGACCGGCCTGTACATGTGCTGTCTTGAACAGTGTCGATCGAATAGGGGGATATTGTTCGGGTGATCGAAAGTCAATGGGGGGAAAATTTGGGTTATTTTTCAGGACTGTGCAGAACAGCAAGAGCAATCAGGGGAGCAGAGCTGACAGCCTAGTATAACTACAGTAGCCTAGGGTAACTATAGTATGTGTTCTTGAATAGAGATTCTCTATCCAAGAACACAGGAGTCCCACGGGATCCCCGGGCACTAGAGGCTAAATGGGGTAAAGTCTCTCCATTCATTCACCTCTAGTTCTCTGTGATTGGCTGAGGAAAGGAAAATCCTGATGACGCTGAGCTGTCCTCAGGGTTAACCTTTCCTCAGCCAATCACAGAACACTAGAGGTGATGAATGGGAAGACTTGTCCCCATTTAAGCTCTAGTGCCCGGGGATCCCACACTGAGAATCATCCTGTCACTGTTGGATAACCTGTAAAAATTTAAAAGTTAGTTACACAAATCACACCCATCCAATAAATTTAACATTAAAGCCTCTTTTTTTTTAACATATTTTTACACACGAATTTGTAAAGTCGAATCCCGTGTTTTTCGGGTCGTGTCTATCTGAATTCAAACAGCCCTATTGGGGACAACCCGAATTCGAACACCAACACTAGTCTTGAGCAGGGGGACCTTGCAGGCTCTGCAAGATTCCAGGCCTTCACGGCGCAGTGTGTTACCAATTGTTTTCTTGGTGACTATGGTCCCAGCTGCCGTGAGATCATTGACAAGTTACCTGCGTGTGGTTCTGGGCTGCTTCATCACCGTTCTCATGATCTTTGCAACTCCACGAGGAGAGATCTTGCATGAAGCCCCAGACCGAGGGAGATTGACAGTTATTTTTTTTTTTGTTTCCCAATTGGGAAATTATTGCGCCAACTGTCACCTTCTCACCAAGCTGCTTGACAATAAGTCTTGTAGCCCAGTCCAGCCTTGTGTAGGTCTACAACCTTGTCTCTGACATCCTTAGACAGCTCTTTGGTCTTGGCCATGGTGGCTAGTTTGGAATCTGATTGATTGATTCTGTGGTCAGGTGTCTTTTATACAGGTACTGTAACATGCTTGGAGTAGGAGCACTCCCTTACAGAGGGTGCTCCTAATCTCAGCTCGTTAGAGTGAGGATACCTGGGAGCCTGAAATCTTGCTGGTTGATAGGGGATCAAATACCTTTTTCGCTCATTACAATGCACATCAAGCTCTTGACTTTGGAGCACTTGGTTTTTGAGGGTTTTTTTGTTGTTATTCTGTCTCTCACACCTACAATAAACCTACCATTACAATTATAGACTGGTCATTTCTTTGTCAGAGTGCAAACGTACAAAATCAGCATGGGGATCAAATACTTCTTTCCCTCATATTAGGTATAATATAGGAAGACATGCTTATTTCTTCTGCTGGATGTGTCCCATGTACCAATCTGTTCAATAGAGTGCAGGATGAGCAAGTAGCATCTGTTGTGCTGTTTCATAGGAGATCTCAATGGTTGTTCCCAGCTGGTCGTTCATGAATCCATTGAGGCATGTTGATTAACCTCTTGGGGTTGCAGGGATGCATATCAGATTTTCAGACTACTGCCTGACCTGTGTAGCTGAAGGCTATAATAGTTTCAGGACCTAAGTGACCTGAAATACTTTCAGCCAGCACTTTTCTGTAAACTTTTAAAACCCCAGTATATATGATGACTCAGATGCCAAGATTTAGTACAATTTTACAAATTATATTTAAATAAAAGACAGCAGGTAAAACATTGCTTATAAAACATTCTACATTGATTTCCTTTGCTTTTCAGTTTGTGGACTGTTTAACTCATCGTAATAACAATCACGGAGTGATGGCTATGTTCTTCAGTTAACAGTAACTCTATTCAGATATATTTGTTTTAGTGTTTCTCCCTGAGAACAGAACAAACTTGCTTCCAGCTTATCATCTCTGGTACTTCAGTCAGCATTTGGCTCTTTTAGCATCTTTCTTCTACCACCACTTTTCAAAGTAAATCTGTTCTCTGGGCACATGGAGGTCCTCGAGCTGTTTGCACATGGCCTCAATCATTGGAGGTGGTCCACATATGTAACACAGATGATCCCCAGAAACATAATTTGCCAGGTGACTCCTAGTGATTCTTCCTTCTGTTCATGTTAGACAAATAATAGCACTTCGTTAGTTATTAAACTTACAAATGATTATAACCATTAAAAGTAAGGTGAAAGCTTATTCTTTATTTAGGTAATGGAAAGAATTAGATTGCTTTTTGTTGGTTTTGCTTTCAATTACTACAAGACAATTTAACACAAAACATATCATCATTGTGCAAAATAATGTACAGTAATCATTTCAACAGCAAAAACCAACCTAAATCCTCAAACTCTTCTTTCAAACTCATTTACCTGTAGACTCGCCACCTAATGATAAAGATTTAATTTGTTTTTAGGATGAATTACATCAAGCATTACTCAACTCACTTTCCGAATGCCTAGGGTGTTCTGGAAGCACCCCCGAGAATGTCATCAAAATGACGAGAGATCACAGAATGCTGCAGCTAACAGTTGCTCATGCTACTATGTGGAACATTCTCTGCAGCACTCAGGACAATACATTGCAAAGAAAGAAGCAGAGGATCTTACATCATATCTAGGAGCAGCATACGCAGCTACTTTCACCCACTCACTCTGAAAAGGGAGGTGAGGAGGGGGGTTTTTTAGACCTGCCTAGGAGTGACAAAACTTACTTTTGATGGATACAATATAGTGAGTGTGCTTTGTTACCCAAATACAGAAAGTAGTGAGACAGGGAGCAACAAAACATGTTTTTGTTCAGTAGAACAGCAAAGGGCCCGAAACTCCTGTCCTCAAGACCCCACTGCTGTTATTTTTTTTGGCTGTCAAATGTGTAAAGCTAGCCATGAACTACATGACGTTTTCTTAAAATTAGACAAACAATTCTAAAACAATTTAAAAGCAATAATAAAATAGCATATTTTGACAGAATGCCAATGTAAAATTGACTGGGTAAACTTTTCTTCTTCCCAATTCTATTTATCTTATCTTTAGATACAGTACATCTAACATATAAAGGACATGATCAGCAAAACATATCAGATTTCTCAATATATAATGGCTGGTAGGGTGCTGTGCTTGGCTTCCTGAAAATATCACTGCACCTTACCTCAGAATTCTTCTCAAGAGCCCTCAGCCCTGATGCAGACCAAGGAATAGTTCATGGGAAGAGCTATACAAAAAAGCAAAAAGCTTGACAAATGGATGAATGAATACACAGTCTAGAGCAGCCTTTGTTGACCATTTTAACATGCGGGAACCCTTGAAATAACTTTAAAGTCTTCATGGAATTTCTGCTATAATTTTTTTAGCTCACATGATATTAGAATGGTGATCAGGGGGGGAGAATGCCATCCTTAAAGATAGCAAAAATGATCATTTGTCTCACTTATTCAGATCTGAGAAGCACAGATTAATCAAGGAACCCTTAGGATCTTTGGAGGAACCCTGGTTGAGAAACACTGGCAGACTGCACTAAGTAACACCTATACGTGATGCCGAGCCTTCATGACTGAAAGGTTTAAAATTCCATAAAAGTTCAGGGACAGTAAGGTTGAGTGGGGAAAGTTTGATAATATTGGATATCCTACTTCCAGAAAAAAAGGGGGACTTTCTCACTTGCAGCAGCTTCACAGACAATGGAAAACCTGTCTGTGAAATCAAAGTAAGCAATTTCAGTTTATAAGAAAATCCTTTAAACTGTGCAAGAGTGCATGACTAAAGATTTGGCTGCAATACACCTTTAAAAAGTTGTTTTGTTATATATTTATTTTCATTTAGAAAACCTAGGTCCAAAGTATACTGGCCAGTCAATTTCATAAAAGCATCTGTTCAAAATGGAGTAAAACACAGCACAATATAATTGTCACCAAGTTCATAAAATTAAACAATTTATCTGCATACTGACTATGAAACCATTAAAATTTATACAATCCTGTGGAAGTTCATTACTCGCTATTATTAAAATACTTCTACTGGTATTTTTAAGTACTAAACCCCAAATGCCAGCTCCTAGCAGTTTGTGAAATATTTTTGTTACAGGGACTTCACTACCATTCTTTTTAATAAGGCGCAGAAGAACAAATGTAAGCCAATTAAAGCTCGAGAAAGGCAGTGAATAAACGCACTAGAAAATAATCCTAACTGAGAAACTTTACTTGTAGAGTCAATTAAACCAAAGCATAACATTTTATATAAACATTAAACAGACGGCAAGCAGCAAAAGCCCACCATATGTTTCTGTAAAACTGCAATTTAAGTGCTAGCATGGTCAGGCAGAGGTGTGAAATTCCTTCACCTTTATGTTCCCAAATGGGAGCTTTTCCTTTCAAGTGCAAGAAGTCTTTGCAAAACCTAGACCTAATTAGTCAGACACTGCCTTTACAATGAGAGTGGAGATCATTACCATAGATTTACAATGTCTGTAAAGACAGCAATCTATCAACATTCATAGGAAAGATGGTATGAGAGGATAAGGAGGATATAGTAACTGCAACATGTATTGCTTTTTGTATGTCTCTTAAAAGAATTAATGAAAAATCAGAACTTCAATCACGTTTTAACCGCTGTTTATGTCTCTATGGGAAGATTTGCTTTTGTTTCTGTTCTGGTGACATAAAAGAAAGGAAAAAAAATCTGCTCAATTATGACTTACAAAAAAAAACAAAAACAAAAAAAAAAAACAGTAAAGGAACATAACAGATAACCAGATTACAATGGACTGCTTAGATTAAAGCTGAACCAAACCCCACCATACTTACCTGTCCACGTTACCTCACAGGGCGCTGCTATCTTCTTCCTTCTTGTGATCTTCGGCTATCTTGATTGGCCAGGCCAGGATCACATAACTCTTTGCAGGCACACAGGAGTTTATTTAGTCTCGGCAAGCTCAGGAAAAATGATTGCAGAGTATCATGGCAACCAATGCAGAGCTGTGCAGCTGCAGCTCAGGTTTTTTGACAGTTCTACTGGGCCATCTGGTTGGTCTAAAATGATTATTGAAGGTGGTATGCCAATCTCCTAGCAGCAATCCAAGTGAAAGAACAGTGTATTAGTAATTAGTGCCTAACTAGAAGCTTATATGACAGCATCCCAGGAAGGAATGAGACTTCCAACCCACAAGTACCCCCTCCATTTCCTATTGAAATATACTATTCTGTATGTCTTTTGCTAGTTACAAAATGTGAAATGTCCTCTCCTCCCCTAGTCTGTTTAAGTTTTGGGTGATCTTTGATGATGCAGAGAGTGGAACTGACTTAATGATGCATATTCAATTGTGATTGAAGGGTGCCACAGTAAATCCCTGATGTTCTAAATCTTCTGTGTTGAGTTATATTTGGTAACATTCAACCAGGAAAACTGAGGACATTTTGTGGTGTAAAATAATTACTGCAGGACAGCACAGGGTTCAAGGTCGGTATTGTGCCTAAACCAGTTAGCAGGTCCCTGTAAATATAATTATTGTTTTATAAGTCAGCTTGTGATAAAAAGGTCATCTAATGTCTTCAAAAAAATTTCAGACATGAAAGTGTTAATAGTTTACAGAGTGTACAATCCACTAATATATGTACATAGGGGCAGCCATTTTCTGTATATTACATATAAAGACCGTGCTTCCATTTCCTGTATAAAAATACTGTATGTAACAACATTTAAATTAAAAATCCAAACCCCTTCCAGAAGAATGAGAATATGAATTCTCTTGATACACATCACAATCTTCTTTTGGGGCTTACTAGTATATATATATTAGGCATGTCATCATTTATCTAGGTAGTTTGTAAACCTTTAAGCTTATTAAAAGGGTGGTGAAAAAAGGATTTTGGGCAAGACTGATCTTTCCGCTGGGACTTCCTCCAGCTAAAAATAAAACCATGCAGTTGTTGTAGTTTTCCCAACATTCCATCAGTTAAGTGGCCTCTGCATTCCTCAGTTGTGTGTTCCAGTAATTCATGATGAATATTTGAACTGTATCCAGCCATAAGGACCCACTCACCAGTGATAAACGGCTGAAGCTCTGGACAAATTGGTGTACTCTGTTGCGTGACATGAAAGCTGCATTCAATTTTTTCAGGGAAGCTGTGCATCAAATTAAGAATGTTTTTCTGAAAAAAAAAAAGTCATTATTTATAGAAAGAGGTTGAGAGAAAAAATGTCAAGAGTAGTCCTATAATCCCAGTAGTACAATTTACAGCCATTCCCACAAAGGAACAAAAAATGCAATTCATCAATTCATTCAATATGGCTGCTAGTAATGTCCTAAATTCAATCAAAGCTATAAGACCCGAGAGAATGGAGTGGGAAAATAATTTACTAATGGCTGGATTCAATAGGCCACACATTGGATTTGTTTTTGACTAATAAAGTAAGAAGGAGTTCCTAGTGAAATTCTGTAGGAGTGGTAGACAAAATCTTCCTGTAACTCTGCTAGAAAAAATTTGTTGTTCAAAAATCTGAAGCTCACCAGGGCAAATAAGGGGTGCTGAATGTACATGTTATACCAACAGAAAAAAGGATTTTCACAACCAATATTGGTGACTAGTGCACAACCTTCTGTTTTTCCTTTTTTAGGCACAGTGTATGCAGTTCTGGTCCTCAAAAACGAATATATAACTTATTAACTAATTTAACCCTCAATAAGTCCTGACAGCATCATTTTCACATTTTAGGCTAGGAACATTTTTAGCAAATGGAGAAAATGTTGATTGTACCAGAACCTAAGTGTCCCTGTCACTTTCTTTGACCCTAAATGAAAGCACAAAGAAACTGTACTACTTGTCCTAATATTTTACCATGTAATTGAAGTAAACAGAGAAAAGTATATAGACACAGAAGGAGATCGAATGTGGTAATTGCAGGCTTACAAGGTGAATATAAAGCAAAAAAAAGCATGAACAAAAAAAGAAAAAAAATGCTGCCTCCACACCAAGGACTGGCAAACTACAATATATTACGTTTTAGCTTTGGGGTTTTCAAACAAACCTAAAACATTGCCAACACTGGGTTCTTGGGCAAAAAAGGAAAAATAAAAATCTCTAAACACGAGCACAAATAGAATGTGAGTAACAAAAAGTGTTGATAAGTGCCTCTATATTGTGCAGTATAGGATGGACATATACAGTATAAAAATAAAATATGTTTATGTTTTGGACTAGCTACATTCATTGAGGGGTTCTGCAGTACAAAATTATAAAGCCAAATTTACAGTAAACCCAATGCACTCATCTACCTTTGTGAGTACTGTTTGCAAGAGGTAGCATTTGCATTTTCAAAGCATTAAAGCTGCTGTTTTCCTCTTGTGTGCAGCTGTGAAGGTGGCAGAGGTGAGCCATTTCCACTCAAATTGAATGTAGGCAACAAATAAACTGCAGAAAGCAGTTTAAAGGCTTTTGTTCACACCATTTATCCCAAGCATAGTTTCTCCCTATCCCACTGGGCACTACTTACACTCACAATAAAGCAAGAAGCCAGGCTGAGCGCTAGTCGATAATAAACATCTGCAGGCCATTGTTTACAGGTTCAAATTCGCTGGTCTATATATAGGAAATAAATGGCTGACTTGAAAATAATGTTTCATACAATTTCACATTCTCCTTGGGAAATCTTTTTATTCATTTATGACTTTAACTTCTAAGAACTAACATTGAACATCGATGCATCGAAACAGTACAAATCGCTTTCATGGAATCACTCAGCTAGATGTTATTGCTATAATACAGATTGTTTCAGTGTGAGCATAACATCCGTATATACTGTAAATCACATAGTATGGCTACACCCACCTAATTATGAGATCACAGGGAACTGTCATGAAAGAAGATCATTACTGTGCAGAACAAGCATGAAGCATCAGTAAAGGAAACATGGCGTGGTTGTAAGCTTAGGATATACTAAGATCTAACAAACAGTGCCTAGAGGACCTGAAAAAGCCAGGATGTGTATCTAGGTGCATATTCACAAACCACATATGCTATTACATAATGTCATTTTTTTTTTTTATTTCCTTCCTTGGGTAACAACACTTATGTCATTCAGTGTCAGCATTGTCACTCTTGTTGCCTTTTCTCAAGTTGGAATATAAATAGCAATCTCAATGAAAAGTGCACAGACTTTTTCCAAAATGGTCACAAAAGTAAAACTATATGGCTCAACTTCCATGGGAGCATGTATGTGTCCACAGGAAGGTTTTCATAATATAAAAAAATGCATATTTTTACTTATAGTGATCTTTTATCTTACAATGCTGTACAAAACTAAGTAATCTTTTGTGAGGGTCTATTTCTTTAAACAATGCATTATTTTAATATTTAGTTTTGTAGTCTAAATTATAAAATAGAAAGTTCCGCTGATCTCTTCATATATTAATAAAGTTTATTCTGTGTGTCTTAGTGGATATCTCTTCTTAGAGGGGAGGTTTGGGGAAACTGAAGTGGAGTAAAAGCTAGAGCTGATATGGGCCTTATAGTTTACCATACTAAATGACTAGGGGTGAGGGGCCAAAAAATTGTTGGGGTGACGGGGGATTTTTAATCCTATGTGTCCAGATTTGTTAGAATTTTGCAATATCATATGAATTTTAAAATATCTAATGAGTGTTTTATTGTAGTGCAAAGAGTTTCCTGGAAACCATAGTTCTCTGGAATAGGAAGCTAGCAATCCAACATCTCTACATGTCTAAAAAAAAAAAAACAGGGGGCAGTTTGCTGGAAATCTGATCAACATGGTTTTTTAGGTTCCCTGCGGAAATGAAGGCAACCAGAGGAGACCCACACAAAAACAGGTTCATGCTCATAGTGTGCCCATTGGGAAATAATCCTATAACTCAACATGTCTCATGTGTCTGGATATTTCACATCCCAATTTACATTTTTACTGTGTTCTTGTGTTTTTTTGCTGTAAGCCTTGCAGCTTTAGGAGAACATTGTCCTTTAAGCACAGTTTAACCTGAGCATTTAAAAACCCATGTTTGAAATTTCCATGCATTCCAATGTGCTAATCTTCACCAGTGTAGACTAGTGTGAAGTTTCCTTGAGACATGTTTTTGAGCTTTATAGATAAGGCTCCTTGCTACCTTTAAAAACGTGGGAAAATGCATCCATTGATTTTAGTGGGGCGTTTTCCAGCATTTATAAACAATTAAAAATGTGAATGAAAGCTCCCATTGAATTCAATTGATGCTTTTACAAGTGTTTTTAAGTTTTTTTATAAAGCTTCCATTGAAATTAAATTCTTTGGAATCTGAAAGCCCCCTCTAACCTCCCTGGAAGTATTCCCGAGTGTGGCTCGGGGTGGATTTTCCATATCAAAAGTGGTAACCCTGAGTCACACTGGAATTTCCAGGGAGATTAAAACTCCCACGTTCCAGCGGCATTCTCCAGCAGTGCCTGCGGTGTCCTCCCGCGATGCACGGCATCTGTGTCCCCGGTGTGTAAACGTTGGCCCATTTGTTCGCAAATGCCTGGGTAGGAGGCAGGACCATGGAGATGGTAGGCGGGAAATTTAAAATAATGAGGATTTTTAAATGTACCGCTTTTACATTTAAAAATCATCATTATTCATACTGCCAGGGAGGTTAATAAGGTGACTCCCAGATCTCTGCCTCCCCACCCCGGGGAATGAGTAAAGGGGTAAAAAAAAACCCTTACAGCTGCATTCATAACATGAGCGCAGCCGTGGGACTTCTGACAGTGTGGGATCCCCAGGCACTAGAGGACAAATGAGGACGAGTCTCCCTATTCACCTCTAGTGCTGAATGGCTGAGCTTGATGACACTTGAGCCTTCATCAGGGTTTCCCCTTTTCTGATTTGCTGTTTTTTTTTTTTTTTTTTTTTAAAAGCTGCCGAGTTCTTTATAGCTTTCTTTTGGTTACCTACCCCCTGAAGAAGCTGTTTCATCCGCAAGACGCTTTGGATACGTTTTTTGCTAGCCTATTTTTAGTAATCTCTGTCAAAGTTTCTACATTATCTTTGCCCATGTGTTTTTTGTATTTTATTTTCTGTTGTGGTTTATGGAAACTACTTTGAATAAATTTGAAATTCTTTTAATTAAGTGCCTATGCCAGGAATTCCCTATTTATTCTTTCAAAACTCATATAACTAAGAAAAAATAAATATATAACATACAACATACATATAACATATAACCCATATAACTAAGTCTTTTTTCAGTACTAAGAATATGGCTTTCCTGATATTTCAACAATCACCCTTAAGGGGTCACATATTCTTTTTTGTTTATTTAATAAAAGGCAGGAAATCCAAAGAGATGACTGCATTTATAAAGTAGAGATATTTAATCATCTCCCCCTTTCCCACAACCTGTACCTAAGAAATAAAGGTGGCAGATAGAGCCTCTAAGTATTGATGGGCCATTATATAGAGTTTACATACCATGGCCTGCTACATCCCTGGCTCTAGTACCCGATGTAAGCGGAACATATGTGATGTTTCTTCTAGTAGAGATGCTATTTGTTTTGAACCTTGTTGGGTTTTTTTTAAAGGCACTGCACAGAAAATAGTAGTGAGGATCTGAACAATTACTGTCACAATCCTTGTATGTATCTATGTATTTATATCAATATTTTTATTATGAAAGTGTGAATTACCCTTTAAATAAGCCAAGGTAATTACAAGCTAATGTGTCTATCCATTTATTGATATTTGTACTCAGCATTTGAAATTCTAACACACTAATCCTGATAAACTGGATCCCCCATTTTTTTTTGTACAATGACAGATTTCCACACAGATGGAGGACTAAAGTAGCCAGTGCCTGGGATATCTTTTGTCTTCCCAGGGCTTTAACTTTGTAGTCAACATCACAGCTGCAAATGTATGCGCACAGTGAGCAGAGATGTAAATAACTGGTGTTTGTAGTATTGTTCTTCTGCTGCTTAGACATGGCAAGTGGCCAGGTGTTTTATAAAGCAACATTTCAGCAAAGGAAGCCATTCATTGCTGTTCTGTGATGAAAACAGTGAGACATCTTGATGCGCTTTGAGGAAGTGTCTGACTGTGCCAATGTATAATGCCGAGAAAAACAAAGGCACATCGTTTTTCAAATTTGAGCAAGATGTATGGAACTTGGCAAGGCAGATAGAGCCTCTAAGCAAGTACACAAAATGCATGAGTTTTGCACATCTAATGGATTCATCATCAAAGATATTAATGGCATGTTCGCATGCATTCAACCATGCATCAAATATACCATGAGCGTGAAAACTTCAATATAAAGGTAAGAATCTTAAAGTGGAAGTTGTCATTTAGGGAAGCACGGTGGCTCAGAGGTTAGCATGGAGTTCGCAGGTTATCACCGTGTTTGAGTGGGTTTCCTCCCACATTCAAAAATACATGCAGTTATGTTAATTGGTTTGCCCCCAAAATTGACCTTTTAGACTGTATTAAAGACATATAACTATGGTTGAGACATTAGATTGTGAGCCCCTTTGAGGGACAGCTAGTGACATGACTATGGACTTTGTAAAGTGCTGCGTAATATGTCGGCACAATATAAATACTGTGTAATAACAAAAATTTTTGTTCCTTCCTGTTTTCTGCTTTTCCTTTCACATACATGTCTACATGTATGCAAGTTTTTTTTTTTAAACTGAGTGCTGGTTAATTAAAAAAGACACAAATTATGCAGCTTTGCATTTTTAAAAAACAAACAGTGTAAGTACCTAATTTTGGTGTCTGCCTTTTACACTCCCTGTACAGCTAAGCTCAGACTGGTGGTGGGAGAATAAGGAGAAATTGCCAATCAAATGTGCTGAAGTTTAATATGCATGTTGATTGAAGGAAAGGGCAGCATGACAAAAGGTGAGCATATTAGTGAGTTCCTTCAGTTTTTCTGTCCAGTCACAGGGTAGGGAGATGTGTATATGTAAGATAACTACAGAAGATGAAAATTGGGGCCCCCAACTCGCTCTGCCAGTATAGAAAGAGGGGGCTAAGAAGAGTATGGTATGTCTTATCTGATTTTTTAACAAATATATTTTGATTTGTGAAAGGTGCTCATCATTATAAATTGCAATAGTTGTGATCAAAACAACCAAAAATAGCACCCACTATCTGCATAAATCTAAGCACTAACATGCTAAACTAACAGAAAACATAACCAATTTTTAGTACATTGTATTATCTTTTAAGGGCTTCACATGTTCAGAAGCATATCACATATATCTTACATTTATTCATGACAAAACAGGATGCATTACTAAGCAAAAATTCATATTCTTTTGTGCCAACAGCCATTTGAAGAATGTCAAACAACCTTATTTTGTCAATGTTTCCCTTCTGGCCTCAGGGTTACAGGTATTTTCTGAAAAACACTACTGTTCAATTATTCAGTCAATCCCAAAGCAAGTCCGAATCTCCATGTAAATTCAAATTTTAGTATCCATATCTATCACAAGTATAGAGCATTTGTATGTGCAGTAAAATACAGTTTAGGTAATATCCTAATAAATAATCTTCATACAGTAAAGTTGATTGTATAACCTTTGGTGCAGGCAATAACAACTGCACACATCTGCCTCTAAAATACAGATAGGTATAATTAGTATATCGATAACAGGATGTTCCAGGATTACGACTGCTGGCAAAACACAAGGAAACCATATATATATGTGTCAGGATGCTAATGAAATCCTAACAGCAAAAGCCATACAAGCACTGAACATGGCGCTGATATAAATACTGAGGGATAGTTGTAGTAAAACAAGGTAACTGTAATCTAACATCCACATAGTGATTATATATATATATGTATATATATATATATATATATATATATATATATATATATATATATATAAAATGCACAGTATACTCATACTATTATTATACTGTTATATATATATATATATATATATATATATATATATATATATATATATATATATATATATATAAAATGCACACACAGATGTACATAGAACATTTTTTAATTCTAGGTTATACAAATGTTTCATACCACTAAGACTAATCTTACATCTAGCCCTGGGAAAACAATACTTACTCTTAAAATCCCACCACAGATTGAACCAGGCAAACTAAATATTTTTAAAGCAAAATAAAAATTTTGTTGATATCAGCTAAGCATATTCCGGATTCAATAATAAAAAAGTGTATATAAGCACCAGAAACATATCTATTCAAATTTGATTAAAAGGCTAACTGGTTGTGAGTTCTAAAATAGGTTTAGGCATAACTATGGGAATTAAGATAATTTAAAAAATATTATTATAAATAAATAATAATTTTAGCTTTACCTATCATCTTAGTCAACCTACTCATTCATATTACCCAATCATATCAATCAAAATATTTGCTGTCACTTAGTTTCTCTAACTCTGGAACCATGTTGGTCATGGGAACATCATAATTTGTTTTGGATTCTTTGTATCATTATAATTAAAATGTCCATTTTGCCCACATTACGACACTTTTTTTATGCATTAACTATAGCATTCTTTCCCACATTCTTTACAACACACAAGATATAGTCTTATATTTTATAGAAACATGAATAAAGAAAAGCTCATTCATTAGTAGCTGCTTCAGCTAAATCACAGAAGTAATGCAAAGTTATCTGGTCCACCAAGTTATATAATAAAACACCCTAGTACTATTTTGTATTGCCCATTTCTCCCTACCAAAAACTGGGTTACCACACACTTTAGAGTCAAATTTGTAAATTAATGAAAATGTCACAAATAAAGAAATAGTATTAAATGACTTGGAACAAAAACTATTGTAAATGTAAGCAATGAGCTGTTAATGAGCAAAATTCCACTGGAAAACTCCTTTGCAGGCTTTACCAGTGCGTTTTCTCACCTTTACTTTAGCTTTGACTTACAGAACCCCCTGTCCCCCCACAACAATCCTGGTCAATACTATTTGGGGCCTTTGCAATCAATTAAAAAAACTGAAGGCTATACTTAACTTTTATTTTCTGAAAAAAAACCCCTAAAAATCATGTTTTTTAGGACGTGTTCCCTCAAGTCTGCCTGCTATACTCCACAAATTTGGTGACTTTACCATGTTCTGGGGCTCTGCAATTAACTTAAAAATTCATTGGTCAAAGAACAATCATAGACAGATCATAGACAAAAAAAAAATCTATTCACAAATTTTTGACTTTCTGACACCAACTTCAAAAGTTATTTTCTTCTACTTCAATTTCATCTCTACAAGCGACAATACTTCATAAATACTTTTTAAAAAAAAGATATTATTGTTAACTTGTGTTCACAAAAGTTCTATCTTAATCCTGGCCAATATATTGGGCCTGATTTATTAAAGCTCTCCAAGACTAGAGAGGATACACTTTTAACAGTGAACCTGGGTGATCAAAAAAACAACCAAAAAAAACTGGAATGGATCTGTTCCAGGATTGAAAACATTTGCTAACAAATAGCAAATGATTGTAAGAAATCCATTCCAGATTTGCTGGATTACCCAGCTTCATTAATAAAAGTGTATCCTCCCCAGCCTTGAAGAGCTTTATTAAATCTGGGCCTTTATATGTAAGAAGTCTGCATGTTTTCAACGTATTTGTGTTTCCTCCAAACACTCTAGTTTCCTCCCCACTTCCAAAGACTGTAATTGAAAAATCACTTTCCCTAAAACCATCTGTGATCTGTCATAAGTAGTCTGCAGTACACTGGCCTTAGTGATCTTACTCCTGTGCTCATCAATAAAAACTAACACATTTATCTAAGCAACAGCTTTTCATTTGTCATTTGCCCTGGCTGACACTACAAGAAGACATGCCAACACACACTCTGCAGGCAGTGTCCACTGTTATCACAAAACAAAAGCAACAGCAAACAATTTGTGTGTACTCATTTTTCAAAAAAGGTTGCAACTATTAGGGTTCACACTTTACAGCTAGAAAACCTGTCAAACATAAGGGTTGAGAATTGAATGCTGTTACTGTTTGTATTATGCTAAATAATATTCTCAGTTTTATAGTAATTATCAAGGGAGTTTAGCAAATTACACAAATAGGTAAAAAGGGATATCTTTCCTGGATTAAAAATGTGTACAGAAAATAAGCTGCTATGTGCACTGTCCCATGAGTGGTAGGCTGCACAACCTCTTCTATAGACCTAATCCCCCTGGCGTTCCGATTCTGTCCATTTTTTACGCACAAACTAAATGACCAATATTTAATACATTTAATAATAAACTTTAAATAAAGAAAAAATCTGTTAAAACAAAAGTGCATAAAAATACTGAAAACTGTAATATTTAACTGTACAGTAGCATGTATAATTATATATATAGGTAATAGGTATAGGTAACCCCAAGTGTGACACAGGGTAGAAAAAAGTTTCTAAAAGCGGTAACCCGGAGTCACACTCAGGGTAGGTAATCCTATGGGAGGTAATAGTAAATGGAGCCTTACCTGATCCGCCACCGTCCCGAGTCATCCATCGCCGGGATCTCCATCTTCTTCCAGCCGGCTTCTGCACCCGATGAGTCACTGGGGAGTTCCCGGTGACATCGGTGCGTGTGTATGTTGCCGGTGGGGCGGGGTGGGAAATTCAAAATCCATTTGTATTGCATTCAATACAAAATAACTGTATTGAATGCAATACATTGGATTTATATGTGTAAAAGCAGTACATTGTTTTCAAGAACATTTATTTTACAGTATATATATATTAGTATGAGCATAATATGTATTTAAAAAAAATATATATAGATTTTTTATTTTATTCAATTTATTATTTTTACATGATTTTGTGTTTCAAACTTTATTACACTCATACTATTATATTATACTGTAAAATAAATTTTCATGAAAAACAATGTACCGCTTTTAGACATATAAAACCGGAAAAAAATGAACCACTAGGGAGGTTAAATAAAGATTTCTTTTTTTCTTCTAAATTTTTTGTATTGAATCTAATACAAAATTATTTGAACCTCCCTTTGCACCTCCCTCCCGCACCGGCGCATGCACGGATGTCACCGGGTAAACCCCGGGCAATGTTACTGGATTAGCCGGCTGAAGATTGGAGAAGGAGGACGCCGCTCAAGGATGTGATCCATCGGACAGGACGCCGGGGGACGCGATGGTACAAAGTAAGTGTGATTTTTTAATAGTTTTTAGCTACCCCGAGTGTAGCTCGAGGTTACCGCTTTTTGCATGTTGTTTTTTTTACCTCGAGCCACACTTGGGAACACCGCTAGGGGGGTTAATTGAGAACACTTTCCAAATGGCTGCTAAGCAAATTTTAACTGTTAAATAGGCATTTTGTCAGCCTTTGCAAAAATGAAGGTGTTTCTGCTTCCTATATCCCTTCAGTTTCTGTGCAAGACACCACTAGGAAAACGCTCTTATAGCAGTTTAAGGCATTTACTAAAGCACAGAAAATGCTTATCTTAAACATTTGTAAGTGTTCCTGGGCTCCTAACTCAGTTGACAATGAGCATATAGTAAGCAGTAACATAACCTTAGTCCTGGACAAGGTTTCATGCTGCCTGTCAGCCACTCATCATCTTCCCCCTCAAATTTCAAATCTCCCCCTGACATATTCCTAACTGTTAACACAGTCATTTGTCCCTCCACTTAGGCACGTTGCTTTGGTGTCACCTTTGATTCTGCCCTCTCCTTTACCCCTCATATTCAGAACATTTCCAGGTCCTGTCACTTTCACCTACGCAACATCTCCAAAATCTGCCCCTACCTGTCCCCAGAGACCACCAAACTCCTTGTACACACTCTTATCATCTCTCGTCTGGACTACTGTAACAGCCCCCTGTCTGGTATTCTACTAACCCGACTCTCTCCTCTACAATCTATTATAAATGCAACAGCCAGACTTACCCATCCTTCCCACCGTTCCTCTTCTGCTGCATCTTTTTGTAGTTGCCTTCACTGGCTTCCATTTCACTTTAAAATCAAATTCAAGCTCCTGTGGTTTGCCTTTAAATCCCTCCACAGTTCTTGTCCCACTTACCTTTCTGACCTGATAGAAAAAATACTTCCCTAGCTTCTCTTTTCACTCATCTAATGACCTACTAATGACTTCCTCACTCAAAGCCTTGTCACACGCACGGCACCAAGACTTTTCTAGATCTGCCCTGACTTTCTGGACTCTCTTCCTCTTCCTTTTTGGCTTGCTCCTAATTTCTGCTCATTTAAAAGAGCATTCAAAACCTATCTTTTTGAACTTGCTTAGCTATTTTCTTCTGTTACTTAATCCCTCACTACTTCCCACCACTACATAACTCCTCTCCTGTTGCCTGATACTTCCTCCCCATAGATTGTAAGCTCTGTATCTGTCTGTCATTTGCAACCCCTATTTAATGTACAGCGCTGCGTAATATGTTGGCGCTATTTCATAATAAATAGAGCTAAAACGCCCATAACACTTTACCCTTTATATGTGAATGCACAGAGAAGGTGTTTGAAAGTGAATGGTGAAATGAACAGTCATTTAACATAAAAATAATGACTACAGGTAAATGTTTAGTACTATAAGAAACTTTCTTCTTCATGCAATATTAAGTCTGATTTACTTTACAACAAAGATGCAACCATTTTTACAGATTAAATTAATAAAATAAAACATAAGGAAATATGTAAAACATCATGAATAAGGATAGTGGCTTATTGTTGTAATGTCGGCATATTTGGCAAGTCAACAACTTGTTAAAATTACTTTGAGGTGCTGAAACCAAAGCATATATTTTTGTTATGTGTGGCTCCCTGAAGTTCATTTTACACAAATATGTGCACTACTGAAATGCTTCAGTACTCCAACAGAGAATAGGCAGACATTGCCAGTAATTATTGAGTGATTGACTGTACAGGCAATGACTGTATTATAATAGAACTTCTCTATGAAGTTGATTCTTCTAATCTTGGTCCATTTTCATAATTAATTTATGGAGCTAAAATACAAAACTTTTAGAGTCTATTACACCTATATGAGCCATATTGAACATTCCATTCTAAAACCATGGGTATCAATATGGCATTAAGTCTGCTGCCCCCACTTTGCAGCTCTAACACTTCCATTGTTCTGAGAACATATTCCACAAGACCACAAAATAATGAAGTTGTGTGAAATTGTGCAAATTCAGAGAAAAAAGAATTTGTGAGGAAAAGTACTGAAGATGGGGAAAAAGGCCTGACTTGAGTGACATTTCAATTTACCCAAAGGCTGCTCCAATAGGGTCGAGGTCATAGCCCCAGTGCAGGCCACCTATGTTCTTCCACACCAAATTCGTAAAATCGTGCTTTTGAACACAGGATACAGTAATACTGGTACAGAATAGGGCCTCCACAAACAGCTGCCACAACGCTGCCACAAGGCTGAAAGCAAAAAAATTGTCTAAAATGGTCCAACTTTACCCTACACTGGTAACACTTAAACATAATTTGTACTGTCATATAAATACAACAACACCTAGGCCACATAGAAGAAGTGATGGTCAGTTATCCTAAGACTTTGGACATAGGGCAAGTGTATCTTCTCCAGGCTAGGAGAGCTTTAATAAATCAGGCGCATAGTATACTACACAGTAGTTTTGTTTTTGATATTTTTGTTTTAATTACAGACCCAGATCAGGCAACGGTACAGAGATGTATCATTATAATATACTCTCAGGGCCTATGAAAATATCTTTATGCTGCTTTGCTCATAATTAGTAACATCAATCTAACTTCATCCTTCTGCAATCAGTTATCTAACTTCAACACTTTCCGCATCTCAGATCCATAACAAGCATGTCTGTAGTGCCAACATGTGCATACAACTGGACTGGAGGGAGCCAAGGGATGCAGAGATTTTTTTTGATGTTACGTTTACCTTTAATGTCTCAAAAGCTTATGATTTATAGCTTGTGGTCTGGTTCATTTCACCTCTAAGTATTACTGTAATATTCTACCACAAAATGTGTTACTTAACTCAAATTCAGTGTATTTGATACATATTATGTGGTTACCTTAAAAAGTAATTCACTAGTGTTCTTGGCACAGTAATAGAGCTTTACACTCCCCATTCGGAAACCTTTGCCTGTTGTCTCTAAGGCTTTGTGAAGGTCAGCAACATGTAGGAGTATAGAAAACAAAGGATTGATTCCTACTCCACCAGCGATTAAGACCAGATCCACCGGAGAGTCTGTTGCCTGTGGATCAAAGAAGAACTCTCCTCCTACTCGTAATGCTACTTCAGAGCCCAGAGAACACTGTGAGAGGAAAATGAAGACAAATAAATAGTAAAGGGTCATAACAGAGGAAACGTGTGCAAGTAAGACAAGCATATAAGTACCATGTATATAAATATGTCTGTATATAGGTGTTTATAAATGTACAGTGCTGCATATGTTCTAAATACAGTTTCATAATATTAATAATACATTTTGTATATATATATATATATATATATATATATATATATATATATACATACATACATACATACACACACACAAAAACACACAGATATAAACACACAAACACACACTGAACAATGTATCTCTGGTTCTGCATGTTTATGATTTTAAATGATTAATGATTAGGCATGAATAAGGAGGGGGTCTTTGGTTAATGTGCAGACCATTTATTTTAAGTGGAAGGTCTGCTATAAAACTATTTATTATCCAGAATACTGTACTACACCATCCTGTAGTATTTTAACACAAGTCACAGTTATACTGCAGTTGGGAGTTGTTTTTTAAATCATTTACCTTCCTAATGACTCCCTTTATTGGTATAGAGAACGCATTATCCACCCCCAACCATACCAATATGCCTGATTATTTTTACACCAGGAATCATTAAGACTCCCACAATATCTGGAGAGCAACAATGTCCTGTGACTTTATGAAAGTGGAGTCATCATTATATGTTGTATGCCAGGAAGCCTGTGTTCTCATATTTAAATAGAATCCAAACCTAAAGAACCTTTTTTTGTGTGTGGTTAGCCATCAACACATATGTCCAAATGCAAGCAACTTATACTTCTGTTTTTTTTTTGTTTGTGTCATGTTATTGCTTTTTGTTTGAAGTATAAAACAAATATCCTAATACATCATGTATATTGTGGAATAGTTTCCTGTCAAACAGCCTAGAACATATACAATTTACTGTACATGTTAATTAATGGATTCATTATCAAATATAATTTTCAGCAAGGCCATAGCAAATTGAAAATCTAAATACAATTTATGTTCATGTAGGATTTAATAAACATTTCCCCCCTCAGCTATGTGATGGAAGTAAAGGACCAATATCCTCCATCTGTAACTTGGAAGATGGATATCTCCCATCTGCAACCGGTTGTAGGAATAACATGGCATTGGACAAGTAAAACACTTGGCAATGAAGCCTGCTGGCATGGCCACAATGATTCCATGTTTTTCATAGTCTTTGCCATTGTGTCTGCCTGCTCATCACACATGAGGATGTTTATGCATTTAAATTGTTGTTGCCAATTGCAGATAAATACATTCCAGCTCCTTTTCAGAGCAGGTGTGAAAATCAAAGCAACTATTTCATTGGCTGCATTGACCAACACTTTTTTTCACATTTAAGCCAACAATTTTGTTTTGGTATTGGACAGATTACAGAGGGATCAGAACTATTGTCAAGTTGTTATTGCATCCTGAACATGACAACAGAATCACTAAAGACATTCAGCATAGTTATCCTATAGTTATTTTTATTTTAAAATGTATATACTGTTATCAAAAGGCAAATGAAACTCCAGGTACAGAAAACACTTATGAGGAACTTTTCTCTAGCAATAAGGCATGGCTATATCTTTGAGCTGTAAAGAAAAATAACTAAAGCTGGGTACACGTGCAATAATTGTCGTTCAAAAGAATCTTTCACGATCCTTTCCAAGGACTAAGGACTGCATGATGCATGAACCAGTGCTGTACATACAACACCGTTCTGCTCAATAGAGAGGGGAGGGGGGGAAAGACGGCGCAGCACCCTGCTGCACGTTCTCCCCCTTCCCTTGCATTAGGATCGCTCATCGTCCATCGTCCATGGATCTGCCAGGATGGTCGTTCGGACGATGGGCGCTGTACACACACCAGATTCTGGTCCGATATCAGCCCTGAGACGATTATCGGGCCACAACCATTGGACGTGTGTACGTAGCTTAAGACTGCACATAAACAATCGTGATAAACATTACTGCAGATTTCTTTTGTGAAACCAAATAGTGGAGAAATTCTGGTCTAATGACAATCCACAAGAGATTTTGAGAGTTATATTGGAGTTTACATTGCACTCAAATGGCCATTTGTGATAGAAGGCCACTGGGCCTATAACATGTGGCTATTGTACATGTTTAGGCCTTTTACAAAAGCCTCTATCAGGACACATATGATTGTCATTAGGGCTTTGCCAAAAATAAAGAAACAAGTCATGAAGTCAGGGTGGAGGGCTGACTAGCTAATGTAGAAGGGAAAGAGACAACCTCACTTAGAAACAGAAAGTGTGACCTCTGAATATAGTGTATGCGTGAACTTGGTTGTGGACCAGTAAAAGGATCTAGACCTATTTAAAATCTACTGTTAGATTAAAATGTAATCGGTGCAAAGTCTTGTGCCGCTCTCTCTGAAGCAGCAGACTGAGCAGCCTACCCAGCTGAATAGAATGTGATTGAGAAAGTAATGTTCACTTAACCCATAAACCCAAGACCTCATGGAGGGTTGGGAGATGGTGTCAGACGTGGGTAACTTTACCAAACCTGTTAAAGAGGTAGCCCTGCAATCCACCAATTCAAGTTTTTGCTGAACTACATGTTTGAAAGAATACAAGAACTTACAAAGGACCACAAAGTATTCCAAAGTTACTTCAAGACAACGCACAAAATTGTCTGTAGTAGAGATGGAATGAGTACGAAAATGTCTTTTGTTCTAGGGAGCTTGGCTAGTTATGGCAACAACAATAACAAAAATATGGTAGCTGGAGAGTGCTTTAAAAACCATGAACCGAAACACCAATAGCTGGAGCAGTGAATGAACTAGTGACACAAGGTCAGAGGGTGTCTGAAATGTGCAAGATTTTGACAATCCGTTTCATTTTTTGTATTATTTAAACTTATCTGCACACTCCTCTGACGGCGTCCCTCGTGGCAGGTACAAGGCTCCACCCCCCTACAATAGATGCCTCTCCTGTCTATGATGGTGTGATGCTTCTGCCCTTAGGCATCTTCAGCCATCTTACAATAGGGAGGACGCCGGTGGACAGTGGGGCAACATTCAGGCTTCACATAGGGAGGACGCCGGTGGATAGTGGGGCAACATTCAGGCTTCAATGTGAAGCCTGGTTCCAAATGCAACGAGAGTCCCCCTCCACCCAACTGCCCTTTGATATTTGATAATTACTGGTATTGGAGCAGAGGGTATCTACTTGGTAATGCACCACGGATTCACTAAATGGTCACCGTTTGTATAACGAACTTCTTTCAATTATTATTCTTTTTCTTTTATTTTTTCTTGCACATTGACAATGACGGAGAAACACTTATGTGTAGTCTTTGCCCGCTTGGATTTGTATATACATGCTCTTGTATTTTTACTTACACACCTCTATAATGGATTGTTTAATTGCAGCAAATGCACATCAGGTGGTGGAGTAAGGGTTTGAGTTAGTTTATACACTCTTTGGTGAATTTGGTTTTTATACCTAAATATACTGTAAAATTCAGATAGGAAAAGATTGGCCTGGCGAAACCGTTGAGGTCCCTAGGTGCAATTTGAGCATCACCTCTTGCCCCACCTCGTTCTGCCTGCAACCTCTTGAAATCTGAGTGGAGTTGGCAAAATAATTAGTAAAAAATGTTTGAAACACTGTGATTATGCTGTTAGATTAATTTATTGATGTATCTGTTTACAATTTATATGTGTTTCTAATTGTAGAACCATGTGTTTCTAATTGTAGAACCATGTGTTCCTGAAGAAGTGGGCGAGTTCCACGAAACGTGTAGAGTTTTTGGTGGTTATGTCATTAGATGCACATTGTTAGATTAAAAAGCATGTGTTACATATGTGATTTGTTTTTAAGGATTTGTATTAACGTTATAAATTTTATTATGTGAAATGGTAATTATTGGAAACTGATTTATATTTTGCCTTGAAAGTCCCCCTTTTACCTCTTTTGGTTTCAGAAAATTAACTATATTGTGATGTGGCAAGTAGATTGGGAATTTTATCCTTGTTAAGATGTTCCAGCCCTCTCTTTTTCTTTTGTACAGAAGGTAGGGGATTGTAATTCAACTACCCTTCAGTTTGACAATAAAGTTCTTTTTAAAGTGTTCTAATTATTTACATTATCATTATTATTATTATTATTATTATTAATAAAATATTAAACAAAATGTTACTAGACTTCAGGAAGATTTAACACTGCTCATTGTTGGTGAACAAAAGTATTCTTTACTGCTAGTATTAATAGGAAAATAACTTTTTCACAGGGAGATGATTAGTATTGTGCTACTATTCTAGCTATTCCTAGGCACTCAAATACAATAACACACATTATGCAATAACAAATTGGTGATAACTAAATCTTTTTCAGAATTTGTTCTATTAAGAAGAATCTGTTTTCCATAGTGCGGTGACTTAAAGGTTGCTGACTGTCTCTAGGGAGTTCCACACATCAACAATTTAAAATAGAAAGTTCCCATGCTAATTAGGTAGGGAATGTATGTTTTTAAACTATAAGATAAGGGAGAGAACTGTAAAATAACTTCTTGTGGTCTTCTGTAGTGCCCTTTCAATAAAAATAAACACCTGGATGTCCAACTAAATTTACAATTGTAAGCTGTGGATTTATTTGGTAAAATCAGGAAACATAATTAGGCGTTTCTACATGACAATCCAGTGTATTTTAAGTAAAATGAAACAGACAACCCCATTCAATCTGAAACCATAGAAGCTAACTCCAGTTCATGCAATAATGACTGTGCTTAATGTTATTTTTTTTTCTACATGCAGATTCATTTGTGCACCGTTGTTTGTTATTTATTATAAGGAGACAGGGAAGAAAGTAACTCAATGTACACCTGAGAGAACGTAAAGCTCAACTAAACCTAAAAAAAAACATAAAAAAATCTAATAGCAAACGGTTTTATTAAGTGACTACTTATTGATGGGCTACCCAATAGCCCTTCCTCTTGTCTCTGAATTCAGCCAATAGACAATGTAAAGATGGATTGCTGGACCCCAAGATAGGTATATATAGCTCTCTATTCATCGGTCTGACTCAAATCTCAATTTTCTTCAAAACTATCTTCATTTGCCCCATACAATGTCACAAAAACAGCATCAGTGCTACTATATCAGGGCTTATACTGTAGTAGAGTACATACATATATGCTGGACCAATGAAATTCTACATATTTGAGAACATAAGGACATGTACAGTCCATCTACAGGCTGGTTTTCAAACATGTAAATTTAGTTCCAATAATAATTGCTGTTACAACTTACATGGGGTTAATTTTGGGCCTTGCTGGGCTAATATTATAAACCCTTAGCGGTCCAAATCCGACTCTTTAGAAGCACTGTTTTGTATATTGTATTGTATGCATTTGAAAGGTAACCCATTTAATGGGTTAGAAAATTATGAAGAGTGAAGGCCAAACATGGACAACTCTGCTTTAAAATACATCAAAATCCTGGAAAACAGCAAATAATGATAAATATATAAGAAATTACACTATTCTTCAACTCTAGCATTACCAATTCTGGGATGTGTCACCATTATTTACCTGTGTATGAATCCAGTAGGCAGGTGGATGTAAGTTGTACTTTACTGCAAGCTCTAGTACCCCTTCTTTCTGTAGAAGTCCTGGACTCGAGCAAATGGAGAAACCACCAACTTTAGGAACTCCAGGAATAAAGAAATCTACCCTGGAAAAAAATGAAAAGTTCTTATTTTGAATTAAGTGTTGTACCCAGCTAATTTAGAAAATGTGCACATCCTGCTTAAACTGCATATGCAAAGTGCTGAAACAATTAAACTGTGGTACGCATGCCCAGAGGTTGAAACATCCCCAGCAGGTCAATTAGAATTGCAGTGGCAACGGCAGCATGAGAGCGACATGACACATCAGCTGTTACAGTTCTTTGGCAGGTAACTGCTATAATGTGCAAATATGTTGCGCATACTCGCACATTATGGCTAAACCCAGGGCACTGGCAACATAGTTTATTTACGCTTTATTGAAATTTAAGAAATAGTTTTTCAGTATTTTAATTCTAAAGTTTTATTAACATACACTGTAATCCTACAACGCTGATCCTTGTGCAGGCATCTCCTGTTACATGACGACAAGTGTCTCCCAATTGCACTCCTGGAAAATCCCAACTTCACCTGTACCCCTGACTGAGATGACCAGCAGCAATGCCAACACACATTGAGTGGCATAGTTCACTCTTGTCACTAACAGCAAGTGGGTCCAAAGCAAAGTCTGATTTCATTTGGCATAGAGGAGTCCGAACCATGAAAGATGACTTTTACGATAGGTTACTAAATTTTTCTCTAATAATAAACCATATATAAGATTTATAAAACTCATATTTTATTAGGCTGTACTGTAACTAGAATTTGTTTTCAGTGTATGACTTGATGAGCCCTATTTTTTGGACATCGAGCATGTACAGTCTATGCCCATTTGACATTCCTGACTCCATTACACCCAACTGGCAAATAACTAGAATTTGCAATGGCAAGAAAAGCCGGGCTCATATCCAAACAATGTCAACACAATCCTAATATAATAAAAGAAACAAAGTATACCATAAAATTTTATTTTACAGCTGTATTTAAGCTAGCTAAATTGACTTTATTTGTATAGTAATAAGAAACATGTGGTGCACACATAAATTAACAAGCTAAGATACAATGACGCAAAACAGCCTTTTCAAATGGCTTGGCACCAGAAAGAGAAAAAAAATATAAAAATAAATATATTTTTTTTTTAACAGGAACAATGATCATAAGGTTTTGCAAAATCATTGAAAAAGAACCAGAATGTAATCTTACAATTCACGGTAAACTATAAATAACCGCACTACTACACAAAAGCATTGTTTTTCTTAATTAATTGAATCTGCAGACTCATTATCAGTCCTAACTCCGGAAGGTCGTTGGATCTAATAATTTCCATGACCCAAATAACAAAATTAGGTGGATTTTTTTTAATCTCTGTTATACTTTCTTAGTCCTGGCAAGGATATATTTTAAAACATTCATTCTTTATTCTAAATTAAAGAACTTATCTGTAAAAGAAATGTACTGCTATAAATATTTTTGCTGACAGTTCCCTAAATATAAAACTGTATGGCTTGGACATAATATAGTAGAATTAGACTACGGCGCCCTCTTGTGTTAATTAATATAAAGCAAGACTATTTAAGCAAAGTTGTATCAATAAAAGTCATGCCTATTATTATTATTATTATCATCATCAGCAATATCAAAGCAGGAAGAATGGATTTACATGCAAGTATAAATCAGATTATTAAAGATGTACTAAATAAGAACATGTTCTAGCAAATACCCGCCACTTGACAGACCTTTGCTACTACTTCCTCAAAAAAAAAAAATTATTACATATCAGTGTTCTCCCCAGAAATTTATTTCAGCCGGGTGGTAGGAAGCTGTAGCCAGGTGGTAAAAATGAGGGTGTGGCAAAACACGGCAAATTTAGTGCTCCCAGTTGTTTATGCCATGGGTATCTAGTAACCTCTTATTGTTTCAGTGTTCTACCTTCTCCCAATTATTTGTTACAACTTTGCAATGCCTGCCCCATTAGTATATCCAATTTTTCTATTCTATGTATTTTGCCACAACTGTCCTATGCTGTGTATTGTGACCCAACTTACTAGTGTTCTAAGTTTTAAGAGTGTCCTTTGTAGTAGTGTAATAGTATAATGAATGTGGTGTAACAAGTTGGGCTTAGCTCATATTAGCAGCAAAAAACATTTACCCATTCTGAGTGACTTCTGGCAACTGCTAGGCACCTGGGGTTGGTAACAGGCGGTAAGTGCCGGGCACCTAGGATTAATAACAGGGGGTAAGTGCTGGGCACCTAGGATTGGTAACAGGCGGTAAATTCTAGGCACCTAGGATTGGTAACAGGCGGTAA